>NC_048534.1:12772860-13145721 GCF_008121235.1 Drosophila subobscura | reverse complement strand
ACAAAGCTGTTCATGATGCTCATCGCTTTCGACGAAATGCCAGTGTCAGGGTGGACTTGCTTCAGAACCTTGTAAATGTAGATGGCATAGCTCTCCTTCCTCTTGCGCTTCTTCTTCTTGTCGTTCTTGGTGATGTTCTTCTGAGCCTTTCCAGCCTTTTTGGCTGCCTTTCCACTGGTCTTGGGCGGCATGTTATTTTCACTTCACTTTTACAGTTTACACTTTGTGTACCTGGCTTGGTGGACCACAAAACCTTATACTTTTATTCGGGCAGTCTATTCAGGTTTGAGATACAGACGAAAAACCCACCCCTAGGTTGAACGCCCAGGCTGACGGAAAAAGTATAAATATAGCGACGGGTGTCGGCTTCTCAACATTCGTTTGTGAACAGTGAAAAATAAATATCTGCTATTAAAATGTCTGGACGTGGTAAAGGTGGCAAAGTGAAGGGAAAGGCAAAGTCTCGCTCGAACCGTGCCGGTCTTCAGTTCCCTGTTGGTCGTATTCATCGTCTGCTTCGCAAGGGCAACTATGCCGAGCGTGTCGGTGCTGGCGCTCCTGTTTACCTGGCTGCCGTGATGGAATACTTGGCCGCTGAAGTTCTTGAGTTGGCTGGCAATGCTGCCCGTGACAACAAGAAGACGAGAATTATCCCTCGCCATCTGCAGCTGGCCATCCGCAACGATGAGGAGTTGAACAAGCTGCTCTCAGGCGTCACCATTGCTCAGGGTGGCGTTTTGCCCAACATCCAGGCCGTTCTGCTGCCCAAGAAGACCGAGAAGAAGGCATAAGTGCTCCAATAGCAACAACAATATACATTCTTGTACATACACATAAACCCAAACGTCCTTTTCAGGACGACCAAAACATGACAAAAGAATTAAGAGAATTTTCATAATTTATTATAATTTTAAAGTATGCAGGCTAAACGCGCATTTTAATTGGTACAGAAGAAGTTGAATGCTGAACATACCCAGAAATTAGTGTTATATGAATCCATTCAAGAGTGAAATAGAAGCAGTGAAAAGTGTTCGATGTGACCACTACCCCTCTGGCCTTTGAGCCGGTTAAGAAGAGTTTGTAAGTCTCTCTATCCATCTCTTTAACCGAAGTAAACAACAATAGAAATGTCCACATCTAAGTAGTTTATTTAATTACATTTATTGCATTACAAGTTTTGTGGGGTATAGTATAAGAAGAGGGTAACACATTAAAAAAGGCTTCTTGAATTTTTCTGTGTGTTTCAATTTAAAATTAGCATTGCAGTGTGGTTGTTGCTTAAGAGTACAGAACGTAACGGTAACTAACGGTAACTACATAATAACTTGTTTGCCTTTGCTTTGATTCCTTTTGTAATTCTCTCGTTATTCGCATTCGCATCTCGTAGTGTATTTGTTCATGAATATGGCAATTAAAATGGCCGCTCGCGCACAGTGGAGGCTGCCAAAAAAGAAGAGAACAAGGTGATAATCGATGGATCGATAGGAATATTGTTTCGATGATTGGTACTCACTTTTCCCGCCCTCTAGCACTGGCGATAGTAGACGGCCCGATCTTGAATATTCCTTAAATACTCATTCAACTGATCGTTCAACGGCTGAATGGCCGACTCCAGCTCGACCAGCTCCTGGTTTTTGATCTGATACACCGACTGCAGATCGTTCAGATCCTTCAGCTTCGCATTGGTGTCCACCGTCAACTTGGAGGCGCGCTGCAGCAGCTGCTTGGCCCGCTCCCTGGCGTTCTCCGAGCGGCTGGCGCGATCAGTGAGCGTCTGGTTGGTGGCACTGGTCGATGACTGCAGATTGTTGGCCTCGCCGCGAGCGCGCATGGCCTCCAGCTTGACGCGGCTGGCCTCCTTTGTGATCTCCTTCGCGTCGCGATCGTTCTTTACGATGTTGTTCTGCAGGCGCTGCACCTTCTTGGCCAGCTCCTCCACCTGCTGGGCCGTGTGATTGGCCGGCGACTCGGCTGCATTCGTTTCCTCGTCGATCTTCTCCAGATCCTTGGCCGCCAGCTCAATGTTGCTGTTCGCCTGCTGTATGGCATCTTGGGCCTTGCCCTGCGAATCGTCTGCAGCCGCCAGATTCTCCACCACAGAGTTGGCCGCCTCCAGAATATTGTTGGCCGTCTCCTTGGTGGCATTGGCAGTGCTCTGCAGTCGATTCACACGCTCCAAATCCGGTCGGGTCTTGTAGATGATCGACTCGACATTCTTCAGCGAGGACACGGCATCGTTGATCTTCATGCCGAGCGATTCGATCTCCTTGGGATCCAGTTTAAGGTCCAGCAGCAGCGTGTCCTGTGCCAGCTTCTTGCTCTCCGACGGCGAGGCCGTTTTGTTCTCCTGGAAGTCGGTGACGGCATTGATCAGCTTGGTGGCCAGCTTTATGTTGTCGTTGGTTTGATTCAGATACCGCTCTGATTGCTCGAATCCTGCCTTGGCCTTCTGGTATGCCTCCGAGGCATTGAGCTTGGCCTGCGTCAGCGCCCGGATGGTCTGGTCCGCCTGATCCTTCTTCGTGGTGATCGCCAATTCGGCGTCCTTGGCCACCTTCAGTGCTTCGTCCGAGTGAGCGCGAGCGCCGTGCTCGCAGGACAGGAACCCACCGCACTTGCCACAGCCCGCACCGCCGCACAGATTGTCGCAGGGATCGCCTGGCTTGCCACACACCTGGTTGTTCAGTTCGGGAATCTGGGAGGTCAGGGCACTCAATTCCGTGCGATAATCATCGATGGTCTTGTCGTTGTTGGCAATGGCATCGGACTCGTCCTTGATCTTGTTGGACAGCGTCTCGACGCGCTTGCAGTTGCGATCCGTGTTGGAGGCCAACTCGTTGGCCTCGTCCTTCAGCGTCGAGAGATTGCTCACCCGTTCGTAGGCATGGCGCGTGAGATTCAGGGCTCCCTCGATGTTGGACTCTTGCAGCTGAATGCCGTTCTCCTTCAGCTCCTTGGAGAGCTGCTGCACCAGACGCGAGTGATTCTGCAGACCCTCCAGCTCCACGCCGGAGAGACTGAGCGAATTGTAGATGTCGTCCAGGTTGCGCTCCGTCTCGGCCAGGCGGCCGTGGGAGGCCAACAGCTGCTGCTTCAAGCCATTCGTCTCGGCATCAAGTCGGTCGATGTCCTCCAGGCTGACGGAGGTGTTCTGGAGGAGGTCCCGGATGTGCTGCAACTTCTTATCGAGCTCACTGAACTCCGCCGTATAGGCACCGGTGGCGCCCACCTGCTTGATCTCCTTGGCGCGCTGAATGGTGGCCTCCGTGGAGTCCTCGAGGGCCGTCAGGATGATGTCCCAATTGTTGAAGCACTCGCCGCAGGGCGAGCAGTGCGGAAATTGGCCAATGAAGCCGCGGGCACACTGGTTGCACTTGTAGCCACCGATGCCCTCGTGGCAGACGCAATGGCCCGTCTCCCGGTCGCACTGGAAGTCCGCCGCTCCATACTGATCGCAGTCGCAGGCCTGGCACTTCTCGTTCGGGTTGCCCCAGTAGTGGGCCTCGCACTGGTTGCACGCCCTGCCGCCGAATCCCTGCTTGCACTTGCACTGCCCCGTGTAGGGGTTGCACTGCTCCTGAACGGCACCGATGGCATCGCAGTTGCAGGCCTCGCAGCCCTCGCCGGAGGCAATCTTCCAGTGGTTCACCGCACACTGATCGCAGCGCAGGCCCTGGACATTCGGCAGACACGGACACTGGCCCGAGTGGCGGTCACAGTGGGCCAGCGTGTTGTTCGTGCCCAGGAAATCGCAGTCGCACTGCTGGCAATTCTGCTGCAGGGCATCGCCGAAGAAGCCATCGCGGCACAGCTCGCAGTGATCGCCTGTCGTCTGGTAGAGGCACTTCTGGCAGGAGCCCGTCTCCCGATCACAGTTGCCCGTGTCGTACGGATCGATGTTGTTGCTGCAGTCGCACTTGGCGCAAGTGCCGCCGTTCTCCGGCGATCCGAAGTGATTGTCCGCACAGATTTCGCAGCGGGAGCCGGCATAGCCCTCCTGGCAGTGGCACAGCATGTTGTTGTTGCGCGTGTCCAGAGAGCAGCCGTCGGCGTGGGCCAGGCCACTGGCCACCGTCTCGGGGCATCGGCACGGGCGACAGCCGATCTCGCTGCCAAACAGCGGATTGCCATAGTAACCATCGAGGCAGCTGTCGCAGCTGTAGCCAGTGGTGAAGTCCTGGCAATTGAGGCAGGTGCCCTTGAGGGCATCACACTGGGCGGCATGTCCGTTGCACTGGCAGACGCGGCACTCGGGGAAGTTCCAGTAGCCCGGCTGGCACTGGTTGCACTCCCTGCCATAGGTGTTGGGCACGCACTGGCACTGGCCGGTGATCAAGTCGCAGTTGTTGTCCTTCGACCCAATGCTGTTGCAGTCGCACGCCTTGCATCCCTCCGGCCCAAAGCCCCAGGTTCCTGGGGCACACTGATCGCACTGCCGTCCCACAACGTTCGGCTTGCAGTGACAGAAGCCACCATTGGAGTCGCAAACCTTCGAGTACGAGCCGGTGGGATTGCAGTTGCACATGCTGGCTCCGTCATGGACATAGGTGCTCACATAGTTGTCCAGGTCTCGGCACTCGGGATCCGACTTGTAGTTGATGTCGTACAGCGACTGATTGCAGTTGTGCTTGGCGTACTCCCGACGACGCAGATCCGCCATGGGCGAGCCCGTGAAGATCGGGGTGACTTCTATGCGGGGGATCAGCGTCAGCGAATCCACCAAAATGGTGGCCGTGGGGCTGTCCTCGTTGTGGCGCCTGCGCTCAAAGTATATCTTGAATTTGTACACCTTGCCCGCCTCCAGGCACACATCATTGAGGGCCACCACCTGGCGATTGCGATCGGGCAGATTGAACGGAATCCTCGTCTCCGAGGCGGTGGCGGCCACCAGCTCGGCGCACTCGCCATCCGGGTCGATCTCATCGGGGCGCACCAGCGTGATGTAGGCGTCATCCCAGTCGCCGCGGGAGGTGCTCTGGTAGCGGATCACCACATCGTAGGGCATCGAGCGGGGAATATTGTCCACGGTGAAGACCAACTCGGAGTTCTCGGGCACGCGCGTGAACCCAATGCCCGTGAAGCCAGTGGTGCCGCTGGTGGGCGCCTCCGCCACAGTGCTGCAGTTGCCATTATTTCCATACGAGATGCACACATCGGACACCTCCGCCTCGTGCACCACATGCAGATCGGGTATGAAGTAGTTCTGCTTGGGCTGCGCGCACGTGCGGCCAGTCATGTGCGGCCTGCAGCGGCACTGTCCGGTCAGCACGTCGCAAAAGTTGTCGTAGGAGCCGCCGGCATCGCAGTTGCACATGGAGCAGCCATCCTCCGATTCGGACAGCTCAAAGGTCTCGGGCATGCACTGATTGCAGTCCTTGCCGGTGACAAAGCGCTTGCACTTGCACTCGCCCGTGTGCATCACGCAGCCCGAGTTGTTGATCGTGCCGAGTATGTTGCAGGTGCACTCCTCGCAGCCGTCGGGATTGTTGGGCTGCAGATTCCAGTAGCCATCCTTGCACTTGTCGCAGCGGCGACCCTTCACGAAGGCCTTGCAGTGGCAGGCGCCAGCCTCGGCGCCGTTCTCCGGGTCGTTCACCGAGTCGCAGATGCCGTCGTCCAACGAGCCATACGGATCGCAGTCGCAGGGCTGGCAGACATGCTCCGAGCGTATGTCCTGCGAGGGATCGCGGTAGAAGTAGGGCATGCACTCCTCGCAGTGCTGGCCCTGGGTGTTGTGCAGACAATTGTCGCACATGCCACCGGACACATGGCCCGAGGCGATGAACAGTGCCTCATCGAAGTGACAGCTGACGGCGTGCTCGTTGCATTCGCATTTCTTGCAGGCATTCGTCTGCTTGCCAAAGGCCGGCTTCCAGGGCAGATCGTTGAAGAAGTCCTCGCAGGACTCGCAGTTCAGGCCCTTGGTGTTGTGGGTGCACTCGCAGCGGCCGTGCACCATGCCATCCCCGAACTCTCCCTGGATGGCCATGTCCAGGGGCAGGCACTGCGAGGCATGGCCGTAGCAGGAGCAGGAGCCGCGCACCACCATATTGGAGATGCCGTAGTAGTACTTCTCCTCGTTCTCCAGGCGACTGTCCAGCAGATTGTCTCCCAGCTTGTGCAGCTTCGACAGCTGGATCCTCAGGTTCGTCATCTTCAGCTGGTTCTGCACGTGCTCCGCGTACGGGTCGGACACATTTATGTTCGGCGGCAGCACGCGGAAGATCACCTCGCCGTTGCGCGAGGGCTCCACATTGGAGTAGCGCGACGTGCACATCACATCCGTAATGTTGTGCAGCACAGTGGACACGCCCGGGAAGGAGTCGGCGCAGTCGTAGGCAAAGTAGCGATACACATGCCAGGTGCGGCCGAAATCAAAGGATCTCTCGATGTACATGGCCGCCGGCCGGAAGGTGGTGAAGGTGATGATCAGATGGGTAAAGTGGAACTCCGCCTCGAGGTCCAGCTGAATGGTGGCATTCTCTTTGCCATTCTCCGACTGCCACCAGGTGGGCAGATTCGTGCCCGGCTTCGTCTTGTAGATGATCTGCCCGATGCGATGGTTCTTGTACGGATCGTGGCGCGTCTCCTCGCGCGTGTCGCACAGGAAGCACTTCTTGTCCTGCAAGTGGGACAGAATGCAGAAACGTTCCGGCGAGTGCAGGCCACAAGTTGAGCTGGCCGTCAGTCGGTTCTCGCGTCCAATCAGCAGGTTGCCGGTGGCCGGGTAGCATGAGGAGCGCTCGCACGGATGCGTCTTGATGTACTGCCGCGGGGGATTGCGCGGCCGGTCACGGCGCCCATGTTGCGGTGGCCTCTGCGCCTCCGTGCCCCACAGTGGGGTGAGTACGGCGAGCACAAAGAAAGCCGCGATAAGGCCGCTGCGATGCGGTCGCAGCAGCTCCAACATCGCAAACGGTCACACTATCTCCACACACACACACACGCACACTTGTCTTCTCTCTGATTCTTTAGCTGTCGCTCTCTCTCTTTCTCTCTCACTCTCTGTGTGCGGTTGGGGTCGTGTTCCACTGGGGGACTTCCGGTCGCGTCTTTAATCAGCTTTTTATTTCGTTTGGTTTCTGCCACGTGATCCTCTGTAGGATAATCTGAAAATGGGAAAACTATGAATATTAAATCCATAAACGCAGCTGCTTATCCCGCACACTCTTCTGCTTACTCTGACTCTTCTTCGCTCTCTGCTGTGTGCCGTTATCCTTTCATCTGAAATCTGAAAAAAGACAACAACAGTTATATGATGCACTGCCAAGCTTTGTGGCTCCCTCTTACCCTTTTGCTTTTCGGATTCTTCTTCTTGTCTGTTGTGCACCGTTTTATCCTTTCATGCTGCGCTCTCCTTAAGCTCTGAAAAAAGCAAGAGAAAAAGCGACAACATTGGTTAGATTTTTGTTCGTTCTCTGCCCACACACAAACTTTGATCTTCTTATCAACACGAGATGCTCTAATTTTCACATTTATTTTCGTTTTGTCGTACCAAATAGTAGCCACCATCCACACCCAACGAATCTTACGCACCGACTGAGACGCAGAGTCGAAACGGAAAACTGAATGAACTCAAACCCCAACTGTGTACAACGAATGAGAATAAAGGCGATAAACCCCAGCGTTTAATCCGTTGTTGCCTGGTGCCTGGTTTATCAGCTCCAAGTCTTGGATCCACTTGGACCAAATCAGCCACTGGACTGTATTTTGTTTATAGTGAAAAGAAAGGGTAGAATGGTGCAAACTATAAGGCAGGGAAATTCGTGATTAATTTTGTTACTTTTCGGATATTTTCTTGTATCTTTGTGGAATTGTCTTCAACCTCTTTCCGTTAGGACTGGAGTTAATTCGCTTTACACTGGAGAGCATTGCATATTCGTGGCCCTCGTCTAGTACCTTCCCCGATTTCCCATACCCGAAGCCATAGTTTGGGCTTCTGCTTCATCTCTTATCGCCTAGTCGCCGCCCGAGAGAGGGGCCAAGGGTGCACGCAACCAATTCGAAACCAAAAACGTAAACTGGGCTACGCGCTGGCGATAAGCATGCCCCAAAGTCTCGAAATGCCGTCGGGCAATCCAGCAAACAAGATGGGGAGCGGTGGGAGCACATTGTCGGGAGCTGGCTGCTCCGCAGGCTAAAAATATTTCATAATTTCAACTGTCCCCCAGATAAGAGTTCATTCACAGATACAGATAAAAGATGTGCCCCCACATGAATATACTTTTTTTTTTGGTCCCGTAAACCCGAAGTAACGCCAGAATCTATGAGTTTTTGCCATAGTGCTTAGGATATGCCGAATCTAGCAGCTAAAACCTCAGAACCTCGCATTGAATTTAGTAGATTTGCAGGGGTATCGAGGGGCTCGTACTCCTTATAAATAAATCGTTTATTGTTCAATTTGTCTTTTTTCTGTTTGTTCGTTGATTAAATTCGTTTTCAGTTTCGTTTGAAAAGGCGGCACAGAGCGGCTGAGGAAACGGGCAAATAAACAAAACGGCAAAAAACAAAAAAGACAAACACACACACACACACACATCTACAGATGGGGTTATTATCGGTACTCGGGCACTACATACACACATACTTATGCACATAATGGAGCGGCAGACGACTTCATGTGCCAGTACAGTGGAATGTACATATGTACATATGTACATATGTATGCGTGTCTGTATATAGAGACTCCTCTGGGCAGTGTATAAAAATTTGCTCATACAATTTTCTGGGTTCTTTTCTGTTCTCCAGTGCTGTATGTTTATATTTCCAATTTGATTTGACCACACAAACACAGCCGAGAGATCGCTGAGAACACAGAATGAGACCCAGTGTGGTTGTTGGTGTTCGGTCTGGAGCACACATGTTGTGGAAGTTGTAGAATCTAACATATGACATCAGATGCTGTACTATAATTAGAGACCCCCAAACTGCACAACAAATCCTGCCTGTGCCGCCATGCCACACAATCTAGAAGATGAATGCCAATCTGCCTCCAAGGCGAAGCTTGGCTCACATTTTAATTAGCCATCAGCCAGCCAGCCCACCCTCGCTCCCTGCCTGCCATTGTTGCCGAGCCGAAAAGCGCTTAGAAGTGCACTTTTTGCGAGTCCCCCTGCCTTGTAGTATGAATACGAGTAATGTCTTCACTTTGAGGCATGGCATCATGTTACAGCAATGCACACAATCCACACTGAAATTTCTAGGCATGCCATGGCAGGTTCGAGTACATGGAATTAGTAGTGTCTTATGGGACATACGAATATGGGATTTGTGAGTGTAATTTCATGGCAGAAATTTATAGATCAGTTGGCAGATACCCTGTACTTTGCACCACAGCTGATTAGCCACAAATACATCAAAAAACCAAATGGAAAAACATTTCCACACAGACCTTCAATATAACAGTTGATCCCTACGATTCGTATAATAGTTACTAACAGGTCACTCTCTTTCTCTCTCTCACTCTCTTTTTACTTTTGAGATCGCACATAAACAGAGAAAGAGAAACAGAAACAAAGTGGAGAAGTAGGAAAAACTGCTTAAAAACTCCGCGTGGAGTGGGAAAAACCACTGTAAATGCACTTACCGGACAATCTGATTCCAGCTACAGAACGTATTGGGATTTATGTATGAAAATTCCTTGCGTGGGGGCAGGAGAGTGCTACGTTTCCCCAAACACATTTTCTGTTATACAGAAAAACAACAAACAAGCCGCGCGCAGCGGAACGTTGTTTTTGGTTGCAGCGCCAACACTTTTTCGACTTCTTTTTATAAACTTCAGGGAGTACACACACACACGCGCGAACAGACTCGCGCAAAGACACAGAGATACGAAGAAAAACAAGAAACAAGAAACAGAAGATATTTTCAAAGACAAGATCCGTCCGCGGCAACCAGTGTGACCGCGAAATGATCGAGATCAAATATACCGTCGGACCCTCAAAAATATACCAAA
The DNA here is from genome assembly GCF_008121235.1 of Drosophila subobscura. Taxonomy (NCBI): domain Eukaryota; kingdom Metazoa; phylum Arthropoda; class Insecta; order Diptera; family Drosophilidae; genus Drosophila; species Drosophila subobscura. The sequence continues at coordinate 13,135,766 of NC_048534.1, read as the reverse complement.
AACCCTTTCATTTTGTAAATATACTGTAAATATACAACAACTCTAAAACCATTTTCCTTGACTTTGATGTTCCATTTAATATTACTAAGTATTTAGGACTCTCAGCTTTAAAAATATAATTTTACTCGATTCGTCATTCAATTCTCCACAAGATTGGCTGTTTTCATGTCTTATCTTCATTGGATTGATTGCAAAAAAGTTAGAGATATAGCTTAGACATAGCACAAACTACATAACCAGACCATTTAGCGCAGTTCAGTTGAAAGATATCGAAGAAGTTGTTATATTGTCAGTAAAGAGGAAGCAGCAAGAATTCAAAAACTGAAATCTTTGCGCGGTTTAACACAAGGTGCTCACCAGTTTAAACATTGGGAAGTTTAGTGGGCTAATGTTTTTTTGTCCTCGGTATATTTAGGGTATTTTTTCCAAGGGTCAGATGGTATATCTAATTGATAATTCCGCGATCACACTGAACTTAACAAAAAGGGTGACCATTTATGGATATTATACTTTTGGGGATATTTTAACTACTCGGGGATTTTCTCTCTTCTCCTTAGGGGATTTTTCCCTATTTCGAGGGATATTTCTCTCTTGCAACATGGGAATTTTCATCGCAACAATGAGTCTTTGTTCCATCCCCACTTACGTATTTTAGTTGTTGATACAAATTAACAGCATCAAAGCTCATTTGCTTTGTGAAGGGTGTTTAAAAGCTCGTTCCTTGGCAAAAGGAAGGAGTAATTATAATGTATTAGCCCAATTAGCCCAAACGAGAAGGTATATTTTAGTATACTTTATCGATAGTTCCTCTGGAAACTAGAACTGGTAAATCATCGATAGTGGCCACCCAACGATACTCCATGAAAGCCCACGACAGTATCGTTACCATCGAACAATTTGAAACTCAATAAAGAAAGTCAAAAATTGGAGTTCTTGCTTTTTAGAATATTGGCCAAATTTATAGATGATTTAATTTGGAGTTGTGATTCAAAACCCACTGGATTAATTCAGAAGCCATCGGAAGTCTTGCGGAGCAACCTTCTGTTGTTTCTACACCGACACTCACATATCAATCCATTAAATGACATCGCACCACATTATATAATTTGTTAACCTCTTACACACTACCACACTTTTCAACAAAGCATCATATTGTTTAAATTCTAAGAACATTTCCAATGCAACACCTTGCATACCCTCATCAACAATCATCGATAGCAACACACATCAGCAAGAAAATATCGACAGCACCATCATCGAACCAAAGTACCTGGTCAATGCGGATTCATCGTCGTGCGACCATCGCTCATCGCTGTGCTGTAGCGAAAGAAAAAAAACCGCCGCAAAACAGTCAAGACGGAGGCGCGCGCGTTTTTTCCGTAAAAATACCACAAAAATATAAATAAAATCAAGAAAACGCCGCCAAAACACACACAAAAAATAAATAAAATTAGTGTTATCTGCAAAAAGTGCCCCCCAAAATCCCTGCTGCCACCAACACCCCCCATCTATAAAAGTGTATCTGTGTGTGTGCGCGAGTGTTTGTGAGTGTGTGAAAAATGCATTAATTACAGCAATTCCAAGGCGAAAGAGCTACAGCAAAAAATATACCAGCAAATAAAATACCACAGCAAATACAATCAAATACAAACAAAAACAAAAAAGGAAAAAGCAAATATATAAAAATACCAACAAATAATGCAATTTTTTTTGTTGTTTTCTCAATACAAAAATAATTTTTTGTGATGCTTTTTCTGTTGAATGAAATTTGTAGAAAAGCCGCAAGAAAAAATCCCCCAAATTTGTTGTGTCTCCAAACGAGTAATAGTATATAATTAATAACATATAAACGGTAATATTTGGACTCGCGATTCGGTACGGGATCGTTGGGCCATAGCTTAGGAGCCCCCACGGTTAAAGAACTGTACCGGTCGGTCGTTACGTCGCTTCTTTGGAGGTTTTTCGAAAAAATACCAGCAAACCAATACAACCAGGAAAATGCGTAAATTTCGAATACAGTCCAAAACGGGTGTACAATAAGCCGACAAAAAACAGGATCGCTCAGCAGTTAAGGAACACCTCATCAATGGTGTAAGTATTGCTGCATTTCGTGGAAGCTTCCAGGAGCAGACAGGTGGGGCACTTACCCAATTCCCCATGCCCCAGACCCATGATAAAAGAGTGGAACTGGAGGTGTATCCCCGTAATATGTGCTCGATTTTAGGGTCAGACAAACATTATTGGGGGGAGGGAATTGTTAAGGAGATACGCCTACCATTCAAGGGAAATAAACGCATTCTTGTAGGGGGAATATGCACACTTTCATAAAGAGGAAATGGCAAGCAGAGCATAGTGCCATAATTCTGTAATAAATACTAGTGCCAGAAAAATTCAGGTTCCTAAGTGGAGACTGAGCTGAGGCAGGGAATAAATGTGATTACGAGTTAATTTGGGGACGATTTCAGTAGCAATTAGCATGTTTCTGGGAGACATTTAATCACAGGAAATTAAATAATATAGCAGATCCTCATGGAAGATTTTAGGCATATTTACTTGTACCAAAAAAATATAAATTACATTTCTTGGCTCATTTTATTGGTTTTCTTATTTAAAGGCAGATTTTTCACCTTTTTTAGCTAAACAACTATAAAAATGAGTACTAATTTAGTCAATTTTCTTTCCAAATCTATACGAAAGTTTCATAACTGGCGATTGTCATAAGAATAAAAAACATCTGCCAAACCAGACTTTATTTTCATCAGAATTAAATATATTAATTTCTTCCCAGAAATTTCTTCAGTCTGTATAAATATATGACTATGGATTAGAAAATGATAATCATTAACACTTGTGTATAACATTTCCTTTCATTGTTCCATATCATTGCAGCTCTCACTTCAATTGGTAAGAAAGGAAATCAAAACGCAACGAAACCCCAACCAATAAATGAGTTTGGATAGTGCAAGAATCTATGGAGCTGCAAATATCCATTTGTAGTTTCAACAAAAAGTGTACAAAAAGTGTTTTAAACAAGTGAAAGAGCAATAAACCCAAGCAAAGTTATTTAAAAGTTGAAATATCCCTCAAAATAACCCCAGAAAATAATGAAATATCCCGACAAATACACAAAAAGATGAAATATCTTAATAAAACCAACAAAAATATGAAAAATTCAAAAGTATCTCTTAAAATACCAAAAACAAATCGGACAAAAACAAAGTCAAAATTCAACTGAAAAAGGAAACAATTCCACACATTCTATATAGAGGATATTCGCCAGCCGATCCGATCTGCAGCACAAAGAAAAATGGCACAACTTCTGTCTGGGGCGGGGGTTGGGGCTGGGGCTATGCTGCCGGCTTCGCAGTCCTCTGTCGCTGTCCTCTGCTGGCTGCGGGCAGCAATTAACTCGAAAGCAAAGAATTTCATCAGAAATTCAAAGCACACACACATGGACATTCGTGTATACTCGTTGGGAGGTGGGGAAACGACGGATGACGTGCAACGGGGCTGAAAATAAAGAGCGGCGGCAGCGACGTTGGCAGCGACTACAAGCAGCAGCAGGCAGGCGAAAAATCCAACGAAAAAGTAACATGGCGCTCGTTTGTTCGCCTTTACGTGTGTGTGTGTGTTTGCAGCAAAACTACACAAACGAACAACGCAAAATAAACTAGGCAGAGAGAGAGGGAGCGACATATGCGCTGCTTGCACAGGTTAAAACGAGATGGCCAGCGTTTTGGGTTGGAGAGAAATTGTCGTGTCGCGTCGCGTCGAATCGGTTGTTTTTTCTTCTTAACCCGTTTTGTATGCGTGCGCCTGCGCTAGTATGGGTGTGTATGTGTGTGGAATACTACGTCGTTGTGTGTGGCGAGAAAAACTACAAAGTTGTCGCGGCATGTGGTGGCATCTCTTCTTACCACACCCCTCTCTCTCTCTCTTGCTCTAAGTCTTTGCTTCAAATACTGCAAATGCTTCCCAGCCCCCTCTCTCTGACAACAGCCACTGCAAATGCGGTCGGTCGTCGTCGTTGCCGTTGCTACTTCTTCTTTCTGCTTCTGCTTTGTGTGCATGCATGTATATGTGGTCACGTAGCAGCGCGCTAAATACATACACTCCCGTTCATGTGTATGCGTGTCAAAACTGGATTTTCTTCTGCTTGGAAAATTCATGAATTCTAGGCAATCATCTTCTTTAATGGGGTTTTTTCCCCCCATAACCATAATTATCACCGTAGATCATTCAATATGAGTTCTCCTAAAAACTAAACCAAATATCGCAATAATTGGTACCCGAGCGCGCAGGCCTTAAATGCTGTCTCAAAATGGCGTCAGGCGGCGCCTGTTCAAAACGAAAAAACTTAACGAAACGCAAAAAACGTGAACAACGCACAAAGAGAAACTATTTTTTCTGTGTAAAATTCTGTTATTTCTTTCAGTTTGTTTTCTGTTTGTTTTTTCGCACACGTCAACAAAGAGGGTGGGTGGGGTGGTCGGTTTGCAGAGTGAGACAGAGTGAGAGAGCAAGCAGGCAGCAGAGAGAAACAACAACCGCACCCCATCAAGCATGTAAGGCGACTAAAGCGGGTCTGTCGCACGGGCCCCAACTTTAAGTACAGCCAGGCCCTGGCGAGCGAGAGAGAAACTTTCACGATCGATTGGAGCAGCAGCAGCAGCCCCATTGTGTTTCCCCCCACCTCCCTTGTATAAATTAGCATAGGTGCGAGCGAGAGGCAGCTCGTTTTGCTGGGTATACATATGTATTCCGAAGAGCGGCTGCGCAGTTACCATTTTTGTACAGCCAGCTAGCACTCACTCACACATGAACGTACATACAGTCATTTGCACAGCCATCACACACACACAGAGAGACCCCCCCATGTTATATGTGATTTCCTGCCTGCGCCCCCAAAATGGAAAAAACTACAACTACAACATGCGGGCTACAAAGCTACAATTCTATGCCGTATCAGGCCGTGGATGGGGATACGTCGTCATCAAACGGAAGAACAACGCGCGCGTTCCCAAAGCACCCCTCATCGACAGAGCACACAGAACACACACACAGCCACAGGCATAGACGGCAAAATGACTACATAACCATTTATAAATATACAAGCAGTGGCAGAGGCAGAGGCAGCGACAACGACAGCGCTACAACAATGACGAACGGGCGAACGGACGGACGGACGGGCGCAAAAAAACAAACCCAACGGAGAGCGACAGAGCAGAGAGATACTCGTTTTTCCATGCGGCCTCCCCCACCCCACAAGCCAAGCCATGCCATGCCGTAAAGAAGAAGAAGAAAAAAGTACCAGCTATAAATTCTTTATATACATAAAAGTACATAACACAACCAATACACACACACACACACACGCGCGTACACTCTGTGCTCTCTGTGTGTGCGCGCTGAAGCAGCAACAACATGGAACGAAACGAACGTCGAAAACCTGTCGCTCCATCTCACTCTAGCAACCAAGTGTGAGCAGCTCTATCTCACTCTGGCCACCGAAGAGACCCCAGGCGTTCAGTGCAAACGTCAATTATAAGCAAACAAAGCGACGTTGCCGAACTTCATCCGGCAGAGCAGCAGGCAGATCAGCAGAGGCAGGCAGCAGCAGCACAGGCTGCAAGAAAAAGAGAGATAGTGCAAAGAGTCAGGCCAGAGGGACAGAGACAGAGTGAGAGAGAGCTAAGGCTGAGGCAACGTTGCCGAACTTCAACAGCAGCATGAATTGTATTTGCTATTCTTGTTTCTCTTCTTTTGGTTCTTTAATGCATGGAATTTTAACATGCTCTCCTCCTGCCTCCCCCTTTCCTTCTCTCCCACCCTTAACCCTCTGAACAGCTCCCTGCCCCGCCCCGCCCCACACCACACCACACCGCGTAGCTACGCTTCGTTGGGTTGGTTTTCGGCCTCGCAATGGACCCCCTTCCAAAACTCCCGGGTACCGGACCATGTTCCTCGAATGGAATGGTGGACACGGGATGTTCTTATGGAGAGTGAATAGCTAGGGCGGGGACGGGGACGGGCTGAGGTAGGGGTAGGACGACCCCGGTCTGGGATCTGGAATGGATTATAATAACGTGCCGCTGTCGACGGACAACGTCTCTCTCATTTTCCACCTTCTTCTGTTCGTTTTTGAAAAGAGATGAAAATGACCAGAAACCAGAGAAAAGGAAAATTTATATTTGCTGGTTATAAATGAAAGGTTTCTGTGGAAAACTCATATTCCTAGCGATAATATTTATATTTTCAATTGGAAATTTGTTTTCTGAGTACTTTCGGAATCTAAATCTAAGTTTTCGATGCAAAAAACGAAGATAGTCAACCCCAGCTAATCTTGATGAAGTCTCTCTCCATTTTGTGTGTGTTTTCTGATACCACAAATAGCATCCCATTATTGAATAACTTTTTTTGATGCATCTTTTATGCTCCCAAAAGATCAAGAGATATTTTTCGCTATACAATTCCCATTTTCCACCCCGCTCTCCCGCATCATTGCAGTGAGTTTCCATGAGGGAAATAATCATCAACATCCGACTTGAGGGCTCGCTGTAGGTTCTACAGAGATTCTGTGGCTGTGGCACTTGGGGCGGGTGAATTGTGCGCTGAGAGATCTGGAGAGGCTTGTGAATTGTCCCCCATTGTGTGTGTGTGTTTTCAATATGTTTAAATTGTTGGGAATTAAATTAAATTAAAGATACTTTTGCAATTTTTCCATTTTTAGTTGCTTAAAGTAACATCAATTGGCGCAAGTGAAGAAATCTAAAGATCCACGGAGATCCCAAAAATAACCCCAAAAGAAAGTGCAAAACCATTCCCCAAATAAATGTGGTGTGAGAGTGATGGTGCCAAATGTATCCCAAAGATGTGTTTGTAAAGTGTATCTAATAAATGTATCCCTCTTCCCTCCCAGTGCAAATCCTCCATAAAAAAGAAAAGTATCTAAACAAAAGTCAAAGATAACGAAGATATAGATAAAGATCCTTTCAACACCGATTGAAATGTGTGTATAATGTTGAATGCAACAACGTGGAGTGCGCACTCCATCTAAATTCGATAAAGATGCGCCACCGCAGCCGTGGCCTCCACTTGTGGCATACGACGCGATGCAACGCCTAAATATCCGTGGAAGAAGCAACTGCTGTGAGTGCTCGAATGTTGTCGAAACATGGTACGCGACAGTAGCCGTGACATTTGTTTTGGAAAATTAGCCGAAACTACGACAACCACAACGCCGCAACAGCAACAGCAACAGCAACAGATCCTGCAACATTCTGTGCCGCAGCCGCAGCCACATCATCAGCAGCAGCAGCAGCAGCAGCAGCCAGCATTCGTTGTGGATAGCAGCAGCAACTACAACAATCTGAATATTCATAATATTAATAATAATAATATTAACAATAATAACAATAACAATAATCAGAAATTAAAAAGGTAAGCAAATGGTGGAACTGTGAAGGGGAAAACTGTAGAGCTTTTGGGTCACTTTTCATTTGTTTTAGAATACAAATTTTTACGCTAGAGTGAAGAAAAGTAAAGAATTTCCATGGACGAAGGTTTGTGAGGAATTCATCTAGGTTTACGGAGCAATAAATTGCAAAGGGTTATCCCTTTTCGGTGGATTTGTTACATATAAATTCACAGATCTATTGGCAGCCACGTAGAATCTGTTCTAGACCAATCCCATTACCCATTTGAATCTTTTCCAACCTTCTTTTCAAAGACAAACCGTCTGACTATCTCGCACCAGAAGTCGTATCTGTTAGATGCGTATGTGTATCTGTGCGTGACTGTGTGTGGGTGTCACTAAATGCTTTAGTCACGATTGCCCATGTTGGAGGCCAGAATACAAAAAGCAAAGCTCTGCGATACGCAGACAGTTGGTATGTAAATTTGAAGCGTAGGCCACTTATGGGAGCTACTCGCGGCCCACACGGAGCAGCTCTTATCACGAGTGGGGACACGTATCTGTATCTGTGATGCATTTCCCAGCTGACGGCTTGACAGGGCAGGGCGACCTCCTGCTCCGGCTCCTGCTGCTGTGGCAGTCTTCTGGCTGCTGCTGCTGTAATCGTTGAGATACGAAAAGCCAATGGCTTGGCTCTCTCTTGGGGCCGTGCCCGAAAAAGAATGCGTAACGCTTTTTACCTTGACTCGGTCGCCGTGTCTCTCTGTGTATCTTTTGCCTCTGCTTTGGTCTTTTTCGAGTATCTGCCTCTGTGTGTCTTACCTGAGTGGGCCCCCCTCTCGTGGGCGTCTGTGTGCGCGCTGCGGTGGCTACGTGTACAAATATTAGGCATCAGAACTAAGGCCAACAGCAAACGATACACATAGGAGAGGAGGAGAAGAAAGATGGAGAGGGAGAGGGCGATACAGATGCTTGTAGGGAAGAGAGTCGCAGTACTGGGCGATATTTTCGCAGTGCAGGGGGGTGCAGGAGGCTCAGCAAAGATAGAGATACATTTACAGCTGCTATCGTTGAGGAAAGATCCATCACAACATGTGGCACTCAGTGTCTGCGGATGTTGCTGCTGCTTAGACAGACTCTCTCTTCTCTTCCACCTCTCAACAGCATCTTCCAGCTTTCAGACAAATCTCTATCGGGTTCTCCTATTACGTAATATTTATGTACCATTTTTTTTTGCGGTTTTCTCTCTGCTTAGAAGCAAACTTAAACGCAAGAGGAGCCACTGGTTTTGCGGCCGTTATTTGATATGAATTTTCTAAGTTTATCTCATCTCTTTTCCTTTAACTATTGCTTTGAAACGCTGCCATAGTTTTATCTATTTAAACGCAGATCTTTCGTTGATTTTTAGCCCACATTTTACACACAAACGACCCAAACCCCAGGGTCAAAAAACGTAACGAAAAAAAACAGAGAAAAATCAAAACAACGCCCAAAAAAAAGACCTAAAAACGTTGCAAACAAAACACCTGTCAGAACGCTCTAAACATATGCTTAAAAAATACACAAAGTGCTTAAAACAATTCAAAATTCAAGCTGCAAATACTTGTATCTCTAGAGAATGTTTATGCCTGAGAAATGTGTTTAAAAAACATTTCGAACTGAGAAATAATCAACGAAAAATTAAATGAAAGTAAAGAAATTAAATGACCAAACTAAAACTATGCTAAAAACTGCAAAAAAGCAAAGAAAAATTGATGAAATATTGAAAACATATAGAACAAATATATCTATGTAAAAGATGAGCAATATATGGATGGAAAAGTATGAATATTCAACAGAATGTTCCTTAGACACGGCAAGCAATCCGAGATATTCAAAGCTGATCTTTAAAGAAGCGGAAAAAACAAATGGCAAACACAAAGCAACGAAAAACCGGTCAAAACCACACTCTAAAAGTGCGTAATGTGTACAGACATGTTTTTATAAATAATAAAAACAAACGCAGGCCACAATTGTTGAACTATTGTCAGTGTGTTTATGCCTCACTTCTTATGACTCTCATATCATGCTGGCAAGTTCAGTGTCAATGTCAGAAGCGACCATGGGCTGTGGGCCTCAGTCTGTGCCGCTGTGAGAGTGCCTTCAATTTGGTGATTTGTGTGGCGGTAATTACCAACAGAAACAGCGACGAGTATTATGGAGGCATATCGAGAGACAGAGACCAGGCCCAGACCCACTGTTATTGCCTGACGTTGATGCGGGTTTAATGCACCAAACACTTGGTGGGCCTAGAGCCGACTCCACTGGCAGTGCCACACATCTGTTGTTGGTGTAGGTCTCCCTACCCTCTCTCTCTCTCTCTTGCTGACTCTCGGTTCGGTTGGGTTCGGTGACTAATGAAGCAATTAAAACATTTGAACTCTTGCACTGCACCGAAAAATAAATACAAATTAGAGAGAAAAATAGCAAAAAGACAAGGACAAAGGCAGATAGAGAGAGTATTCGTATTCCCTTCATATTTTACTGCCATTAAATTGGTTACAGCCCTGCGCCTAGCTTTTTTCAATTAGTTCTCATTAATTTTGATATACAAAAACTTCCATCCATCTTCAAGGCTTTTTTTTGATGCGTCGATTAGCATTGGAAATGCTGAAATACTTTTTGTATTTGTACAAAATAGTGTCCCACATCTAAAGCACAGAAACCCCAAGAGACCCTGCGCCCTGACCCACAGAGATCCCTCGATTGCTAACCCCTCCATTCAGACCGCTCCATTGCGACCTCCATAGACTTACTGTCCCCCATTTCCCCCACTCTATCTTTCAGATCACTTTATTAAATTGTATTTCGTGTTTCGCTTTTTAACACGAGATGTGGCCATCGCCGCAGCAAAAGCCATAAAACAGCAACAACAATGATCTATATCAGATTTTCTATGTACATATACAAGTACATATGTACATATGTATGTGTGTATGCATGTATTTTCATGTGTGTTTTTCTAGAGCTTTTGACTTGTTTCAATGTCATGTTACATTTATTATTGTTGCACGCCCGCCAATTACGTGCCCCTCTCCCATTTTCTGGTGGCGGCAGTAGGGAGGGAGCTTCTATCTTGCTATGGCAGAAAGGGAACTGCACCAGCTCTTCGCTCATTTATTGTTGGGGCACCTATTTTGCCTCTCTTATTTTGTGTTTAAAGAACAAATTCGCTGGGGCAACCCTTTAGAACCCGTAGGACCATCTAGAAATAGGTTCAGAAAATATGAATTATAGCTGAAATGCGTTGTAAATTCTGCACATACATATGTGAAGATACATTTGAACTGCTTCAATGCATCATTGAAACCATCTATCCATCGTTTCTTCTCTTTGATTTTGTTCGTTGCCTTTGTTTCACTTTTTTGTGTAGATAAATTTCTACCGTTGCTTTTGCTTCCACGATTGCATCTTCTTTTTTCTGTGTGTTTTGCAATTGTTTTGCGTCTATTTTTAAGCATTTTGTTAACAAACTTGTGGGGCAAAAATAACCTAGAGCAGAGAGATAATGAGAACCAAAGGGAAGGAGCCAAGTTTCAATTAGAGAAGGTTTTGTTTAAAGGTTTTGAAATGGTGATGGAAAGTTTGATGTTCATGAAATTAAATAACATAAATTTCTCCTAAGTAAATGAGGAACATTATGAAGATATTAACCTTATAACTTTAAATTGCCTTTGAGTTTTTACGCATTTTTTTAATTCCCAGTGAATTCTTTCTGAATTTTCAATATTTTTTCTTGCGTTGAAAAATGTAAATTTTATTTCTTAATATTTAGGGAAATATTTACACAAACGTGGAACATTTTCTAGTGGTATTAATGTGTTCTTTGGATATCTAATTCATTATGCCGAATGTTTTTATCAATGTTTTTCGAAAAGTCTAAAGAAACCCCAATAAAAAAACTCTAAAAGTAAAAATACAATGTGCACGACCATGTTTATATTTTTATAGCTTGTTTTAAATGCAAGTTCTATAACAATTCCTCTAAAAACTCAACTCAATTATTGCCGGCATCTAGTCTTTCGAATAATTACCATTTCATTGTACTTTCGTACTGTGATAATTATTCAAATGTTTAGTAATTTTCACTCCCTATTGCCCCCTCTCCATGCATCTTACTCTCTCTCTCTCTCTCTCTCTCTCTCTTTCTCTATATATATATATAGTATCTACATACAAATGTACAAATGTATATCTGTGGGGGGTCGGGTCTGTTTTTGTTTTGTTACGGGTCCGCCAGGGGTCTCAGTCTCACATATCGGATTACTCTGCCAGAGAAATGCTTTGAGAACTATTCAGCACCTAGAATAACTAAATAGAATTCCAAATTAGTTTATGTTTAAAGGTTCAGATGCAGCTTAGCCTTCTGCTGCTGTATCTTTAGTCTCTTTCAGCGTCATACGAGTTCCTTCAATTTAATCTTCTTCTGTGACACATCTTCATCATCATTTTGCCCCCATCTACAGCCCTCTAGCACCACCAGCATCATCATCATCCGTCATCCTCCAGTCTGCCATCATCTCATGTGTGAAATTATTTGGGAATTTTCTAATTTTCCCAGGCAAAAGGTTGGGTTATCTCATCGCCTGTGACTTGCCTCTGCCCCCTGCCCCCCACATGATATCTCTATCAATTCCTCCGCATATTGCATGGCATTTTCTTGTGTATTGTATTACAATTGTTTTTTGTTTTTGTTTTTGTTCGAGTTCGAGTATTACGAAACGTCGCAAAAACAATGCCAACACATGAAATACTGTGCAAAAATGTAAAACAATAGCTTTGGAACAGCGTGAATACTCGTACGGACCCGTACGAATACTCGTACGATTATATTAGCGATTATATGTATATATGAAAAATAATTGCTCAACTTGCATGAACCGCTATGCCTCCCTCCCATGCCTCCATACAGGGGGTACAGGGGCCCAGTTGGCGTTCCAAAGCGTACTACAAAAATATATATGTACATATTATGTACACATATGTATGTATGTATAATATATTCGGTTTCCGTACACAATATGCGATATTTGGTCAAGTGTTTGGAAATGTGGCATGGGCATGAGCCAAGAAGGTTTTCCATATTGATTGAGGGAAAGACACTAAGAGTGGCAGTTTACAGAGATTTACAAATGTTTATTGTGGAAGAATTCAAGGAAGAAACATCCATAAAAATAAGCAACGAAAATTTGTTTCTAGAGTGAATTTTTGAAAGAGTTTTCTGCCTTAAATTATCTCTGGAGCAACCTAAAAGAGATTTATGGAATATATTTTAATTTTAAATTTAAATGGAAGATAAATAGAGTAACTGAAGAAGATGACATAGAATCTGCAGAGGCTCAAACATGAGAAATGTACCTGTGTAGGTGGTATACATTGTAGTACATCTCTCAGAAATATAAGCTGGCAAGATGAACCCAAAAGCCAGAACCTGAGCCGCCCTCATCTTGCTCTCGCTTGCACTCGCAATGTGAGCTTCCATTTCTTTGTCTCACTTGCTCTCGCACGTGAAAATGGATGAGACGAGCGGAGCCGGAGCTCAAGACTTAGGCTTTGACGTAGGCAACGTTGCCGCACTTCACACACACGTTGACAAAAGGTGCGGTGTTAAAGAACCGGACAGCAGGACAGACACACACACACAAAAGATTATCATCAAGACACTCGTTCTGGCGAGTGTGTTAGAAAGAGATGGGAAACGCTGAGCTGTAGAAAGAGATGGCCAACAAAGAAGAGGCAACAAAGCAAAGAAATCGATTATTATTCCAAAAGAGCTGAGAAACGGGCTCAAGAAAAAAAATACATGCATGTATGTACATATGTACATATGGTATATAAGGAAAGCACAGAAAAGAGGATGATGATGATGACGATGATGGTATGGTTACGGGCTCTCTGTTGGGTTCTGTTACCTGTTTTTGTATATTGATAACCAGTTGGAACAGCATGGAACCCGGGGATTATGCTGTTGCCGATGTGATGATGACGTTGTTAACCGGTTTTTGTTTTTTCCTCCATAAAGGAGAATGATACCATGAGATACGATCAGGTGCTGCATGCATAATACTTTTCGGAGGGGGAGGGACACGCCGCTCTGTCCTGCCTACAAATTACTATGGCTACATTGTTGCAGCAGCAATTTTATCATCATTCTGTAGTATGGCTTCAAGGAGATAAAAGCAGGAACACAGGGAAACTCAGAGCGGTATTACAGAAAGGGGTGGTGGGGGGAGAGATATTGTACATGAGATACAGAAACAGCACACAGCAGTGTGTCGGAAAGAGATAGCGAGAGAGAGAGTCCGCTGCCACAAAGCAACACAAAAGTTTTGTTTTTTTCGTTGCTGAAGTTTGGCAACGTTGCGGCCTTTGGCAACGTTTTTTCGCATCTAACAGCAGCAGCAGCAGCAGCAGCAGCAGCAGCAGAGCCAGCTGTAGACGTTTCGCCTCTCCCTATCCCTCCCTTCGTCTTTCCTTGTGTTGTGTGCGGTGCTTGTTTTTCTTGTTTCACTCACACACACAGAGACATACAGTTGTCTTGCCTTTTGCTTGTTTTCAATTAGAGAGAAAAAGAAGCAGCAGCAATCGCGCCGCTGTCGCTGCTTTCGCGGTGGTGCAAATATACCGCACGTTGTGTAAACATCAGTCGCAGTCGACGTCGCAGCCAATTTTGAATTTTGCCTTTTGGCATGTGCAAATCCACACACACACACATGTGCTTCATTTGCGATTTCTGCCCGACTATACATATACATACATATGCGCTGCCCTCTGCTCTGGTGCCTTTGTGGTCTGCCTGCTTTTGTTGGGTTTCTTCGCCTTCTCCCTGCTTCTGCTACTTCTTCTGCTTCTCAGTCGCAGTCGCAGTCAGCGTCAACGGCGGACGCGGCAAATGCTTTATTTTTATGCTGGCATTTTTTTTTGCGGCACTCTCAATCGCTCGTTCTCGCTCCCTCTTGTGCACTGTTTCGTTGCGGCTGCTCTCGCTCCCTCTTGCGTGCGGCTGGCTCTCTTTGTCGTTTAATTGCAAATGAGTCATGCACACACACATACACACAGACGCTTTGAGTGGAGAATCGGTACACACACAGGCGAACACATGTACAATTCAAAGTCCGTGCTTGGTCAGCATGTTTTGTTGTTGTTATTATTATTTTCGCCTCTTCTTATTTTTTCATTTTATTAATTCCTATTTTTTGTGTTTAATCAATTGGACTTTTGATTTGCTTGTGCTGGAAGAAGAACTCAAAGGAGAAGAGAAACCGCGTGCGTGCAGGAAGCAAATGATTAATGTCCATCAAGTGCTCTGGCTCACTCACTCCTTCAATCAATCGGGGTACCCCTCCCCGTCTCTCCCCGTCTTTCTCTGTATCTCACTCCCTTCTAAGCTCAATTTGTGGTCTTCATCCTGCCTCTATTTCTCCTTCCCAGAATCTCTCTGCATCTTCTGCTTCTCAATCTCTTGTTCTTATTCTTTATTGAGGACTTTCCTTGGTGGAAACAAAAGCTTTCCGACCCCTGCAAATGTTAAGAGAAAAGAAAGAAGCAAATCAAGTGGAGATCAAAGGAAAGGAAATTCGTTATTTATTGAGGAATTTATTTCTTACCTAGAAGTCGTGGAGGGGCTCCAGTTCCTGCTTCAATTGGGAATTATTCTTTGATTTGGTGTTAAAATGAAATTTTTATCTCAAAAACTAATGCAACGAAATGAGAAACAGATAGAAACTATATCTGGCCCATTTTTCAATTGCCTCAAATGCATAAATCCAAATGTTTTTCTACGCCAAATTCAATTTGGCAATATTTTATTCGAATCTTTTCCCCTCCAAATCACACACCGAAATTGGCAATTCCAATTGCAAATATTACACATTTAATAGGCTGCTTTTTCATTTATTTTTTGTTCAATTTTTCCAATTAGCAAAGCAATTAAAAATAATAATTATTATCAAAGAAGTGCCTGCCCCTCCCTCTCTGTCTGTCACTCTTGAAAACAGCTGACAAGTGCACAAAAAATTATTAAATAAATTGTTACGTAAATTATGTCTGATATATCCATTGTTATATACAAAACAGTCGCATATACATATACAATTTTTTTTCGACAATAAAAAAACACATAAAGCGAGAATTGAATTAACGAAAAAAACATCACGTATACGCCCCGAGTGACAATGATGAAAAAATAACAAAGGGGAACCGTTAACGAGAGGATTGTTGCGACACAGAGATTCCCATTT
Organism: Drosophila subobscura; assembly: GCF_008121235.1. Taxonomy (NCBI): domain Eukaryota; kingdom Metazoa; phylum Arthropoda; class Insecta; order Diptera; family Drosophilidae; genus Drosophila; species Drosophila subobscura. Next base: position 13,120,073 of record NC_048534.1, on the reverse strand, counting down.
GCAGAGATGCAATCAAAATGTCACTCAAATGCGACCAACATGCTCGCCGAATACCTCGTGATATTCATCCATAATTCTGTTGGATGGAACACTCGGTCGGTGGGGGCCCCTGCACAATTGCAATTGCAATAATTGACAATAATTTCCGTAATTATTCCGTAAATTACTTTGATTTGGTTTCAGTCAGACAGTCGTATATGTACACACACTTTTGTACACCCACATGACAGGCGGTGTATCCAACCACCCACCCCACAGCGGGCCCCTCCAACATCCGCTTCGATATAAATCCGTTGGCTAATTACACTAGTCAACAGCCAAAAAGCACCCCAAGCTTGATCATTTTATTTGGTATTAGAAATTCAGACCAAAGTTCTTCACAAAATATTAATAATATTTTGAAGCGTGAATTAAAATAAAATTGAATTTGAACAGCCGTAACTCATTAAAACAATTCCAGTCTTGCATAATTTTGTTGGCTAGTTTTAATTTATAGATTTCAATTGTCGGGGAGTGGAGTGGGAGGGAGGGAGCCTATAACAATAATAATAAAAATCCCGTAATTATGAATAAAAAACTGCGCTTTCAGCCATTAAACAGTTATATCACGTGCCCCATAAATACACCTACCCAAACAGATTGACATCATCAGTGAGTGAAATATCTAAAGAAAAAGCAAAGAAACAACTACACTTCTAGCGTTCTATTTCTAATTGCTTAAAGGCCTTACGACCCGCATGTAGACACCCCGTTAGAGGGTCGACATTCATTGCAGTTCAGTTGTGAAAGAAAAGGTCATTGAACTCGCTGTTTGGTGCCCTTTGGGCACACTAATTCTCAATGCTGCAGCAGCGAGCCACGGACACGTCACGCGAGAAGATAAATGCCAAAATATGCTGCACTTGTTGGGCAATCCATGCGGCACCCAGTCCTAGACAATTGTCAGACACAACTTTGCGGCATAAACAGAGAGCCCAGACCCAGGGTCTGGTCTTTACAGCAATATATTTATATTTTGTTGTTGCTTTCTTTTAAACAAGAGCGGATAAGAAGCCTTTGAGTTCGAACAACTCAATTGATTGAGTTACAATTTAATAAATTTAAATTTTCCAACTTAATGACTGGGGAGAAACATGCATCAAGAGCTAATTTAATAAATAATATGTTAGTGTCTCTGAATTGTGTGTCATTACTGACCTATCCCTGTCATGAAATGTATCGTGAAAGAGTCATGCCATTATTTTATATAAACCTACTGCTGGCACGAACAATCTACTTGGAGATGATTCGTCAGCAGTGTATGAAAATGATGATCAATCCATGGCCCATCTCCCAGTTTTTATTCTAGAGATGTTGGTGCCTCCTGGGAACTGTTCTGTTGCTCGGGGGGTGTTGGCAATGTCTTTATTCGCAGGTCCAAAGTTCAATTATAGTTTTACGCATACTCTCACACAACAACTGAGAGATAAATGTGTGTGAGAGTGGTTCATTCATGCTGCCTTTCGCTTTCATGCTCACTCTCCCATCTGCTCCACACTCTCCACACTCTCCACACTCTCCACTCTCTCCACTCTTGTGCTCCTCTCCAACATCTATTTGTCTGTGGATAGAACAAAGAGACCCATGCAAAAGCTACTTATAAAGATAATAACACAAAAAATGATCCAGCAAAAGCAAAAGAGATACAAGAACTTTTGCACATGCATATGTACATATCGGTACATACATTTGTACATACTTTTGTATGCATATGGCTTCCTGCAGCGTGAAAAACGTCATCATGCGAGTGGAATGACAAAGAAACACAAAAAAAAAAACAAAACAAAACAAAGCCCTCGCGTTACTGTTTTTCTATTTAGCGGTTTTTGGACCTTGAGCCTTAGCTTTGACTCTCTGTCTCTCGCTTTGTCTAGCATATGCTCTCTGCAGGCGTAACGGCGGAGAGAGTGAAAGGAGAGAGAGGAGGGAGTTAAACAGCTAAACTTGTTCTGCACAGGATATGCAGTCGCAGACAACAGTCAACAGAGGCAGAGACCCACCCAGCAGACCCTTTTCATTTCGATGTTGCCTGCTGCTTGATTATTATGCAGCGCCATACAATAACTTTGACATTCAAAATATGTACATGAATATGTACAAATGTATGTATGCCCAACGGAAGGAAGTCCGCGGTACAACATTATGAATACACGTGCAGGAAGAGCGCAGGTCGAAGCTTTGAATACCCTGAAAATATTAATATCAAATCAGGAACTTTGCAATGTTTCAAATAGAAATCCAGTGGAGTTGCTCCCTTCCTTGGCAGGGTATGCAGCAAAGAATGCGAAAGAGGGAATTGAGAACAGCGTGGATGGACTCACAAAAGCAGAAATCAGCATAGGGCACAGGCACGGGCAGCGCAGCGACAGCGGAGGAAGCCATGGCGGAGGGGAAGCGAAAAGCAGCGATAGCAGCTGTGCATTATGCACAGGCAAACAACAAAAATACAAAACAAAATGCAAATATTCCAGCAATCACACACACACACACATAGCATAGAGAACCCCCGTGCAAAACTCTTTTCCTATGGGTGTCTCGCTCTTTCTAACGCGGTTGCGGCTGCTGCCTGCCTAGCACTCTCTCACATGGCTTAGGCCAGGCAGCGGCTGCTCTCCCATCTCACCCATCTCCCTTGCACTCATTAAACTTCAACCCTTTTTCTGAGGCCTTTACCGTTTGATTTATGTCAAGTTATGCAAATCCCATTCCCATACTGCAAGCATTAAATTTCACATTTGATTTTCTGCTCTCGCGGTTAATTGTCCGCGAAAAAGCGTGCAGAGGGGGTAGGTCGGCCCTGACTAAAGGGTTTTATTTCGAGAACACAAAAAAACACTAAAATGTTCGAGCCAAAAGTCGGTTTTAGATGTGGGATGGTAAGGAAAATGGAATTTTTAGCAATTTATTTCGCGGTGCTCCAAAGGTTCTTCGTTTTAAAAAAATTAAAAACTCCGATTTAGTGACTCCTTTATAAGTTTTACTCTGTCTCTGGAGCGCGTTTATTCACAAAATTATTTATTGCATGAACTGACAATAATTAACTCTAAATTTATCACTTCCCCCATAACTAAGACTGCCGAAAAGATATAAAAGAAAGAACACCATATGTTCGTTCACCGATCTACCCCGAAAGAAAACTTCCACTGAGAACCGAACTGCCTGCTAAATCGTTACACGTCATTTCACTTCAACTTCAAGCGACTGTGACGGTGATGGTGGGGTGGGGTGGGGTGGGGATTCGGAACGGTAGGACGGAGTAGACTGAGCACCGGGGACCGATTTAGACACCCGGAAATTGTCGTCTTTGCTTTGGCTTCAGGCGGTACGGTTCCCCCATAAGCCATATATTTATCTTCTATCTATATATACCTGCATTTTGTTTGCTTATTTTTTTGCATATTGGAATACAATTTTTGCTTTAACACGTAAATGTACTGACTGTGTTTTATGGCTGTCTAGACACCGAGACGGATAGCGATACTAACACCCACATTCGGAGAGGCTCTACAACCTCCAGCCACCTCTCTACGCAAACTATTGATCTCAGCGACCCTCCACTACACCTCTGCACCTCTCCGTCAGCCATAGATCTAAGTATTCTATTTGCTGCACACACATGCAGAATGTATTTCATGAAATTGCTTTCAAATTGCCGGCACAACGACAAACTCTGTGCAAAAACAAATGCAAATTGTATAATTTGACAGATATTTGTCAAGATGATTGAATTTCCCATTCATTTCCCAAGTTGATAAGTGTCTCGAGTACTCAAATACGTTTCTAGAATCTAGATGTGGCCACACAATTGATCAATAGATCAAAGACTTATTTGGCATGATGGATCATGGCAGAACAGTCTTTGGAGATGTGACGAAAGTCGCTGACAAAATGAACCATAGAGATGGATTATTTAATGGTTTATTGGTATAGTTTTGAGGTGAATTGAGTTCATTATTTGAATGTCTACAGACTGCACTTATGGCTAGGTGATTTGAGGGTATAAAGAGAACTATTTTGAATGTCTGAAAAGTGGCTATGGCTTCCATTTCGATAGAGTATCATAAGGGGGACATGTGAGTCGACCAAAAGCGTTTCCACTGCTTACCCGCGTTCATTGAAATCTATTAAAACTTCGGCTTTAATTTAACTGGACTTTCTTTAGGCTTGGGGCCTTGCGATAATCAGCAATCCCATAAAGCTGCCTCCGCTTGGACATCGGGCACATCCATCAATTGCGACTGATGCGGGCTGTGCCATCCGTCAGATGCGACTGCGACCAGCTGTGTGCTCGCTGAAAGAATTCTCACACTGCAAGCAGCTCTGCCAGCCAGCTACAAGTCTCTCATGCAGGAGGTCTTCACCCACACATAGCGCCCACTGCAGCGTCTCGTCTTTGGCTCTTTTTGTTTTGGAGTCTTTGTGGAAACTCGTTTTGTGGTGTTGCACTAGTTGCAACTAGTTTTTGCTCGCTCTTATTATTGTTGCAGCTGGATGGCAACGTATCGCGTATCTTTCCATCTGTATCTCTGGTGCTGTTGCTGTAGCTGCTGCTGCAGAATGAGCTCAGCTTCGGTCTCAGTCTCCACTTGGAGCTCGCTCAATTGCTTGGTCTAGTCTCAGTTCGTGAACTATCAACGTTTTCACCCGCTTCTGCTCAGCTCAGACTGGATGCTTCAGACTCTGCAGGCTTTTTGCAGTGCATACCCAGTAGTTTGGGGGAGAGATGAAGGGTATATTGGCTTAGAGAAGAGTTTCTTTCTGTAGGTGCATTCCTTTTAGAATTGTTTCAATATTTTTGGCACTCTTGGTTGCCATTTTCGTTGATATTTCCCGTATTTGTATGCTGTTTTTTGGAGCTTACTAATTGTTCAGTTACTTATAATTATCTTTGGATTTTTGGTATATTTTTTGTAGTAATTTTATTAATATTTTCTCTATATTTTTGGAATTTTTCCCCATACGAGTTAGTTTTATTCCAATTCTTTTCTGGAAGTACTGCTTTCTGCTGTGGATAGTTCACCTCTTCTTGCATGTTTTTATACATCTACAGAAGTAGCTTCCAAGTCCTTCAATGGGCATCCCCCAGTTGCCACCAGTTTCATCTTGAACATTCCCTCTTGCTGTTCTTTGTTCGTCGAGCTTGTTTTTTGCTGCAGTGCGTTTTGCTCGCTCGTTTTATTCCTTTTGCTCTTTAAGTCAGTCAAAGTGGCTGCAACTGCCTCTAAATGTCGTCTCCACATTGTCCGTCCCGTCCGATTCTGTTCTGTTCTGTACGGGTTTGTACGGGTTTGTCTGTGTGTTCTGTTCTCTGTTCTCTGTTCTGCTCTGTGCAGGCCAGGCCGTCTGCAAATGAGGTCGCTTAATTGTATTTTCTCTCTTTAACGCCAGCAAACATGTCGCATGGGCTAATGGATGTGTGTGAATAATCGCATCTTCTGCGTATGAGTATCCCTTGTGCCCTCCCATACTATCCCCCCTGTGCCTTCGTTTCGTTCCTTCATTAGTCCATCCTGTCATGGGCTCTCCTTCTGTTGTGCGTAATTTAATACTTTTTGCTGCCAAATGCTTGATCAACCTTGCCCCGCCCCAGATACATTTTTATCCTTTTTTCTTTACTTTTTCCCCTTTTTTTTTTTTGGTTCCTATTCATTATTATTTCAACTTTCTTGTGGTTTGCCTTCGCCTGAAAAGGCTTGTTATGGAAATGTGTGTGTGTGTGTGTGTAGAAAATGTATAATAATATTTAGAGACAGATGAGACAATGCTCAGTGGCAGAAGCCAGACGCAAAAATAGAAGAAAAAGTCAAGAAAAGAAGCCCATGGATGCGGAATAAAAAAAAGGAACAGGACCATGAATGGGAGCTGGGAGGTTCGAATAGGGATTGAATAACATTACGGTATGACGTTGGAATAGGGATTGTATAAGAGCATGAGCTAGGGAGTGGAAAGGAGTCAGGCACAGGGATTGTATAAGAGCTTGAAATGGGGAACAAATAAATGCTTGGATGAGGGAATGGAAGGGTGTAGCTCTGAGCTTTCCTCTGTTCCTCTCTCTGTTCTCTTTTTGCATCATTGTCAAATGTTGCGTAAAGATAACGCCGGGTTCCCCTTTTGTGTCAACCTCTCTCCACATTGAAAATGGAAACTCCCAGCAGTGGATTGCCATAAACAAATTGAAGAACAATAAATGTGCTTTGTACATTAAAGACTCGGTTGTAAATCGTTGAAATGAATATGGCAAATAGAATGGCAGAATGAGACCCACACATTGTATTGTAACCGCTGGTTGCCATTCTCCAAGGACACTCCAGATAGAATGGAGCTTTATTGTTATAGCAAATTATTGTGTACAGAAAGTAGAAGAAGTAGTAGAAGAAATCTTTCGATTCTTAGATCTGCAATCAGAAGACACATTCCACTTCCCCTTAAACTAATGCATTTCTTTCCGATCTTTTCAGGTACGTGTCCTAATGCCGATGAATGTAATCGTAGAGCACATGAATTATTACCATTGGTAAATATGCGAACATACTTTTACCCCTCCCAAAAGCAGATGCATCTGTAATACAAACGAGCATCCGCGTGAACCAGTTTTTCCTCAACTGAAATATTCAATAATTTAGTTCGCTTGCCAACAAAAACACATTGATGTTTATGTGTTACAACCTGCCCTGCCAGCCCGATCCCAAAAGATTCAATCCGATTCATCTATTACAAAAATAGCCAGCAAAAATGCAGTTGGAAAACGTTTTTCAATTTTGCTTCTCAAGATTTTTGTTGGCTCGCATTTGTGTGTTTCGCTGCCAAAAAAGGGATTTACAAATTTGGATGTTCTTCAAGCAAATATATATTATATTTTGGCCTTTTGAATAGAGCAGGGAGATGGGTATTCAGACTGTGTTTTGCGGGGTAAAATGAGGGGTATTATAAGCATTGTTAGAGTCTTAAATCGATGGAAGTTCTGATCGCAAATAAGCCAAGAAAGATCATCGAAAGATTGAGAAGAGCTCCACATATCAGAATATGTTTTGTGGAATATTACTGAATATTTCTTATACCAAGAACTGGCTTGTTATTTGGTAACAATCTTCTTCCAGTGTAGAAAACACACCACAGAAGCAACTAAAGCTTTGATGTGAGTAACGATTCATCAATTTGTGGCACTACGAAGTCCCACAACTGACTACAAACTCTTGTAGTATTCACTAGGCCTAATCAGCGAAGTTCCGCCCCTCAACTGAAGGTCACTTGGCAGCCTTGACAAACTTTCCTGCAACACAACACCAAAATGTAGTTTCAGACCTTATCTATCCCTCTAATAATACGAAAAGTGTTCCGCCAATAAGCTGAGGAATTTGCTAGACAAAGAATTATGTCTGCAATTGTCTACAAGTCTGGGGCGTTCCATATAAGCTGTACATTGCATTGCATTGGAGTCTGGAGTGTAATAACATTTTGCTAGCTATCATTAGATCTTTCTGCGGCATTTACCTGCGGCATTTAGCTGCTAGCTGTTCCGTTACTCACATGTTCATGGGCCTACCTTATCGCCTTATCAGAGGGGGGCTCTTATCTAATCGCCGCAGTGGAAAACGCATTTATTAATCAAATATGCGCGAGTACATGGCATGTGGCATATGGCATATGGCATATACAGAATACAGTGCGTTTCAGTGCGTTAAGACTGCATTTTGGGTTATTTTTAATGTTTAATCTGACTCTATTATTATTTTAGCAGCATGTCCATGGTAATTTCTGGAGCATTTTATGAATATTATTTTCCCCTCCATTTTTTCCTTACTTTTCGCCAAAATTGCAACCTGAGACACATTGAAAACTTAAAATTTAGCCAGTAAGACTTGACCTTTCCTACAAGCGCTTTAATTTCCTCTTTTAAACCACTTTGCTGGCCACCATATGGTCTAGAAATTTCTGATTAATCATAGACCAGTCAGCCCCCCCCTTAATTTCCCAGTGAGTTTCCATGTGCGCGTTCCATAGATGGTTTTTTTTTTATCAAAGTGTAGGCCTGCTTTTGTGTTGTGTCTGTCATGCGAGTGTGCTGCCATTGTTATTGTCTAATTGCTGCAGAGTTTCAGAGTTATCTCTCTCGGAGCGGACGTGGTTGGGTTTGTGTACAAGGTCTGTGGATGGCACGATTGCCAGGGATACGGCAGGGGTGCCATAAATCCCGGGCAGTACAGAAACCCAAAGAGTGCCAGCCAAATGTTATGTGTGCCATTCTGATAATGGTAACCAAAAACGAAAACGAAAACGAAAACAAAAACAAAAATTAGCCTGATAACCTGATAAAAATATAAGCGCTTGGAATTGGAGGTGGGAAATTATGACTAAACGTCTGGTTCCACCCCGCCACCACCCCCACCTCCCCTGCTGTGTCACTCTTTTGTTTGTTGTTGGAATATTTGGTGGGTTCTGGAAAAGGTTGCTGCGTGGCTGCTGATGAGTGGGTTGCAATCGTTTGGCAGCGGGGGGGTAGCTTATCACTATCTTATCACTGAATTCGAAAAAGTGCTCCAAATGGAACTGCTTTTGCTGCTATCAGAGCTCACCCACTCACCCAACCATTGCGGGGCAACATGTGCACATTTCTCTGCATTACACAAATAAATATATCAATTTAGTATTCGTGCCAGAGTGCCACAGATAGAGTGCTAGATGGACGTACACCCCGCTTTAAGGAGCTGCCGGCAGGCCAACATATTTTTACTCGCAGAAAATTACAGTCCCTGAATCCACGAATTCATTGGGGAAACCATCTATAAGCGATGGAAATAAGCAGATTCCTAAACAAGCAACACAAATCATAGGAAAATGTTAATCAACAATCGCTGGATTTTTAAGATCCAATTTCAAAATAGAATAAAAAAAGAAAGAATTCACACAAGAACTTCCATTCATTGAATGTTGTTCCAACAATGTTCTTACTGTAAACAATCGAAACAATAAGCAGCGTTCTTTAAAGCATTTAAATATGATTAAATCTTTTATTCCTCCCCCGCCATCAACGTTCTTTACCCCCCAACCGCTTCGATTTCCCAGTTTATGCCGCCCCTAAAATGCCTCTGTAATCCCCTCTCTCGATATTCCTCTTTGCTTTCCCTTCAATATGCTCTGTTTATACCCCTTCATTATACGTATATGAAACAGCCAAAAAAAGTCTATACACAGCAGTAAAATCGAGCCCATTGACGTCAACGAGAAATCGCAAAAGTATCTCGGAGCAAAACAAAGCAAAGAGCAGCAGCAGCGGCAGCAGCAACAAAAAGTAGAATAAATTCATTGTATCATATGGAAATTAACGCATAGCAAATATCATGATAAGGAATCCATATGAGAGTCCCCTCCCTAGGACCTGATAATACCCATGGACCCAACACTTTCCGTAGAACCTCTACCGCTGATGCTCCCTGCATGCTCCTCCACCTCTGATTCCCTCTGCATAGACCCACCGCAATGAATCGGTAAAAACATTTTAGATGCGCACATGTCACGACATGGAACAGCAGTACGAATCGCACCGCACGCCCCTTGGACGCCTCCTGAGCTCTGGCCACAATTGGGGTTAATGAGCATTTGAATAATTGAATCGTTTGGATATTTGATTTATCGCAAATGTACAAACGTTTTGCCAGGCGGCTGTCTTGAGCGTTTTAGCAGCGAAAATCTAGCAGCGTTCTATCAACCAAATAGCCCAACGACTAGCGTCTGGCGTTTCAGGTCTAGTTCGAGCGTGAAGTGGAGAGGGTTTTATCAGCTGGGTTCCAGAGACAACTTCTACTAGTTCCTGTATTGTAGGCCATAGGTAAAATGATTTTGAGCCTTGGAAAAATGGAGTTTTGGCATGGGGAGTCTCTCTCTCTTGCTGATGCCCTTTTATATAAAACGATTTTCAATAGACCTGTAATTGAAGCAAGCAAATCTATTAAAAAGTAGCTGTAGCAATCTCCGAAATTAATCGAAACTCAAGCGAAAGCAAAACTAAAACCCGGCGATACGCTCATAACCATTCCCCTTTAGCCATACTTTTCCCTCTCTCTCTCTCTCTCTCTCTCTCCCTTTGGGAGATTGTCTGAAATAAACTTTGGAGCTTTTTTAAGGGGATTTTTTCCCCAATTTGTCTGTCTACTTTTTTGTTTTGTTTGTCCATTCTATTTGTGGTTTTTACTTTTTTTTTCCTCTGCTGTTTGTTCTTTTTCGGATTCTTAGAGCGGATCTTTCGGCATCTCGGCTTCTTGGAGCAACTTTTGGGCCACTTGAATTCTCTCGGGGTCTTGTTTCTCCACTCTCGCTGTGGTATCTGCTCGTACCTAGCACCCTAGATTATAAATGTAAATAATCGAATGGAAAGAACTGCCGAATATTTTTTGTTTGCCTGCCATCGAATTGTAATTAATCATAATTTGTTGCTTGATTTCTTAATGCTGAAATATGTTCATTATTTGCTTGATTAGTTAATGGAATCTTTTTCAGTAAGATATTATTATTGAAGTATTTATAATTAGTGCCAATTTAGGCAACATTTGACATTTATTGGGTGTCTTTTTTTGCACATTAATTAGCTGAAATTTTTTTGTGTGTTTTTCTTTTGCTCCGATATTGGATAACTTTTGCTACAGATGGATTTCAATTACTTAAACACTTACTTAGATGCTCTAAAATTCTATAAATACTGTTACAAAGTGCTAGTTCTCATCTCTAATTAAGAATAGAGTCTAAACCTTATGTAACCAGCTGTGATTTCAGTCTCACCCAACCATGGCAGCATTTACTTCCAAGTTCATAAGAAAATATTCTCTTTATGCGGAAGAGCCACCAACTCAAAGCAATTACTGTCCAGCAGAACAGCAGCATTACTATTTGCAGATAGAATTTCCAAGTACCGCTTTTCCTTTCCTTTCTTAGAACTTTGGACGCTGACTGACTGCCTTTTGCCTTGGAGTATTCGAGTGGAAGAATGGATGTGTACGTACATACTCCTCATAAAAGGCGCAATCAGCATAACAAACAAGCCTTATACGAAATCATAATGGCCATAAATATAATATACATTTTATATAATGTACATAAATATGTACATACATATGTACATATCCAATGTCTGGGGAAACACATGACAAAGCAAATGCTGAAAAGGCTTTTGGTTTTTGGTTCACTCTTTTGGGTTCCAGTTCGAGTTTGGGTTTGAGTTCTTTTGGTTATGCCAAACCATACAAAGGCCACTCCATTTATACTATATGCATACTACATATGTATGTATGTACTTATGTACATATGTGTGTGTACATAAGAGGAGCCCCAACAAAAGACCAAGGCAACCAGCACACAAACAGCGGAAAGAATGACAGCAGAGGAAATCTCCATATAAACAGAAACAGAAAGAGAACAAGAACCCCCAACCCCCTTCACACACTGCCTCACAAATGCATACACACACATGTACACCATCTACCTACACTCTGCTACACAAATGTACCTGTTGTGCGTTAAGGCAAAAGAAAAGACAGACAGACAGAGGCAGAGACTGAGAAATATAAGCATAAAGAAACCCACAAACAACAGCAGCACAGACGTCGCGACGTTCAAAATGTTATTCAAGTCTTACCTTTGGGTCTCTCGCATAACCGGTTGGCGGCATGGCATCGGTCTCGGTCTCGGCACGACCACGACCACGGCTCCAACCCAGCGTACGTACTGCCTTGCCTGTTCACGTTCACGTTTACGTTTACGTAGGTGCTGCCAACTCTCCTTAACAATAAAGAAAGACAGCAAATACATGCACATAATACGAAATACTAGCACGAATTCGGTGCTAAGGCGCTGTGTAAAAGAGAAGCACGTAGTGTTTTCGATTGGTAAAGCAACATGGATTTAAAGAACGATTTATTATGAGCAAACATTTCATGATTGAGCCATATAGAATTCTTAAGAATAGATAATCTTCAAAGTAGCTCAAGAAATGTTGAATAATTAATAGCAACTTCAAAGAGTTTTATAGAACGAAACTCTGAAGATTCATTTAAGAGTCTGAATGAAGGATCATAACTCCAGAGATATCAGGATATCATTGTACGCATTCCCACATTTCGCACAATACAAAACTCTTTCAATTGATTTAAATGTTGTTAGGAATTCATGTTGCCTTCTGTACCTATCCCCGATGTACAATGATACTTCAAATAGTATAAAAAAGAATTATGGTTTCTAAGTTTTAATTTGTTTTCCTCTAATTTGTCTGTCTCGTGCATTTGTCTGGCTATGTAAACCAGTTTTAAAGCTTAAAAGCGGCGACATTTTATGTTGTTTGTGTTTCTCATGGACTACACTCGCCCACCCTCCCTGTATGGGGTGTGTCAATATGTTTCTTCTATGAGTTATAGATCATTAAAATTTGTACCATAATCTGGCTTAAGGAATTGTTTGCTGCTGCTCTGAAGGAGATTCACGGGTAGAGATGCCGCCAAGGCTGATGTTTGGGACTGATTCCGTTGATGTTGCTTCCTACACAGCCGCCAGACGGGGCAAATCGACAAGCCGACAAGACCAGACCTCGAAATTGGTAACCTTGAAAATGTTTATCATTTTTGGGCCACTTAGTGTAAGAGTAAAAGGGAGAGAGAGAGAGAGTAGGAAGGCTGCAGCGTAAGCGTAAGAGAGAGGGCACGTGAAACAGTGGAGAGGCCTCCATTCTCTTCTCCATTTCCTTATCCCTGCAGACACAACAGACCTGCGCTCTTTATCTTGATTCCTCTTGTTTTTCTTATTTGCTTGCTTTGCTTTTTTATTTGCTTTCAAGGTTTTGGGTCTACCTACATAACTCTTTTTTTTTTTTTGGTGGGGGGTAAACCTCCCTCGCTCGTTTATTTCGATGCTCCGATGCTGCTGCTGTGATTTTTTCTGCATTTATGCTTTGAATAAACTTCTGCTCTGATCTAAAATCTTCTGTGCTGCTACAGTTTGCTATGAACTTTGATGCTGCCTCTGCTCTAGTTAGAAGCTGCCTCTGCTCGGAAAGGAGCTTCGCTGCTGCTGCTGCTGTCGCTCTGCTTTGACACTTCTGCTGATCGCTGCATCGGTAGCTGCTGCTCTGCTTTCAGAGCTTTCAGTGCTTGCAGTGCGCTCCCCTCTCTCTCTCTGCGCTTGAAGTTTCTGCTCTTGTTTGCGCTTCTCCTGTGATCTGTTCTGCTTTGATGCTTTGCTCTGCTTCGATTGATGATTTAACCACAGTGATGGCGCCTCTTTTCTGTTATTGCTTTCAAAATGATGCTTTAAACGGTTTTGCTGCTGATGATCAGGAAGCTAGGAAGCTGGAAACTGGAGCTGGTTTGTTCTCTGCATTTCTTGGAAGCTTCTCGGCTTTGATAATTCTGCTTCTGCTGCTGCTACTTGAAAGCTTTCTCTGCTGCTGCTGCTGCTTCTGCTTATTGTTCTTCTTCTTCTTTTTATGTAGCCTGTGGCTTACGGCATTGAAAGCGTCGCCAGCATAATTTATGCGTCGCCATCAGTTCTGCCCGCTCCTTCTCTCTCCTACTTGGCTGCTTCCACTTAGTGGGATGTCTTTGTTCCTCTCTCCCTCTCGCATACTTAACCGATTCCCATAAGTGGATCTCTCGCTGTCTCCTTCTTACCTTCTCTCTCCTGCCTTCCCACCCGGTTCCACTTATGATGAGAGCAGGCTGCTGCGATCGGCATTTAACGGAGAGGACAACCGATCCGATCCGACCCGACCCTTTAATGACAGATAAGCAGCCTCTCTTTGCCTGTCCATCTGCCTCTCTGCTCTTGAGGGACCACGACTACTTGAAATAACAGGGAAACAAAAAACACTTGAAGAGTTCTCTTCCTTTTGGCTTAATCAAATTTAATTGTCTGCATAAGAAAGAGAAAGACAGGAAGGAGAGACGAGACCTTCCCTTGAAGGATTGATTTTGTTGTTCTTTTGTTGTTGAAGATGCCACCACGGGAATCATGGAATTATATTCATGATATTCCATTCCACATTGCTGATCTCTCATTTGCATAACCGGATCTACTCATTCCAACCCAAAATAAGGGGAGACTCCCCCCTAAAAGGGGTGGGGGGCCACGTCGACTGCTGTCATTAACCATTGTCCCACTCTTCAGAAAGTTTTGGTTCAGTTTTCTGGGTCTGATCGCGTGTTCTCTGCTGCTGGTGGCTGGCCACCTGCTGCATTGATTGTAAATGCAATTGGGGGAGGAGGAGAAGGAGTTGGTGTTGGTGGAGCTGGGGAAGCAGTAAAAGAAGGAGGTCCAACCGGTTCCTAACCATTTCGAATAGGAGCATTCCATAATAGCTTATGGGTATTCTTTTCATACTCTGCGGAAGAGCGTATTTATTATTTTCTTTGGGAGAGTCTCAGAATTTCCTGATGAAGGAACTATTTCCATCGTTTCTATATGACATGAAAAGTATTTGTCGAAGCTAATGCTTTAAGCTATAACGAATGTTTCTTTTAATTTTAAATCTCTACGATTTCAATACATAAATTCATAAATCTAATTGTTTTCCAACTACTTTCAGCTATCTAAATGTATTTTTAAGAGCATCTGAAAGTTCGAATTCAAGTTCCTCTTGTTCTGTTTCCATTTGTTTCTTGTTGTCTTGTGTTCTGGTTCTGTTTCTGGATCTCTCCACAAAAGGGAGCGAAGAGTTAGTTCCCCCAGTCTTTCCTTTCTCACATAAATCTTGTTCTTGGCTGGAATCATTTGCCAAATGCCGTCTCTTTGTACTCTTTGTCATTGCTCTTCTGGGGAGGCTTGACTTGATGAATGTTCAACGCTGTTTCTTCTGACTGAAGCTTGATGAATGGTGAAACTGTCTTTGATGAGGTCATACGGGACGTCAGGATTTTGTTTGATGGTTCAATTTGAGGTTTTTAGTTGCTTGGACACTTGCCTTTGTGTGGTTTTCGTGACGTTTTTTTCTGTTTCCCTGACTTACGATGATAACTGCAATCAAGGATAGTCTGGCAGCCCATCGCTTTGCTGTGTGGCAACGCTCTCTTGTCCCCCTTTTTAATGGCATCCCTATATAATTTTGGAAATTGCAGTTGGAGCGACAAAAACGTTGTAATTGCCAGCTTTGTGGAGAGAGAGATGGATACAAATTTTAGTACCGAGTGTCTGTGAGATGCGGCGGCGGCGGTGGCTTTCACCCATCTCTTTGGGATAGTGGTATGCCTGTGTCCGTGTGTCTGTGTGTGTGTTGCACTGCGTATGTGCGTGTGTGGCTCCCCTCGTTACCCCTCGATAGACAATCATGCCACTAATATGGTGGCTGCTGTGGCGGCAAGTGCAACGCACTCTCCGTGTTGCAGAAATTCATTTGTACAACAATCATTTGCGGCATTAAAGCCAAATTGTTATGACGGCCATACACCAAAGATGATGATGATGATGCTTTGTTGCTGATGATAATGATGATGGCGATGAGCATTGAACTAATTGTGCGCTCAACCGAAATTTCAATGATAATCAAATAAAATCACACAAACAGAATGTTACATTCGACACGGGGGCTCTCGAGGGAATCGAGTGGAATCATAAAGCTTTGGTAATAAAAAAAAGAGAACGTTCCTGGGGATTATAAAGCTTCCCATCCAGAAACGTAACTCCGACCGAGGGGAGCTGCTGCATGTACATATTTTCTCTTGATTATTCCACTCTACCTACCCATCCTGCTGCTGCTGCATTTTCATTCTACCATTTCCAATTTAGTCATCGAAGTAGACTATTATCTGTAGCAAATGAACCTCTTAGGAACACAATTATAATATGCAAATTAGCCAAGAAATTTACCTGTTCTTCTCCTCCCACTAGAATACTCTCAAGCCAGAGTAAATTTTCTTGCTCAAGTGTCTCCAAAGCCCACGTATCCACCCATTCCATGTGCCCTCCTCCATTCCCTAGTCTCCCTTTTCCTCATTCCTTGCATTTCCTTACCAATTTCCATAATTAATGCATGTCTGCGCCCATCTATCCGTAACCACCTCGCCCTCTCACTCACTCTCTTTCCCTTCGTTCGTCGATTTCTTTGGGTTTTTCTCTTCCCTTTTTTTGTTGTTTTTTTATTTTTATCTTTGAAACTAATCTGTGCAACATTTTTATGTTAATTTCTTTAGACGTGGGCCGTGGATGGAAAATGCTTCCAGATTGTGGCAGATATTTATTTTTCCTTTTTTTTCAAGTTGGTTGAACAAAGAACAAAATATTTGTGATGGCGTGGAGGCATGTCTCTCAGCTGTGGAAAATTGGTTTATCAATCAATTAAGTATTTAAAAATAAAAGAAATGAAAGAAAATCAAGGTACGAAAGCCGATGTTCAGCCGTGACCAATTTCAACGTCAATCCACAAAATATTTTCCTTCTGTTAATATCTAAATGATTGACAGAGCTCAGCATAAGTTCTTGGTCTGGCGTATTTTCTCTTTTACAAACTTAAAGTTTCATAAACAACTCGCATATTTAATAAACAATTAAACACTGAGTGAATGTTATTTGGCTCTTGCAGCAGCAACAGAAACGGCAGCAGCAGCAGCGAATGGCCATGCCGTTTGCCGGCTCTCAAGTTTGTGGCGGGGCCAACAAACCCAATGTAGAACGTGGGTGTTGGAATTGAACACTAAACCCAATTTCACCAATACACTGCACAACAAAGCAAAGCACACTAAAGAAGCGAACGCATACATTGTTGAGATTGCTGTGGTTGTAGCTTCAGCCGTGGCTGTTCACTGCACGCGACCAGACGAGCACGGGCACGGGCACGGGCACTCGAAACGAGCACACACACTCTTACACATTTGCACGAGTGCAAATTGCATAAGCAAACACCACAAAAAACACCAAAAGATTAACCGATAAAAAGACTTTAACTAGCTTTAGGCAAACCAGGGGAACTATGCACAAAGTTGCAATATGCTTTAGGCGTAGCAGAGATTTTGTTGGATCAAGTGGAAGCAGAAATGTTATTGTAAAAGAAAAGGAAATATATTTGGAAGCTATTCTTGCCGTAAGAAGCTGCCATAAGCAGGCACAAATTTAATATTTAATAATATAATTATATTCATGGAATTATTCCTACTTCTTCTACGACTTTTGTACAATTTTTTATTTATTTTGTCTCACATTCGTGACTTACTCCCTCTCGAACACGGGATTTGGAGCAACAAAGTTACTTCGTAGCTGCCTGCTCTCTTTCTCTCTCTCTCTCTCTCTCTTGGTGTGCGCCAAAATCAACGGTTATTTTGTCAACGGTAAAGTTGTCGCGAAAATTGCAATGGCCAGACCATTGCAGGTGGGCGTTAGCATTTAAATGGCCCGGTGGGCGTGTCTCGCGCAAATAGAAAACCACACACAAAAAAAAAAGAGTTCAACGAAACGGTGGAAAATTTACGTATGCGCAAAGTTGGGAAAAGTTTACCATTTTAGTGGCAAGAAATTACATGGTTAGAAGAGTGGTAGAAACACGCGGACCGGGAATGTGTTTGGTCGCGGAAAGAGTTGAGGAAAAGTCATGGAAAGAGGGCAGAACCAGAGGAAAAGCGAAGGCAAAACGGGTGGATTTTTTGCAACATTTGAAAATGTACAGACGTAGAATTAAATACTTTTTTGCTGCTCTTCGATTTCCCCATGTAACTTCCTCCAACCCGATTCATAAAGAAATATAGATATGGATCTATATATTCTATTTACTTCCAAATTAAGTAAAACATTGAAGTTCCTATTGTCAACTTTCAGCTCGGAGCAATCCCTAGAAACACCTTGGGGTTAATTTCGTTTCTATTTGCATCTTGGGATTGAAATTTCTATTCTCTTGGTTATGCTGGGGTTAATTTTGTTTTTCTTCTTTGTTTTTGGGTGCTCTTTCAACTTCAACTTCTTTGTTTTTTTGGTGTCAATGACTTTTTTTGCGGTTCCCCCGCGGAATGGAAGTTTCTTTTTCTTTCACTCTTTTGCTTCCACTTGTGGTGTGGGGCGGGGAGGCCGTCGCCGTCGCCGTAGCTGCCGCTGCCGCTGCCGCTCTCTTTTTCTTGCTGACTAATGCTGCAGTGGTCGTGCGACGCCGACGCCGCGTCTCAGTTGCCAGACAAATCTGCGTGCACTTCAATTTTTGTTGTTTTTCATGCGCTTCTCTTTGTCTGGAGAGTATTTATGACTTTGGGGTACGGTTTGTTGCCCTCGTTGCAGCTCGGGGTTCCCTTAGAATGGCAACACCCCAAAACCTTCGAAAGTTGTGCTTTGAAAATGTAGCAAAATCTATTTATTTATTTATATTTTGGTAACTAGAAACTAAAGTAAAGATAAATCCATAAGGGCATCTAAAGCTTCGGTGTTCCAATGCCAGTCTTTCCCTGTTGTTTTTTTTTTTTTTCTAGGGAAGTTTATTGTTTTATGATTTCTCCAATGTTTTGTTTGTCGCAAGCGTGTGGCCCATCCTCGCACTCTTCTTCCACATATTCCTCCCGCTTTTGACAACATTTTCCCCTATTAGCCTGCCCCCTTTACTCTCTGCTCCTTTTCTTCTTTCTTCAGCTTGAGCTTCATTTGCATTTCCGTCTGTTTATTTGTTTGTTTGTTTTTCCAGTGTTGTAAATAAATATTGTTATTGGGGGACCCGCGACCCAAAAAGGATGCTGGCAGCCCCGCCTCTGCCGTCCGCTCTATTGCTGATTTAAGTTTATTTTTTCGGTGGCAAAAAATCAGCTGATAATATTTGTGTTCTTTTTATGTTTCGTTGATTTCTGGGTCAACTAACGGCCGTTGCTCTTACCCATTTACCCCACTTGATACAGCATGTTCCACACAAATAAAAATATCAATCGTGTTCTATAGAAGAAATTGTGCGGAAGGGAAGTGTGATGTTGATTTGACGTTGATTTATTGTTATTTCAAACTTGCATATAAAAATTTGTTTGCCAATGTTTACGGAACAGCTGAGAAAAGGCTTCGAATGAGCTTTGCCCTTCCCCCAGCTGGTATTTCCTTTTAAATCTAAGATCTACATAGTACATACAAATTTATATTCCTTTTACCCTAACACCTCTCACATCTCACATCCATCCATCTGCTGGATATTAATGATCGTTTCACCAGTCTCTGTTGGTGCTGCTGTTAATGGTCTTTCGCTTTGTGAATCTCTCAAAACAGACAACAACAGCTGACCGCCGACTGTCGGACCAGGTTTTTTTCTATCAGCTTTTGTTTACCAGGTCGTAAATTTTCCAATTTGACTTTAATTGTTGCGCGAGCATTGCGCGGGCTTTTCTGTTTTTCTTTTATGGGGGTGTTCGTTCAGGTTTTCGGACATTGTTTTCCCCCCACTGCCCCATTCTGCTTCTGCCGTATGTTATGTTTCACGGGGGAAGATTGCGTGAATATTATTCTTTATTTTAAACAAGTATTTTTAGCATTATTGCCCTTGGAATATTTGACACGATTTCGATTTTGAATTTTTGAATTTTTCCCCCGTTGTTTGCGTTTTGTGTGGCTCATAAATAATACAAAAGATGGGTTGGGTTGGTTGAGGGGTGTTGGCTCTTAAAGATTAAGTTTTCCTATGCGAAAACGTTCGCTCTCTTTTCCTCACTTTTCCCCTTTTCATTTTCTATCTCTTTTGCCTGTGTGTGTGTGTGTGTGTGTGTGTGGTTTTTTGCTCCAATGTCAGCGAAAGATCAATAAACTTTTGGCAAATAACAAGAAATGGAATCGCCAAGCTGAGAAAAAGACACAAAGAAGAGAAACGAAAACAAATTAAAGCGCATGAAAAAAAGATTACAGAGTAAAAGAAATAGCAACAAAGTGAGCAGAGAAACAACAACAACAACAAATGTTGCGACAGATAAAGAGTGAGAAAGAGACAGCTGCAGAGACAGAGTGTTAAAGGGAGTTGGGGGATGTAGAGGGAAAGAAAGGCTTGCCGAAGCTATTGATTCCCTTGAAGATCGATGATTGTTTTCTAAAGTATAGTACAGCGAGAGGATAGAGTCATCAGATTTGGATTGGGTTATAAATATTTACCACAAATATCTTGAAATAAAATTACCGGCTGCCTCGAAGATCATTCGAAGATCCTATTTTCACTTTTCCAACGGCTAAAGTTTCTTTAGAAATAAGTAATTATTTCCACACTCTCACAAAAAGGGTACACAAGCAGGCGCATACAAAGTGCGAAAGGGTTCGGGCGTTCAAATACTGCAAGAGAGGTTCAAAGACAGTGTGCAAGAGAGCGAGAGAGAGAGATCCACAGACGGATTGAATGAGAGTTGAGAGAGCCAGACAGAGTCGTACTGAAAGAGAGAACGGGGGGCGGTGACATGGCCGATTGTCACCGTCTCGGAGTTGATGTCTGGCTCCCCTACCCCCCTTCCCCCCGCCGCTTCCAGCTCTCGCAATCTCTAGCGGAGGTCGCCTCTTCTGCTTCATCTGCCCATTCCGCCACTCGCTTGCCTATACATACATACATATATGTATGTGTGTGTGTGTGCATATCTGTCGTTATTTATATAATAACAGACAATACAAAACAGAAAGACAGAACCTCCCCCTCACCGCACCGCACCTCACCGCATCATAGGGAATGACTGACTGACTGCCGGCTGATGTCTGTCTGTCTTTCTTTCTTCTTTCTTCTGCCACCCCTCCTCCGCTCACTCAATGACTTTCTGTGTCTGCTCCCACTGTGTCTCTCCCTTTCTTCTGCTGCGACTTTTCGCGGTTGCTCCTGTTGTTATTTTTGGCACAAAAATAAACAAAAATCTTCTCGTCATCATCATTAAAGTTGTTTTGGCCCGGCTTTGGGTCTGTGCTGTGCATGCCTGAGAGAGACACAACGAAAAATCTGCCACCAAAATAAATATACGCGAAAGCTGCAATCTTTAGGGATTTTTGCCAGCGGATTTATTTGCTAATGATAAGAGTTTTCAAAGCGTATTAGTGGGGGGAAAATAAAAAGGGAAAGACAAAAGGAACACTTTGTAAGAATAAAATAAGCTTTGGCTTGAAAAATAATCCTGGAAAAGGGAACTTTTTGTCAGAGTTCTATGTTTGGGAGTTAATTCTCTCAAATGTTCCATAGCAACATTATTTACCATAGTTAATGTTGGATCAAATATTTAAAATGTGTCAAAACAAGTTGGTTTTATGGATAATTAATAATGATAAAGCTTATATATGTATATAGATGTCAAACAGCAATCATTAGGCAAAGTCACAGATCAAAGATTCAATTTGTTGATGCCAAATGCTTTGTACATTACAAAAAATTCATTAATTAAAAGTAGTTTGTTGATATTTTAATTCTTTAAAGAGTTCTACCGATTTTTATATATTTTTCATAATTTATTTTTTGCATTTAAATTGTTGAGCAAAATATAATTTCCACTTCTACTTTTCTTAGGGTTTTTTAGTACTTTTGTTTCTCGTTTATACAAACATTTATTTTCCCATATTTATACCAAATGTACAACTTGAATCCTTAGGAATTTTTAGCCAGCAAATGCAAATTTTGTAACAATTTTCTATCCTTTGTATTTTGCAGGTGCGTATCCTTGAAGCGACACTGCTGCCTGCCTCAAGTCCTGGATTATTGAGGCGGCCATTGAGTGATGATGATAGTGATGTAAGTCCCCCCAAACATCAGTCGTTTACCACAACTATTTTAACTGTCAGTCAGTAAGTCAGTCACTTGATGTGTCAGTCAGTCACTCGGTAGATGCATCTGTCTGCCAGTCAGTACTCCTCCGTGTCTGGTAGTTGGTCAGTCAAATCAGAGAGACGACACGCTAATCAAGTTGACCTCTCCCTAGTTTTATTACGCGCATATTGTGCGCTCAAATTGGACAGCACAACAAATGTAATAAGCAATCTACCTAAGCAAACACACACGTGTCCCCAGAGAGGTTCAGCAGCAAAAGTGTCTCTGCCTGAGTAATAATAGAAACAGTAGGAAGAAGATACGATCGTATCTTGCTTTGTGTAATAATAGACACAGTAGGAAGAGGGCAACACAACGGGCAAATTAAACTCAAATATTGATTCAGTCTCAATGGGAAGTCTTAAGTTTCTATAGACGGTGGGGGGTTTACTTTGCACAACAAAAATGCTCATACAATGTTGAGGGAGAATAGAGAATGTAATTTTGAATCATTCTAATGAGGAAACAGGTCGATTGTTTGGGTTTGGCTGATTAACTAATTAAATTCCATAAAAATACTAAAATACTAACATAAAATACCATTCAAATCTGGTATAAACTGCCCATGGCCCAAAGTAACAAATGATGCCCGCATTTTCCACACTTTTTTCCGCTGTTTCCAAAGTCGTTGAACCTCTCATGTGAATACCCTTGATAGAGGGTACTTGGCACTTGGCTGCACTGCGGCAGTTCGTAACGTATACGCAACGTGTTCACCATCTCGCCCTGTCTTCTCGACATGCTCTTTCCACACGACGAGAGCTTTGTCTCCACAATTGCCTTCAATTGAGCTCAATTCGCTGTGGCTTTGCTTTCGTTGATTGTTGCACTTGACTTGATGATGATCAGCTGATGGCAGAGCCAAAGTTACAGCCAGCAGCACTCCAGTGTGCGTGTGTGTGCGTGTGTGTGTACCAGAGATCAATATATGTTAATGTTGACCCACTTTGAGAGCAACAAAAAACGTTAATAGATTTCCGAAACAGGTTCTAACGAGGAAATCAAACACAAAACAGCAAGACGGACGAGCGCTGCTGCTGCTGCTTGCTGCTGGCTGACCAAGCCCAGAAAATAAACCTAAACCAATAAAATTAAGCAAATAATATCAGTTTTCTGATACCGAGATGCCACCACATGCCGCTCGCAGTTTAAGTAACTTGGCGCGAAATAAAAAACACCTTAAATTAATAGAGCCGTTCAAGGTTTTCGCTGTCTCAGTCTCAGTCTCAGTCTCCTCCGGAGTTGGTCCGGTTGCCTCTTGGCCCCGCGGCGCAACACACACCAAAACAATAATATATTATGCTAGAAAAATAAATAAAAGACACCAAAAAAAAAGACAAACGCCGTTTGTTTCAGTTGGGTCAATAGACTTTTTGGTTTTGACTTCGGCTTTTGTGGCTTGTCTGTTTGATTATGAAAATGTATGCCTAACGGGAGTTTTGTTGTTGCCAAGAGAAGCCAAAAGGTCATCTTTTGAGTCGCTTTTAGCTGCAGACACACAGACACGACCCCCCTCCACGCTGTCGTGTCTTGCTGCTTAACGTTTTATGGTAAAATTCCACATTAAAGTGGAGACAAATCTTGTATTTGGTGGAAAACTACTGCAGCTCTAGAAACAAATGAAATTCAAGGCAGTGAGTGCAAGAATCGTTAGAGATTTCATTGAAAGTGCTCGCATAATGAAAGAGCATAGAGAATGATGCCCAATCCCATTGGGTTTGCTTTAATTTGTGCACGCACCGAACAGCGTAATCGAATCCACGCAAACTCCTGATTATTCCCTACGATTTCCCATGAATTCCAATCCCATTTCATTGACTAACAAATCGGCAGAACGCAGAAACTTGTGCTGACACGAGTTGTGCGTTTTCTTTTGACATGGAAAGTTAGTTTTTCAGCGAGAGAGGGGTGCGAGGAGGGTGCTGCATTAATCATACGCCTCATTGGTCAGCAATCAGGGGAGATGGCAAGGGGACAAGGGGACAAGGGGACAACCACCTGAGCAATCTCCGTGTCTTGTTCTGACTCCCCGGGGCGGATTGTCAGAGAGAAAGGCCAATCAAGGCAGACACGAGCGCTGTGCCCGTGCCCATGTCCGTGTCATGCTCCAGCCTTGATCCATCATCAGGCATGTGGCCCCCGCACTCTCATCCTCATCCTCATCCTCATCATCGTCAGCGTTGGGCCTTATCCTGTGTCACATCCTCTGCTGGGTAGGTGTAAGCCAATTTGCTGAGGCAATGTTCGATTGGGGCTCCTGCCCAGCCTTTCCCTGGAGCCCCTCTGCTCCTTCCTTCTTGCAGCTCGTCTAACGAAGCAGCGGCAGAGGGATGGGCTGTAGCCGGGCATCGAGGGATGCAGCATCCCCAAGCCAGAGGCGACCACGCCCCCGCTTAGTAGCGTCGTCGTTCAGTTACGTGTGGCCCGCAGAGGGGACTAGCAGTGGGCTTATTACTCAATCGATAGAAGAAATTACATCCCACTCGGCTCTTCTTTTGCTTTGTTTTGCATTATGAAATTGCTCCATTTCTGTGCGTATATATCTGGATTTTGGTATGCTGTAAGCGCTCTTGAGATGTGTCACAGGCAGCAGGATCTGTTTGCGACAGGATAAGATATGAGCTAACAGCCTAGAGGAGCAGCTAAGGTGCAGCCTCAGGGTTATTTCCATATTTAAGATGAGTTTTCTGTGTAGAAAGTTCGTTGAGGGAGCAGAGAAGACATTTGAATTGCTGCCTAAAAATAATACGATAATTGCCAGAGTTAAGGATCTACCAAAAAGCATTCCAATTGCTTCGTTTTCATAGTCAGAAATGGGGAATATTTTTGTGGCTGCATAAGGTCTGAAGGAGTGGACTTCTCTGCTATTTTTGGACACATATTTTCCCTTCATTTCTGCTGATGCTGTGGCGCCTGTGGCACTTGTCACTGCTCCATTGCCTAATTGATAGTTAAGCCAGCGCGCAGGCACCACCATCAGCACCATCATCATCATCGTGTTCATTTGGAGACAAAACCCATCGTCAGTGCAACATCATGATGAGCAGCAAGTGCGACTGTGGCTGGGATGCTGCAGCAGCCTCCTCTGGCATTGTTGATTTCGCTTCGTGTTACAGGCAGTGCCTCAAATTTCGCGACATGATTAATATCTGTGCATTAATTAGACGCCGCCTCGCTGTCATGACTCATCCACTGCCTGGCAGTTGTCTCTAGATCCCCAATAACTCCCCTCCCCCCCCGGCTCACGCCTGCTCATTAGTCTGCGGAGTAAAATGTGCCCTGAGACTTGAGGAACAACAACAAAGTTTTTCCCCTCTGGCAGCTGCAGTTTGTAATGGAAAAAGGGAAGAGAAAGTGCAGGGATAGTGGGGAGTCTGAAGGGTTTTTCTGAACAAGATGAAGTGCCATATGTTTGCATTATTTGTGCACAGATTGGGTGCAATTTCAGTGCAAGTTCTGCCCAAAGGTAAAGTCTTGAAATGATTTCCTGTGCCTAGAGTTTCCTCCTGAATCCAGGTGCTGAAACTCCCAACTTCGGCTAAACATTTTAGTTGTTGGGGGTTCATTTTGGGGTTCATTGAAAGAGCTTGAAAGAGCTTTCTATTCCAAGTTGTCGCTTCAAGACCTTCGCTGAGCCCCACACACACAGCATTTAAAATTCGTTTGACTTGACCTCTTATCCCACACGCCCACGCGCCCAAATCCATATCTGAAAATCGCATTGAACCTCGCATTGAATGCACTTTGGACTACAGTCTCTTGAGGGTCTGCAACTGGTGTGTGTCAGCTGTGTGTGTCTGCTGTGTGTGTGTCTGCTGTGTGTGTGCTGTGTGTGGGTGGGCGTTGTCGCTTTATTGCAGACCAAAAACAGAAATTCAATTTACAGTCAACGACTTGTTCAATGTTTCGCTTGAACCACGTTCGCTGCCACATTCAATGGCTCGTGCAGTGCCCCTTCAATGCTTTAGCTAAGGAGTGCAGGAATGTTGGTTGCCTTCTTATAAATGCCTACCAATAGGTGTCGTAACTTGCCAGAAATTTCATACAATCTTTATAGAAAAAAGCTCTAAATGTGTCTGTAAATTCTCTATAAATGCAGTGCCAACTCTCTGTCATGTCTTCTCTGCTCTTACCTTCTCTTCTAGCTCTGTTCGTAGCGCCTCTAACCTCTCTCTTATCATTCCTCCCACAAGCACTGTCGAAAATCCCTCCTAATGTCTATGGAAATTGCTTTCAATCTGCCCCCTAAATACCTTCAATCTTCTGTCATGCAAGCCACAACCCATCTACTCTCTTAGCTCCCTCGATTTCCCTCGCAACTCCCTGCTATCAGTCCTGCTCGCAGCTCTTTTTCTCTTTTCTCTGTTGAAACTCAATGTGTGATGTCTTGTCAGTGGCCTGCATCACCTGTGTGACAGCTGCTGTCAAACATGGTTTAGATGGTGCCACAGATACGAAATGATCAAAAACACAGCGAGAAAAGGGGGCAAAGACTAGGGAAAAACACAGAGAAAAGTGGGGAAAAGCCCAGCACGACACAGCAAAGACTGTCGAAAAATCGAGCAAAGAGTGTGGATTTGTTGGTTGGTTTTGGTACTGCTCAAGGCTTACGCAATGCATTTGCTGCTGCAACACAGTGACTGCAACACAGTGACTGCAAACAGTAACTGCAAACCGAAGAAATACTTATTAATGCGTATGTAAATTTTGTGTTCGCAAACAAAAATCCTATGAGGAAATCCTAGGGGCAGCGGCCAACGCAAAACGAATGAATGAATGAATGACTGACTAAATGAATGAGTGTATGAGTGTATGAGTGTATGAGTGTGTGTGTGTGTGTGTGTGTGTGTGTGTGTGTGTGCAAAATATTTGAATAATTGACAGGCGGCAAGCCAGAAACTTTGTTGCTATTATTTCTGGCGTTTTTCTTTTGTCGAAAAGGCAGTCACAGCCACAGACACAGCCACAGACACTGCCGGACATACTCGTATGACTCGCGTCGACATGCGGGGGCGTTGCTTGGTGTCTGGTCTACAAAATTACTACACCTCGCCCCCTGCCCCACAGCTATTCGTTGGCCAACAAATATTTCGCAAATAACAAAAATTGGCACAAAAACAAAACATAGTTTGGGGGCAAGACGCTGCTTGAGATACACTAGAAACAAAATAAATCGATCACTTGAGGGGTTCTATGACTAAAAGCGCAGGCGATGCCCAACATAAATATGTAAGAAATGAATCTGAAAGAAAAACTGAAGTTCTAGGAAAACTCCCAACATATTTTCTGAGTTTTAGGAGTTTTTTCACAGAAGGGAGAGAATCAGAGAGCCAGAAAGAAGAGCTACATATAGTACATACATTTGTACATAAATATATGTATGTATGTATGTAATAGTTGCCGCTGTGAATGTACCTGCAATACCAACAGTTGCATTACAAATTCAACAGCTGAAAATTGGAAAAATGGCGGAAAATGGGCAAATGGGCATTCACCTGAAAATGTCACAGGCGGCACTGAGCGAAAAATTACTCTTTGGCCAAACCAAAAAATATGCAATCATTTGGCAGTAATAAAAATACGTTAAAAGTGGCTACTAAATGCGTAATATTAGTTAATTATTGCCACTAAATAAACACAAACTCGTGCTGTGGTAGTGGCATGATTATCAATGGTTACCCATGGGTTTAATGGATTTTTATGATACATTCATGATCCGTGCAGTCTGTCCATTGATTTTAATGGATTTCCATGCATTTGGGCGAAGTTTTGGACGAAAACACTAAAATGTCTTCACAAGTCAATGAACTTTTGAATAACAAATAACAATTGGAGCTTTGAGCTCCTCGATGGAAAGATATAAAATCAAAAATTAATACTTTAAAACTGCCAAGAGAAGGTTTTTTCTATCTGAAACGAACTGCAACTGTTTTCTGTACCATTCAGAAGTTTACTTTCTTCCAAATTCAATGTACAAATAAGGGCTAGAATCTGCACTCTATTTGAAGTATCTGCCATTGGGTTGTGAAGTCATTTCAGAGTAAAGAACAACTGAATCATCAGCTGCTGCTGCTGCTGCTGCTGCTGTTTATGGAGTAACACATTTGGACAAATATTGGCATATAAATGATTCAAGAACTGATATAATTATAGACATAAGAATAAACAGATAAACGTACCAGAAAAAACCACAAAAGGCTCTCTCTCATCTTTTATTATTGTATCTGAGACAACAAAGATACAAAAAGATGACTCACTCTTTGAGGGGAATACCAAATAGTGCAGTTGGCTCCACTATTTGCAACTCTCATTAAGTATTTGCCAATTTTCTCTCAGTGCATGGCCAGCCGCCTGCTGATTAGTTGTTGCTTTTGCCTTTTGACCAGCAGCGAAAATTGAAACAACAAAAAAGCGACACAGCGACAGAGCGTGGAGAGTGCGAAAGAGAAAAAGATTAAATTGGAAAAGTTCGCGGAAAATGTCAGTTTAAATTATGCCTCAAAATGGACATGTGAATTGACATGTGGCTGTGCCAATTTATATTGAAAAGGCTTTTCTATATATAACACAGCAATGTTCATGGACAGATGCAACGGCTACAGGCAGGGGCTTTGGCAAAGGGCTTTCCACGCCCTCCTCCCATTGCTCCTACTTTTATTTCTTTTTTTTTTCTGCTTTTGGTTTTTCAATTAAAATATGTAAATCCTATACGAATGGACATGCGTTGCGTTTGCCCATGGATTAAATTCAATTTAATTAAAAAATCGGTTTCTATACACAAAGTGCCACGCCCTTTGGGTATACCTTGGAAGCGCGAAGTAAATTTGTTCCCTTTGCAGAAGAGCATAAGCGGATTGCTTCTTGGCTGTTCATTTAGCGTCGGGCCAGAGCATACTTTGATTTGTTTAAATATTAAATTCAATTTCTTTAACGCTGCAGGGTGTAGAAATATTACAAGAATTCTCTTTCATAAGAACTCAATTGTATGTACCTTTGCCATCGACAAACACTCTTGCAGGGCATCTTAATCATTGGCACTTGCCAATAAACTTTCTTTCTTTAGTTTTTCTCTGTGGGTTTTGGTTTTTGGCTTGTGCTTGGGCTTGGGTTCGGGGTTTGTGGGAAATGGTGGCCATAAAAATGCATTTTCTCAAACTTTTTCGATGTGCCACCATAACGACGACACTCGGTGCGCTGGACATGAGTTTTGAACACCAATTTGTGCATGTGCCCAGAGAGTTGATGGCCACAATTGAGGAGATGGAAGAGCGGCCCTTGCCCCGAATAGGAGTGGAGGATGACCGCAATATGGCGGCCAGCCAGAGTACTTGTCCTCTCTCCATATTGCTCTGACGCGCTGTCTCCAGCGCTGTGGTTCCTGCAATGTGGTTAAGGCCAGAGCAATATCCAAAGGCTTGCCCTCGCAAACAGTGAGGACTCTCGAGAGTGCAGCCTATGCTCAGCAATAATATCAATTTCGATGGAAAAAAGCAATGAAGTGTTGCCTAAAAATAACTCAATTCTGCAGCGAAGGATAAGGAGTACATAAGAAATATTATTATTAATTCATTTATAAATGGAAAATGGAATTTGTATTGCATTGAGAGGCGAGAAGCAGCATTTCTCTCCGTAAATCCACAACCAACAAAACGTTAAACGATCCATTCATCTCTCAGAAATGTATCCCCAAAACGTACACCCGATCGATGCATCTCTGTGGTTATCTGTCCACAGAAAGCGCCCAAAGCTCATCATTAATAATGTTGCCACAGCCGAGAATCCATTTGCCACAAACCGTTGCAAATGAGTGAGAGAGATGGGTGAAAGCCCTTTTGGTTTTGCGCTCTCTTTCTCTTTCAGTTTTCCTTATTTATCGCTGGATACTGGCCCTGTCTCTGCCCCCTGCCCCCTGTCCTGCTGCTGCTGCTGTCCTGCTGTCCTGCTGCTGTGGTTGCACACTCGCAGCTCGTCCTGCGTCTCCTTTGCTGCTCTGCCACTTGGGCGTGTCCCAGCATCCTTTTCGATGCATTGAAATAAATTGCAAAATGCATTAAAAGGAAGCAAAATGCAGAGAAGGGGAGGCAAGAACTTGAGCCATAATCAATCTTCATGTGGAAATGCTTCATTGCTTTGCAGCAGAAAGCGAGCAGAGATATGGGCAGAGATATACAGAGAGGGAAATATATGTGTGGAGGAAATATTGCTCATTAAATTGAGAGTTGAGTAGGAACGGGCGGGCACATTTATGGGGTGGGGGCAATGGGCAATGCAATTAAATTTCACACACTGATGAATGCGCCTTCTCCATGGCTGCTCCTGCTCCCAAAATTGTAGCTGTAGCTGTGTGTATTATATAACCATCGACCATCCATCGATATGCACACACACACACACACACACACACTCACACGTCAATTGCAACTGTGAACTTCCCTGGAAAATATTGATCGAAAAATCAATTCTAATTAAATTGTCAACGTTTTACGCCCCATTGCGGCTTGTGCCCTGCCACCTGCCGCCACCCTACATCGAAAATAACTGATTATGTGCACATGTAATATCCATGTAGCAGTAACTACATATTTACTGTACATATACATATGTACTGTATGTAATATTTATGTACATGCATTTTGTATCTTTGCGTCTCTCCATCCCATCCGCTTATGCGTAATTGCATTTTCAGCTCATTTGGGCTCTGGCTTCGCTCTGTTTTCACTTGATTCGCTTTGCCACAAACAAAGTTACGTGGCCTGAGAGAGTTTTAAATGTGCGACTAAACAAATTAGCAGGAGACCAGGACAAATGTAAATGTTGCGTGGATGTGGCCATGGATGTGGCATTTGCCATTTGGATGATGATGATGATAATGATGAAAATGTGGCGCTTAAGCGTGCCACGCGGTCAGGTTTCGGTGTCTGTCTCTCTGCCTGCCTGCCCGTATTTAAGCTGATTTAAAACGTTTGCTAATTGGTTCAGAGTTTTGCTGAACTAAGTACTCGCCTGGGAGATGGACCAAATGTGGATTGGATTAGTCAGTATTTGAGGGAGAGATTTTGATTGAAAATGCGAATTTAATGCAGGGAATAGAAGCAGAAGGAGTTGGAAAGCACTCTAAATGGCTTTTGCATATAATTTCAATTAAATTGTTAAACTCTTTGCGAAACTAATCACATGTAGATACATTGGTTTGATCTTTTTGATCTTCTCTGAATGAAATCGCTTTGTGAAGTGCCTCTAACTGCCCAACCTTTTTATAATCCTTTTTTCTGTGCGTGTTTGAAACTAAAGAAATTTCTTGCTTTATGTAGGACACTGCTAAAGCTGATCTCCAATCCTGTACTTCATTCTGAAACCTCCTTATGGGACCCATAAAACTGTGCTAACAAAGTGTAGAAATATCTCTAATAGCAAATGGTATCCAGAAATGGCTTGTAGCTTCTCGATGATTATGTTTCTGTACAGCTTTTCGTGTGGGAGCTTTCAGTATTTGAAATTGTTTTATTCTCTCTCATTTTTTCAGTAGAAATTTCTCTATGCATTTTACTGGTTTGTCAGATACTGCTATATTTAGTACTATTTCCCAATGATGTGGTTTTTTTTTCGTATGGGTTTAATGCTTACATATTAAATATCTACAAATTGTAACTTCCAATCCCTTGAGCTGTACTATTTGCTCGACTGTACCATTTGTAACGGACACGGGAAGTGTCGTCTCGTCAGCACTCTCTGTCTACTAAAGGTTGGCCGGCTAGGCTCAGGGAAAATGGGGTGGGTGTTGTGCTGCGAAAACGAACTCCGTCACCTAACAAAATCGTAGACAGATTTACGGGAACTGGGATCGGAATTACAAACCCGGACGGAACTTAAGGTCCACTACCTACTGTGAAGAACAAGGTGGTTGTGCTCTTCCCTCTTGACCCACCCTCCATGTAGAATAACATAAGAATATGCCATTATGGTTCTACCCAAAACCTTCTGCTGCTGCGCTATGTGCCTTAGGAACCCCTCCCAAAAATCAGATTAGAAATGCATGTTAATCGTTATAATTTTACTTTGACTTGTATAACTTCATGTTGTTTGTAACCCCATTATTTCTACCCTAACCCTTAAAACTATTTTACTGCATGTGTATATATATGTGGGGCTAATTTAAGACATAGGAATTCAAGAGAATGATCAAATATGAATAAAAATAATATAATCAAAATATAAAGTAAGAATGAATTAATTAAAGGAATTAAGTGGCATAATTGTAGTGATTGTAGTTAATAATAATTCATTTTATATATGGTTAAGCATGCATGTCTCACTGTGTAGACGCTATTCTCCTGACCCGGAGTGTATGTGTATATATGTGTGTCTACTTACAGACTTTTAAACAGCTGCTGGTGTCGTTGGGCCCAATTTCACGTTTGCAATAAAACTGTTAAAGAAATGTAGAAATATGCAAAATAACAAGAAGCGTTATGAAGAGGTATTTTACCAATACCCTTCCATGGACACAATGAGACCGATGATGCACCTTTTAAAATCTATTCTTAACTAGGCATAAATTTCATTTTTTTTTTTTTTTTATTTCTAAGTTAACGTCTAGGAATATTTAATATTATTTAACAATTTTCTTTTCTATTTTTTTCTTCGATCCATAACTTTTCATTAAATTTTCTTTTCTAGATTTTGTGATTTATTTTTCTTCCCTTAAGTGGCTTTTAGAATGTCGGCATCGAACAATTTTAATAACCTGAGAAAAGGAGAGAATAGGTGACATACGGTCAGGTGGGTCTAGTTAAATGCGCATAGGTGTATGGTCAGCCGCAAGGGCAATGACCGCTGAGCTAATTTTTCCACACCCTACATGTGCAAGCACCAACATTTTCTTTACACAAGGCGCGGTGATATAATATTTTAGATGGTTTTATATTGTCGTTGTTGTTGAGCGGCTTAATTGCGCGTGAGATATATGTATATAAACGGCTCGGTCCCGATCGCCAAGTCCATCCGTTTCTATGCCTGCAGGCAAGGTCCGGTGGCACCAAGAAGAAGGACTGATGATCGTCATGAAGCGGACCCCCCCTCCTTGAGGGGTGGTCAGGCCAGGTCAGCAATTTTCTGCCACACGTGGATCATAACCTATGTATGTACAGTACATACGTGAAATTATGTAATAAGGTCACTTTTTCATTTTCTTTGCGTACCTTATCCAGGGTTTGGTTTTAGTTTTTGTTCTTTGCAGCCACAACACTTTTCAAATGGTTTTTATTGGGTTTATGTTCCCTTTTATGGTTTTGCAGAATTTTCACCACGTTTTTCTTTTTATACGTTCTGTACGCACATTAATTAAGTCTTCCAACCTTGAATGCACTTTTTGTTCTGTGCAGCATGCACTTAGCCTAACTATTTTACCCCTCCAAAAGCTGGGTATGAGAGAGCTAAGAAGGTTCTCGAAGGGCTAGCCGTAAGCTATGCTTGCGGAGAGAAAAGCTCACATGTGAACGGCGCTCGCACGTGCAATTTCGAAAGAGCGAGCTTTTCAAGATAAAAGCTTCTGATCTTGCATTTGGGCTCTCTATGGAATGCATGTACAGTGGGGAAGGTTCAATATTTTTGCGATAAAATAAGAAGACTGTTCCCAAAAAAAATTCTTAATACAATTTTTGTCCAGACATTCTAAATTTTGTATTTTTGGTCTGCAACCTTCACACCCCCCCGCCAGATTTTATCTTAGGGTTTTGACCCAAGATAAAACTGAAACAACAACAAGGAAGGGTGCAGACTTTTGTCTCTAGCTACCAAATATCCTTAATGTTAAATTTCCCCAGCTCTTTACAGTTCAATTGAGATTGTGAACGCAACGGTAACGAACAAATCGGGCATGTCTCATTGGATGTCAACCAATCCGATAAACACGACCGGTGGTATTTGTGTTTGCAATGGGTTTCTACAATGTCGGTGTCCTGGCTGGTATCATTGCATATAGTGCAGTGTACGACTACCTCGCCGAGATTAACATTTATATTGTCAATGCTTCGCCTTACCGCCATTGTAACAAATTATGATTAAGGAAAAACGATATAGTCTTTAAGACTATGAAAGATTTTTTTTTGATTCTAAATTCGAAAATATGGGCAATGATTGTGAGGGTCTCCTATCAGGCACCAGCACAGCAGAAGGAATGTCTTCGGTTGTTATAACCTTAAGTCCGTAAGCAGAAAGAAAGAAAACAAAATTTTGTTGTTGATCCTTTCGAGAAAAAGAGGAACAGGACCGAATTTTCCAGTCTGAACAAGTCTCAATTAATCTCGAGAGAATAAAGGTCATTCATCTTCGCTACTAGGTATAGAACCAATTTACTCAGAACTATCGTTCCTAGTATCCTGATGAAATGATATAATGAAGTCTACTGTGATCTTCTTCTATGCAATATATCCACTGGTCTGGGTCCGACAATGATCAGATTCCCAGCTGTTCCGAGCTGGATATATAACACAAAACTGAACTACTTTAAAATTTGGATCAATATTGGGTTGCGGAAGGGATTGGGAAGGTTATTGGGGAAAACGTGAGGGAACCTATAACCATAGAATATATAGTTGGTAGGTACGGCCATTCGGGCCCCACGTTGGTAGATACGGACCATTTGGGCCCCACGTTGGTAGATACGGACCATTTGGGCCCCACGTTGGTAGATACGGACCATTTGGGCCCCACGTTGGGCGCCATTTATTATGTAACGGACACGGGAAGTGTCGTCTCGTCAGCACTCTCTGTCTACTAAAGGTTGGCCGGCTAGGCTCAGGGAAAATGGGGTGGGTGTTGTGCTGCGAAAACGAACTCCGTCACCTAACAAAATCGTAGACAGATTTACGGGAACTGGGATCGGAATTACAAACCCGGACGGAACTTAAGGTCCACTACCTACTGTGAAGAACAAGGTGGTTGTGCTCTTCCCTCTTGACCCACCCTCCATGTAGAATAACATAAGAATATGCCATTATGGTTCTACCCAAAACCTTCTGCTGCTGCGCTATGTGCCTTAGGAACCCCTCCCAAAAATCAGATTAGAAATGCATGTTAATCGTTATAATTTTACTTTGACTTGTATAACTTCATGTTGTTTGTAACCCCCATTATTTCTACCCTAACCCTTAAAACTATTTTTACTGCATGTGTATATATATGTGGGGCTAATTTAAGACATAGGAATTCAAGAGAATGATCAAATATGAATAAAAATAATATAATCAAAATATAAAGTAAGAATGAATTAATTAAAGGAATTAAGTGGCATAATTGTAGTGATTGTAGTTAATAATAATTCATTTTATATATGGTTAAGCATGCATGTCTCACTGTGTAGACGCTATTCTCCTGACCCGGAGTGTATGTGTATATATGTGTGTCTACTTACAGACTTTTAAACAGCTGCTGGTGTCGTTGGGCCCAATTTCACGTTTGCAATAAAACTGTTAAAGAAATGTAGAAATATGCAAAATAACAAGAAGCGTTATGAAGAGGTATTTTACCAATACCCTTCCATGGACACAATGAGACCGATGATGCACCTTTTAAAATCTATTCTTAACTAGGCATAAATTTTTTTTTTTTTCTTCTTCTATTTCTAAGTTAACGTCTAGGAATATTTAATATTATTTAACAATTTTCTTTTCTATTTTTTTCTTCGATCCATAACTTTTCATTAAATTTTCTTTTCTAGATTTTGTGATTTATTTTTCTTCCCTTAAGTGGCTTTTAGAATGTCGGCATCGAACAATTTTAATAACCTGAGAAAAGGAGAGAATAGGTGACATACGGTCAGGTGGGTCTAGTTAAATGCGCATAGGTGTATGGTCAGCCGCAAGGGCAATGACCGCTGAGCTAATTTTTCCACACCCTACATGTGCAAGCACCAACATTTTCTTTACACAAGGCGCGGTGATATAATATTTTAGATGGTTTTATATTGTCGTTGTTGTTGAGCGGCTTAATTGCGCGTGAGATATATGTATATAAACGGCTCGGTCCCGATCGCCAAGTCCATCCGTTTCTATGCCTGCAGGCAAGGTCCGGTGGCACCAAGAAGAAGGACTGATGATCGTCATGAAGCGGACCCCCCCTCCTTGAGGGGTGGTCAGGCCAGGTCAGCAATTTTCTGCCACACGTGGATCATAACCTATGTATGTACAGTACATACGTGAAATTATGTAATAAGGTCACTTTTTCATTTTCTTTGCGTACCTTATCCAGGGTTTGGTTTTAGTTTTTGTTCTTTGCAGCCACAACACTTTTCAAATGGTTTTATTGGGTTTATGTTCCCTTTTATGGTTTTGCAGAATTTTCACCACGTTTTTCTTTTTATACGTTCTGTACGCACATTAATTAAGTCTTCCAACCTTGAATGCACTTTTTGTTCTGTGCAGCATGCACTTAGCCTAACTATTTTACCCCTCCAAAAGCTGGGTATGAGAGAGCTAAGAAGGTTCTCGAAGGGCTAGCCGTAAGCTATGCTTGCGGAGAGAAAAGCTCACATGTGAACGGCGCTCGCACGTGCAATTTCGAAAGAGCGAGCTTTTCAAGATAAAAGCTTCTGATCTTGCATTTGGGCTCTCTATGGAATGCATGTACAGTGGGGAAGGTTCAATATTTTTGCGATAAAATAAGAAGACTGTTCCCAAAAAAAATTCTTAATACAATTTTTGTCCAGACATTCTAAATTTTGTATTTTTGGTCTGCAACCTTCACACATTTCTTTTGCACTCAACATTTCCCCTTTGAATTGCATTAATTCCATTTGCAATGCTAAAAGAAAATGATGCTCTAGCAGTTGCTGGCATTTGCAACTTTATGCTCGACTTTCGTATGCCAGCCATTTGCATTAAGTTCTCAACTACCCCAGGAGGAGTAGATTCATGCACACGTACACAGTCCTCGGGCAGATGGAATACATATTCCATTTGTTGTAATTTAATTACTCTGCATTTGTTGCTCGGGGAGAGGGTGTGGCAGTGGCAGAAATCCACCCATACAATCCTTTTGACGTCTCTGGAGCGCTTCTTCATCTCCGGCCTCCTGCTCCGGTCTTGGCGCTTCTTCGTGGTCTTGCTCCGGCCAGTCCATCTCCGGTTTCTGCCTCGTCCTGCTGCTCAATCTCCTGTTTCTGCTCATCCTTCTCCACACGGATTCTGCTCATCTCCTTTGTGCATGTTCTTCTGCCTCCGCCTTGGCACTGTTTCTGCTCCTGGCTGAGCTTTCTCTTGGTAATTTGCACACGCGCTCAAAAGTAGGCAATGAAAACGGTTGTCCCTTTTCGCTCTCTCCTGCACTGCTTTCTTGCCTGCGTGTGCTCTTTCTTACTTTCGGCACCTCCTGCTCCTCCAACACGCCTACTACTCCGCCACTAGCGTTACAGCCACTCGAACTAATTCTAAATGCCATTATACTGTTTCTGGCGCTTCTCCTGAGTTCTCTTTTAGCAGCTTCCATTACGTCTTCTGTTGTTTTCTTTTACTGCTTGCTCAGCAGCTTCCTCTGATGCTACTTTTGCTGATTTTTCTACTGCCTTTCTTACGTCTTTGTGTATTGCTTCAGGATGTTCCACTGATTGTTCTGCAGATTCTTCCAGGGCTGTTAATTCCACTCTCCAACTGCTCCTTTCATTCTTCTAATTCTTCTGCGGTCACTGCCTACCCTCCACCAATTCTGAAGCTACTTCTATCGACTACTTCTACTGCTTCTTCTACTGTTTATGAATTCTCTACAACTTGTACAGCTTCTTATACCAAATGTGCTGCCAGAGCTTCTGCTACAACGTTTTCCCACTGCTTCCATAAAGCCTCACCAAGTACAGTTTTTATTTTGCTCTGTCCATTGTTCTGCATATAATGCGTGTGTGTGTGTGTGTACTTTTAAAGCCACTCCCAAAGCCGTGCACAACATTTCAGCTGACATTGTTCTTGTTGCAAAAGCTTCATTAGTAGCTGCTGCACACAGAAGGGGCGACTGCAGCAATGGCAGGCAGCAAGCAGCAGCAGTTAAAAACAACAACAATGATGTGAATTTATATTGGCGGCATTAGTAAGTGCAGTAGAGAGAGAGAGAGAGAGAGAGAGACACGGCCAAAGAGAGGTAGAACTGCCGCTGCGAGTGCGATTCTGCCTCAGTCGCTGTCGCTGTCGCTGCTTACTGCGTCCTGCGTTTGGTGTGTCCTGTGTCCCGTGTCCCGTGTTCCGTGTCCCTTATCCCGTTCAAACCAACATGGCGTCGCTTCGTCTTCGTCGAACTGCTTTCATTTTCCATTTGCACGACCTCGTTTTAAGCCAGCAACCAGAGAGGCAGAGACAGAGGCAGAGTAATCGCCTCTAAGGTTGGAGTTTGAGCGAAGAGAAGCAGCTCGGAGCAGTGGCACTGGCACGAGGCATAGATGATTGTTAGCCTGTGTCTGTCTGCCTGCCTGCCTGTAGTCCACTTTTCTTTAGCTATTTTTGTCTTTTGGCTGTGTCCTCCCCTGCGTACTGCTTGCTCTCTTGGAGCTCCCGTTCTGCACTGCTTGGCACTGCTTCCTCTACAGCTTCTGCTGCTGCAATTTGTGCTGCTTGTTTTGCTGTTTTTATTATTGCTTGCCGCTGCTGTTGTTGTTTATTTTTAGCCCGCGGCTGTGGGTGGACACCACAGGACATGAAAGATAACGCTGCCCCCCATAACATTATGTATTCGACTATGTAATACCCCACCCATTCATCTGGCATTTACATTTCCCTGTGCATGTACAGGAATTTTGAGAGGCGCCTGCGCTGAAGCTCTCTCTGGGCTCCTCTCTGTCGCTGAGCACAGCGCTCTTCTGTGTGCTCCTATCTGTGTGTGGAATAAGCACAACGCAGTAGCAGGCGGGCAGCAGCGACAACAACGCTGAGCCTGAGCCCCTCCTGAGCTCTGCCTGGCTGTCTCGCATACATTTTTCATTCAATACTAGGAGCCGGGCCTGTCCCTGCCTCACTTCAGTCTCCTGTCCAGCCACCCACTTCCGGTTGCGTCACTTTGCCAGGGCTCGAAGGTTGGCTGGAATGCTCTGGGTCTGCCAGCAGCTCTGCGTCAATTCTCTCTCTTTCTCACTCTTTCTCTCGCTGTCTCTCCCCTTTTGTCGTTTTGCTGGCTTAAACTTTTGTTCAACTTTGCCCTCTGACTTTGTCGCAGACACCCATACAGGCGCAGTAGCTTGCAACTGCCACACGAACGACGTCTCTTTAATTGAGGTCGTCCCCGCTGAAGTTAATAATAAGCAGAGAGCGCACAGAGAGAGAGAGAGAGAGAGAGAGAGGATCCTGCAGCCGCAACGACGAGCCATGGGCGCCACCAGCCGCCACCCACTGGCTGCTGTATCTCTCTCCCTGTGTCCCTCTGTGGCTCTGCTTCTCTGGGGATTTTATATAATTTTAAAGCCTCTGCCAGCTGCAAGTTCTTCTGTCGCAGAGCGACGACTGCAATGGCAAATGCCCTGCCATGTCCGGCGGCCCAAGGCTTTAAGTGCGCATCGCATTATGTAAAATGTTCGTACACTGCACACATGCCGGACTTGGGCCACGAAAATAATGAAACAAATTTAAGTGCAGGTCCTTTGAGAGAGACAGAACCAAAATCAGCTGCAGATGGAAATGAATTCTTGAATGCGTTTTGGGAATTAAGTCGAACTTAGTTTGTGGAATGCAATGGGGAATGAACTTTGTGGCGGAAGCAAAAGAGAGTTTGAGATTCTGTAGATGCCTTTAGGTGGGAGCTTAAGATTCAATGGAGGTTATAGAAGAGCAACTTCTACTCCAACATCTGCTTTAACTATGAAAATATCTTAGCAGCAGGATAACTTTCAGAATTTCTTAGACAAATTAAAAATCCCTGAAGATCTTTAAAATAATGTAAAATGTAAAAAGTAAAGGCCAGCAAAATATGTTGGGAATACAATTTCAAAGAAATTTCAAGTCCTTTCTGATACATTTTCCATGTAAATAGTCATTTGTGCCTACCAAAATTGTTACCTTAAATGTATTGGAAGCTCATTCAATGGATTTAAATCTAAAGATAAAATTTTGTTGCACAGCAAAGCACCAGCAAAGCTTTTAAGCCATCATTATCAACCATTAGACTTCCTCTTTCTTTTGTCTTTATCTTTGTTTATTCCCTAATCTTCCGCTTAGCTCCAGGGGCTCTTTGCTTTTAATAAGTTTTGTTGCGTATCCTCCTGGGCGTATCAGACATTTTGCCAACAAATTCGAGCCATTTCAGTCATTTACCATTTACCTTCCCTCCCACGGGCTGCGTTTTAGGGAAAAAGTTTAAACCTTTGGGGCAAGTCCCTCTCTGTCTTTTGGGTAAAAGTTTTATCTAATTCCTTTGGCAGAGAATAGCCATTTGTACGTCCTCATGTCCTGTCATTCCCGTGTCCTTCAACTTTGTGCGAGGCTCCAATGGGTCTGCCAGGATGGATGCTGCTGCTGCCTGCCGCCTGCCGCCTGCAGCTCCTGATGTTGATAAATTTCACGCCCTGCAGGCGGACACCAGCCAGGGAATTCGCTTCCCCTGAAATTACTTTGACTGCAGTCCTTTCCTGCAGAGCACGGGGGTTGGCAGGATGCCGCCCAACAATGATTGAATGAAAGGCTAAAAAAGGATTTCAGGAATTTCTCCACTCTGTGTACACACACACAACTGTGTGTGCAGTGCTGTGGGTGTGTGTATGTACTGAGGGTGTGTGTATGTACTGAGGGGATTCCTGCCCCACCAAATCCCATCTAGAGCCCATCCACCCATTCGAAACATACACAGAAATAACCTCAAACAAGGACGTTCGGTGAGAAACTTTTTGCGAGCACAGGGGATGGGGTGCTGCTGCTTCTTATGTATTACATAAGGCGTGTGCGGTGTGCGGTGTGCGGTTTGAGCTCCCACCACTCCCAACACACACACGAAAACATGACAGTAATGCAATTTACAGACGCCCCAAAAGCTCTCTGCCCGCCGCTCTGCAGCATTACTTCGCTGCTCCGCCACACCACCCCACTCCACCCACACACACACACACACACACACGTATAGGGTGTAGGAGTATGTGTGCCGCCCAACCCTCGTGCGGTCGAAATGGCGCAACAAATGTTGCTGGGGCTGCCCCTGCCCTGCACCGTGCACCGTGCCAGCGTTCACGTTATGGCCCCTAAAACCGGGCGGACTTTTAGCTGAATTGATTTTTCTGTGGCACCTCCAGTGCGCATGCCGGGCACTCGCTCTCGCTCGCTCTCTCTCGCTCTCGCTGTCTCTGGACTCTGCTGGGACTGCATTTTCATACATCATTCGAGTGCCACCCGCAACCGCCTCTTTTGAGTCACATGCCACACAGAGTGCTGCTGCTGCTGCTGCTGCTGCTGCTGCTGCCTCTGTCTCTGCTCGCTGCATGCTCTGACCTGAGCAAACGTTGCTACTTTCTGCTGCCTGTGGACTGGAAACTGCAGCATCAACAGCAGCAGCAGCAGCAGCAGCAGTCTCGCAAATCCTACATATGTATATTTATGGGAATATATTTATGTACATGGATGTATCTGGTATCTGCCGCACATACTCGTTTCTGTATATGTTTGGGGGATTGCTGGCGTCCGTGCCTCCGTTTTCCCGCTCAGTGCTGCTCGTTCTATATGGCCTGGCCATATTTTAAGTGCTTCTGCTTAAAGCGCTTAATGCGGCTTTAAAAAATCGTTCCTTGTGCCCAGAGAGACACATGGGGCAAATGCAGGGGAAAAGTTGGATGCAGAGAAGAGATAGAAATGCAGGGAAAACCCAGAAGTACAGAGAGAAGACACCCAAGGATAGATATGTAGATGTAAAACGATGTAGAACGATGGATTGGTAAATGTAAAAATATAGTTGATAGATGGATAGATAGATGATAGATGGGAGAAATCAGCTGGCTGCATCATGCTGTGGGGATCCCCACACAAATCACAATCTTAAACGAGAATTCATCTCTCAGTTTCTCTGTGTCTCCAGCTTTTGGGATTAGGTTCAGCTTATTCCTATGGCTGGCTTTTATCTATAAATTAAGCACACGACTCTTCTTATTGGAAAGTTAATTTTCTAGTTATTTGTTTTCCTGCAGAGTTCATAATTAATTATTTCTCTGAGTTACGGTTAAAGAATTTATTTGAAATACATACGTAAAAGTTCGCATTTCATATTTTATTTTTTCACTTGTGAATCGAACATTGGAAAACGCTTTTGATGGGACTTGGGACTTTCTTCTTTGATGGATACTCCCATTCTCTTACTTCGAACTCAATTCTTTGTAGGAGAAATCTCTGAAAACAAAATCTGAATGATGCACAAATTTGCATTAATATAATTATAATTATTATATATTATGCACAGACTACAAACTGCAATTCTTCGAATCAAATATCTAGAAACCTTGAACTTTGGGCTAGGGAAACCCTCTACAAATTCAAAGAATTTCATGGAAAGGGAACCTTTCTGGCAAGAGCGAAATGATCACAAGAATTTCGTCACTGATGGATGATAGATATCCGGGATAGATGAATCTTGGTAGATATGCGTAACGAAATGGATACAGGCCACAACCCCTTTGGCTGCAGCTTCCCTTACGTTTGACAGCAAGAGGGAGATTCCCTTGATATTTGTTAAGATTAAAAGTTATTCCATATTACACAGCACATTCCCTGTCAATGGAATGCAAATGAGAGACTATGACTGCGACTGAGGACTTGGGACTGGGAGTATGGATGCAGGGTTGCTCGGAGGGGGGCAGGGCTGGGGCTTATCGACACAACAGATTAGCACGCAACACACCAGCGAGATGAGAGAGAGAGAGAGAGAGAGGGGAGACCCAGCAAGCAGAGACAACGACGACGATGACCCGTTGGATCGATCGTTTAAGCAGTGCTGTGCCGTGCCATTGAACGCGTTCGTAAGCCTCAATTGTAAATCGATCTGTGTGCAACACCAAAAAAAAAAGAAGAGACGAGAAACCTTCTGCCAAAAAGTAGCTGCATAATCCATACTTTTCCATATCTGCTTATATAGCCTATAAAAACACACAACGCACGTTTACTGCTTGCTCTGTTTGCATTTTGGGAATTTCTACATATTTCAGAGGGATAGGAAGAGAGAGGGAGATGGAAGAGGTACTGTTTGTGTGATCGTTCTCTTTCTTCAGCAAATACAATGAGAATGGAAAACAACATTTAGCAAAAGGTCGCGCCTGCTTTTCGGTTCGTTATTTCAGGACCCTAACACCACGACGACGACGACGACCCTCAAGTCATTCCACGGCGTCCGTCCTTCAATGGAGTTGATATACGGCACCGATGAGAGTTCG
The DNA here is from genome assembly GCF_008121235.1 of Drosophila subobscura. Classification (NCBI taxonomy): domain Eukaryota; kingdom Metazoa; phylum Arthropoda; class Insecta; order Diptera; family Drosophilidae; genus Drosophila; species Drosophila subobscura. The sequence continues at coordinate 13,076,931 of NC_048534.1, read as the reverse complement.
TTTCGAGCCTTTTGCGCGTTAATTTATTTTATTGGGGGTTGGTTTCGGCTTCACCATCTTTAATGGCTTTGTTTCCAGGCTCCTTTTTGGTTCCAGGTAGAAATGAGGCTTAATCTGTCATTCTCTGTCTCTATCTCTTTCTTGCTCGTAGATAGCAAGCAGCAAATTTCGTTTGTAGGTTAATTTATTGTTTCGTTGAGATCCATAACAACAGTTGGCATCACGCGATATTCAATGTGGAATGTGGAATGTTCCAGTTAAAGTTCTAAAAATTGAAACCACCAATAATGCCTAATGGTGCATTTATTTGAATCAGACTTTTGGTCAGACTAATTACATTCTATCAACATCCAAGGCAAAGTATTGCCTTTAAACTGCTTGTTTTGCACTATCAGCTGTGCCGGCTAAACGCAATTTAGTTCCATTTTGCCCAAGAAACTCCCAAAATCAGCTTACCCCAGAACTAAATTCTACGTAGATTCTACACGAAACCCCAATTTTACCTAGCACATGTGGCAGAGCAACATTCTTAGGCTCCCCTGCAACATTTGCAAGGAATCTACAATAAGGTATGGACAATGGCAAGCAGACAGTATTTTTCGGTATATTTCTGCGAGTCAGAGCGGTATATTTTATCGATAATTCCGCGGTCACACTGCAGAGGCGGCAAAACGTAAAAGCGAATCCCATGAAACAAATACCAAAACGCAAAGCAGAACGAAAAAGAAGCAAGCAAAAAATAAAAGAAATAAATAAAATATATGTGTATAGCAAAAACCGGTTACAGCCATAGAAATAGCAGTCAGCAGCAGCCGCCGTTTTTCGAAGCCAAAGAACGTGGCTCTCGCCGTTGCCCGGCTTTTTTTTTGTGTGTGTTGTGTGATAGTATTTGTGTGCATGTAGCGGCGGCGTACGTGCCTGTTTGTGTGTGCTGTGCGTGTGTGTGTGCGTGCGAGTGCGTGTACTGCTTGCCGCGTAAACAAGAGACGACGGACGGCGTACGTCATTTGGCGCCCGTTTATTTATTTGGTTTGGTGAAATTTTACTCTCAAGTGTTTCGCACAAAAGAAAACACTCGAAAAGAAGAGGAGAAACAATTAAATTAAGTGAAAAATAATTCTCCATGATAGGCGCTAATAGAAAATTGCCCGCCAAAGGGGCTGCGCTTGGGACAAGCAGTGAACAGTTGAGGACACAGATTCCGGCAGAGAAAACCGCGAGATAATATATTATGCGGAGGTATAGCCAACCAAAATATGATTATATTTGATGGGGAAATTATTCCCCCCATAGATAAGACTTGTGCTTTCCCGTGGAAATAATACCAAATACCCATAATAATCCCTCGTTTGCTTTCTGATATAATTTTTTAGGTCTACAGAAGAACCACCGACAAATAGCTACGAAAGGAACAACTATTACGATCGCAGCAGTCGCCTGAACAATTACCAGCCAACAACAACAACAACAACAACAACAGCAGCGTCAGCAAACGCCAACAGTAGCCCTTCTGCCAGCAGCGTAACAGGCACAGGAGGAACCACTGATAGATCGAGGAATAGAGATCGCCTGTACAGGAATGGTTCAGCAGCCGCCCAAACGAACAACACTACGACAGCAGCCAGTAATACGCAATCGACAACAACGGCAGCGGCAACAGCAACAGCAGGAGCTGCGCCGACGCCGCCACAAGCGTTAGGTGATCGTAGCAACAACAACAATATACAACATCATCAGAACACTCCTCGGGTGGTGGCACCGCAGTCATGGTACGAAGCCGCCGCTGCTGCAACGGCCCAATTAAAGAGTCCTGGTGGCAGTGGCAATGCCGGCGCCTCAGCAGCTACTACCACAGCAGCAGCGACAGCAGCGGCAGCAGCAGCTACAACAGCCACAGCTCAAGGTACAGCCGGCGGCTTTGCAATGAGCAGCTCACCGATCAATCACCAGCATCAGCAGCACCAGCAGCAGCAGCCACATCCTCCTCCGCATCATTTACATTACAGCAGCGCCACCAGTGGAGCAGCGCCATCCGTGGGATGTGCCGCCACCGCAGCCGCCACCTCCGCCTCGTACTCATCACCCGCCCAGGCGGCGACCACCGCCGTGCATCGCAGTGTCGCCTATGCGGGAAGTGCTGCGGATGATCGCGATGCGATGCGATCAAGCAAGAGTCACCACAACCACCACCTCCACAACAACAGCAGCGGCGGCAGCCTCAGCGGCAGTAAACTCAATAAGCTGCTGAAAGCGGGTGCAGCGACAGGACGCTGTGGCTCTGAATCGCCAGGAGGAGCAGGAGGAGCAGGCGCAGCAGCAACTGCTGCAACGACGATGACGATGACGACGACAAGTACAATCACAAACAATAGTTTTAGTAATAATAGTTTAAATAATACAATAACCACGGCAACTCCGACGATGCCAACGATTGCATCTGAATCTGTGTCTGCATCTGCATCCCCTGGAGGTGCCACAGCAGCAGGAGCAGTTGCAGTTGCAGAGGGTAGCAGCAGCGGCAGTGGCGGTGACATTCTAAATGTGGCCGCTGCCCTGGCAGCTGCCGTTGATAATGGGACGTCCACCTCGGCACTAGCATCAGCGTCCGCCGCCTCCGCCGCCGCCTGCTCCCTAGCACTGACATCATCCTCGTCCACGTCGAGGCCACACCAGCGACACCATCATCACCATCATAATCATAATCATCAGCATCAGCATCAACTGCATGGACGCAGCACCACCTCGTCAAGTCGGTCGCACTCGCGTTCGCCGAGCAGCTACAGCAGCTCCCACAGCTCCTCATCAGCGTCGTCGCACTCATCGTCACACTCGCACGCGTCCAGTCCGGTCCAGTCGGGCATCCAATGTGCATCAGATGGTCGTAGCATCTCCCGCAGTCTCCAGTCGGTGGCTGTCAACAGTGAGTACACCTCTAGCATGCATAGATATTCCTCGATGAACCTCAACTCCTTTCCTCCCTCAGGCACTTCTTCAAATCCCAGTGGCAATGCTGGAGCCGTGGCCATCCCTAGTGGCAGTGGCGGCGGCTGTGGTTCCAGTTCCAGCAGCAGCAGCAGCAGCTCGAGCAGCAGCAGCAGCGGCAGTGGCGGCGGCTCCTCCTCCTGCCTGGCTGTGAATCCTGTGGTGCATTCCGAAGACAATCGCCCACTGGCGATACGAGTACGCAACCTGCCCGCCCGTTCCTCGGACACATCCCTCAAGGATGGTCTCTTTCATGAGTACAAAAAGCACGGCAAGGTCACGTGGGTGAAGGTCGTGGGCCAGAACTCGGAGCGCTATGCCCTCGTCTGCTTCAAGAAGCCCGACGATGTGGAGAAGGCCTTGGAGGTCTCCCACGACAAGCACTTTTTCGGCTGTAAAATCGAGGTGGAGCCCTACCAGGGCTACGACGTCGAGGACAACGAGTTCCGCCCCTACGAGGCCGAGCTGGACGAATACCATCCCAAGTCCACGCGAACCCTGTTCATCGGCAACCTGGAGAAGGACATCACGGCCAGCGAGCTGCGCGTGCATTTCGAGAGCTTCGGCGAGATCATCGAGATCGACATCAAGAAGCAGGGCCTCAACGCCTACGCCTTCTGTCAGTATTCGGACATTGTCTCGGTCGTGAAGGCCATGCGCAAAATGGACGGCGAGCATCTGGGCAGCAATCGCATCAAGCTCGGCTTTGGCAAGTCCATGCCCACCAACTGTGTGTGGATCGACGGGGTGGGCGAGAAGGTCTCCGAGTCCTTTCTGCAGTCGCAGTTCACGCGCTTTGGCGCCGTCACCAAGGTGAGCATTGATCGCATGCGGCAGCTGGCCTTGGTGCTGTACGATCAGGTGCAGAATGCTCAGGCGGCGGTCAAGGATATGCGCGGCACGATCATGCGTGGCAGGAAGCTGCAGGTGGACTTTGCCTCCAGGGAGTGCCAGGATGCGTTCTATGACAAGCAGGAGAAGCAGCAGCAGCAGCAGCAACAGAATGCGGGTAAGTGTGAAGCTAAATCTACCATCAGACCAGCAGCTAATGGTTCTCTTGTCTCTCCTTGGTAGGTTCCTCTTCGCGTTTCAATCGCTATGAATCCTCTACGGGCTCCTCCGCCTCCTCCGTGCAGCAGTCCAGGTCGCGTGCCTCCTCGTTTAGCCGCCATCAGACAAACTCCAACGATGGCTGCGATACTGGCGGCAATACGCCCACGAGCGGCGGTGGCAACAGCACACCTTCGGGCAGCTCTGCCATGCCTGCGCCCAGCATTGCCTCAGCCATTGTGAGCAGCGGCAGCAGCAGCAGCGGTGCACCGGCAACAGCAACAGCCGCAGCATCAGCAGCTGCTTCTGTGGCAGGCGCCTCCAGTGCCACACTGCCATCTGTGGTGGGGAGCAGCAGCGGCAGCTGTGCGTCGTCGATGCCGCCAATGTCGCCGGCTGCCATGGCGCAGGTAAGAATGCGCATGGCCAGGAGCGCGCGGCACACCATTGACTTTGATTTCAACGATGTGGCGACACAGCGAAGATTTCGCGCTGCTGCTGGCAACATAGAGGAGCCGCACGACGAGGACACAGCCAGCACAGTGGGCAGTCGGTGCGATTCGCCAGTGATTGCTGCCCGTCTGGGCCCCGCACTCGGCGTTGGAGAAACTCCCATGGAGGCGACGCTGATGAACAGCAGCAGCGGCAGCATAAGCTTGGGTGGAGCCAGTCGTAGACGTTGCGGTAAGTTATCCAAAGATTTTCTAGCTGCAGCAATCCACAATCAACGCTTTCGTTTCCTTTTCCCATAGAACAACTCATCCTCGATGAATGCCCGTCCAGTGGTGATGAGGGGGGAGGCGTGGTCAGTCCCAGGAAGCGCATCAAAATGGATTACCATCACCTTCATCATCATTCCAATGCCTCAGGGGTAAGTGCCTGTCTATGAAACTCTCTCTTGGACTCCTTTTCACACTCTCCACTCCGCTTCTCTCTTTAGCTGGTGGATCCCTATGCCTCCTCGGGGGACAAGCAGCAGCTGCAGCAGCAACCTTTGACCCTATCCAACTGTGATGTGATACACGATCCGCTCAATCGCAAGAGCGAGATCCGACGAGTGTCCGAGGCATCGCCCAGCAGCAACAGCATGAAGTTCCCTGGACACCAGCCACCGTCCTCCCTGATGCTCAGCTGCCGCCGTCCGTCCATTGATGTGGGCTCCTTGACGGCGCTCTCGGCCATTCGCCATGGACTCTCGGACCAGCAACATCAGCAGCAGCAACAGCAACAGCTGCAGCAGCTGCATCAGCACATGATGATTGCTTCGCTGGCCGCGAAGCGACGCCGTGTGGCGCCCATGCAGCAGCCACCGACAATGGGCAACAACAGCAGCTCTGGCGGCGGCCAGCTGCTGGGCGGAGGAGTCACTGGAGTGACGCCCAACGACGAGGCGTTCCATCATCATGCCTCGCGAGGACGCGGCCATCAGCTACATTCCCATCACTCGCACGAGGCCAGCGGCGGGGAGAGTGCGGACGGATCGCGGCCGGGCACGCCCCTGTGCGATGAGCGGCCCGAAGTGCTGCCCTCCGAGCCCCGACGCCTGCCCCCGCCGAGAGAACGGACGAGGGAGAGGGTCAGGGAGGTGATGTGGCTGCCGATGCCCAAGTTTGGCTACTCGTTCATCCAGCAGCATCGCAGCGGCCCTGGCAGCGGCAGTGGCGGAGGCAGCGGCAGCGGCTGCTCATCGAGCAGTGTCTCCAGCTACCTGCTGGGATGCTCCTCGGCAGCTGGTGGGCCCTCGTGCTCCTCCAGCGGCACCAACAGCAACAGCAACTCTAGTCTAAGCGGAGGACTTGGCAGTGGATTGGGCACGGGATCATCATCGGCCTTTCTGCCCAGCCCCTCCTCGCGCTACTGGCGATCCTCCTCGCACCACTCGCACCAGCATCACCATCATTCGCACCACTCGCAGCAGCAGCAGCAGCAGCAGCAGCAGCAGCAGTCGTCCTCGGGCTCCTCCTTGGGCCTGATGGCCAGTCCGGCGCGTCCGCGCTCGCTGAGCTCCAACTCGAGCGACTCGGATGTGCCTGGACATGCCGGTGGGAGTCCCTCGCTGGACGAACGCCTCCGCAACTTTGAGGAGAACTACGAGCGATGGTCCGGCGGCAGCAACACCCAGCAGCAGCAGCAGCATCAACAGCAGCAGCAGCAGCAGCAGCAGACGAGCAGCAACACCAATTCCAGCCACAGCCACAGTCATAGCCACAGCCATGGCCAACAGTCGAGCAGCACGACGCCCTCGTGGCAGCTGTCGATGCACACGAATCTGAGCGGCCTGAGCACGCATCCGGCCAACTCGGGCAACAGCAACAGCTCCAGCGGCACGGCCTCCAGCTGCCACTCGGCGAGCAACTCGCGGCACAAGTTCCTCGACATTGACGAGCTGCAGCCCTCGGATATCGTCAAGTCGCTGCTCGCCAAGAAGTCCATCTTCGACGACGATCTGCAGCGGCTGAAGAAGAACCAGTGGTACGATCCGTGCAGCGCGGACTTTGCCATCGGCTCCACCTCCATGGGCTCCACGGCGACAGCATCGCGGCATGGCCTGTGCAGTGGCAACACCTCGCCAGCGCTGCTGCCCAATCTGGCGGCCATCAAGACGACGCCCATCATAGGCAACTGCACGCCGATTCTGTCCAACTCCACGAGCTCCAACAAGACGACGAGCGGACTGCTCCAGCGACTGAGCAGCCTGTCGCCCATGAACTCGCCTCAGGCCTCGATGTCTCCCTACAACAGTCCCTCGCCCTCGCCATCGGTGGGAGCGGCCACGCCAAGCGGACAACTGTCCGCGAAGCCCATCGTTGGATGCAGCAACAGCAGCAGCAGCAGCGGCAGCAGTGGTGCAGCAGCAGGAGGAGCAGCGATTGCCACGGCAACGGCGGTCACCGCTGTCTCGGCTTCGGCATCGCCAGCAGCCACCTCGGGCGCAACCAAAGGACTGCAGTATCCGTTCCCCAGTCACCCGCCTTTGCCAAACACTGCGGCACCACCGCCAGCCGTGCAGCCAGCCCCACCACCACCGCCAGAAACGGTGAAGCAGCAGCAGCAGTCGGCAGCCAAGACTCCGCCACCAGCAGCCAATGTCAGTCTGACAAAGAGTCTGAGTGTGCCCGCCGAGCCACTGGCTACGCAGTCGCCCAGCGCCAGGGCACAGCTGCAGAAGTCTGCCTCGGTGCCGGGCAGCACGAATGTGGGGACAACAACTACCTCCAGCAATGCACCCTCGAGCTCATCCAATTCTACATCATCGTCCAACGGTAACAGTTCCTCAGCAACAACAGCCACCACCACCACAACACATGTACAAAAGTCCCAACAGCAACAGAACTGCAGCGAAGAGGAGCACAAGGGCAAGACATCCTCCTCACACTCCTCCTCCTCCTCCCACTCGCATTCGCACTCCCACAAGAAGAGCAGCAGCAGCAGCACGAACCGATCCAACAGCTTGGAAAAGGCCCACAGCTCGAACCGAGCCAACAGCACGGACAAGTCCCACTCTGTGGACAAGTCCCACTCTGTGGATAAGTCCCACTCTGTGGACAAGCACAGCAGTGCGAACCGTTCCAACAGCACGGACAAGGCGAATACCACAAACAGATCGAACAGCTCAGACAAGTCCCACTCAACGACGACGACGGCGGCTACGGCAACGGCAACGACATCGAACCGTTCGAACAGCGTGGACAAGTCGCACAGCGGACCAACGAACCGTTCGAACAGCACGGATAGGTCCCACAGCAGCAGCAGCAGCAGCAGGCACAACAGCCGCTCGGATGGTGGCGACAAAAAGGCTAAAAAGACCTCCGACAAGAGTTCGACTTCAACGTTAACACCTGGCGGCGACAAGCGCAAGAATTCCGCAACATCTCAATCGTCCAAGTCGGCGACTCCACGCATCGAAGACTCCACGGACACGGACGATCCTGGGGAGCGATCCGAGAAGGAGCAGCGTCAGGAGCGGGAAAAGGCGCACCAGAAGGAGCGCCACGAGAGGGAGAAGCGCAAGCACCAAGAGCGAGAGGATAAAGATAAGGACAAGGAGCGAAAGGCCCACCATCAACCGGAGGACAAAGAAAAGGCCCACCAAGAACGGAAGGCGCACCACCAGGAGGAAAAGGAAAAAGAGCGCAAGGTCCAGCTGGAGGAGAAGGAGAAGGAGCGCAAGACCCAGCTGGAGGAGAAGGAGCGTGAGGAGCGCAAGGCCAAAGAAGATAAGGAGAAGGAGCGCAAGGCTCAAGAAGAACGTGAGCAAAAGGAGCGTGAAGAAAGAGAGCAGCGAGAACAGGAGCAGCGAGAGCAGGAGAAACGAGAGCGAGAGCTGCGCGAAAAGGAGCATCGGGAGAAGGAGCATCGCGACCGGGATCACCGAGAGAAGGAACAATCCTCCCGGCGATCCATCTCGGACTCGGACCAAGAGTCCCGCATGTCCCGCATGCGCGAGATGTCCTCATACCACAAGAGCAAGACGGATGCCAGCTCCGAGGCCAGCAGCTTCTACTCGCACAATGTCACGCCCAGCGTGTCCTCCACTGAATGCGATCGGCAGCACAACAAAGAGAATGCCGCCGATGCAGCAGCAGTCGCACCCTCCTCGTGTCCGACGCCAGCGCATGATGGCAGCAATGCCACTGCCGGCAAGGATCGCTCGCGGAAATCCTCCAGAAACTCTCCAGGTCCCCGCATCCACAAGCGTCGCCTGAGCTCGCAGGATAGCAACCACAGCGGCGGCAACGCAGGCGGCGGCGGTGGTCTGCACAATCATCACGACGACTATGTGAAGCGGATACGCATGGAGAACCATCAGAATCCCATACCCAGCCAGAACAGTCAGAGCAGCCAGAACCAGCGGCTCAACGAGCGTCACGACGTGGCCAAGGAGCAGCACAAGAGCAGCAACAGCAGCAGCTCGAAGGACTGCGACGCCAAGACAAACTCCAGTTCCTCGCACTCAAAGTCGCATGGCAGTGGCGGCAGCTCTTCCTCCTCCTCGAAGCACCATCGCAGGGAGAAGCATCACTGCAAGAGCATTGCCAGTGCCAGTGCTCCCTCCTCGATGGATGTCACAGCGATGGCTGCGATGGAGGCGAACTTCCCAATAGCAGCAGCAGCAGCAGCAGCGGCAGCGGCAGCATTCAAGCAGCAGCAACAGCTGCTCAACACCAGCGAGGAGGAGCAGCAGCAGGCACAGCCGCAGCCCAAGCGGGAGAAGGAGCGGGACCGAGAGAAGGGCGACAGGGAACACCATCACCACAGCAGCAGCTCCTCCTCGCGCCACAAGAGCAAGCGAGAGCGTGAGCACCATCGAGAGCATCATCGCGAGAAGAAGCGCCACTCGGTGGCCGAGTCCATCCTCACCGATGAGGAGCAGCAGCACCCGCAGCTCATGCACGCGCATCTCCAGCTTCACCATCAGCAGGAGGAGCAGCAGCTGCAGCAGCAGGAGGAGCATCAGGAGCACCATCATAATCCACATAGACGCACCTCAGCCACGGGCAGTGGCTCTGCGGGAGAGCTGAGCTCCGCTCCGACCAACACCTCCAGCGGCAAGGGCCATCGGGAGGGTGGACACCATCACCACCACCACCGCAGGAGGAGCGTGGACAGGAAGTCGTCGAGGGGCTCCGACGAGGGGCACCACTCCTCGAAATCGTCGCGCAGCAAGCTGATGATGCTCAGCTCCGCGGACTCCGACGACACGGATGATGCCTCCAAGAAGCACTCGATCTTCGACATACCCGACGACTGCCCCAATGTCTCGATGTACGACAAGGTGAAGGCCAGAAGCTGCAAGAACATGCAGCGGCAGGCGGAGGAGAAGAAGATCAAGGCCAAGTTCTCGCAGCTGAAGCAGTCGCGGGCCAAGAAGAAGCGCTCCACCAGCTACGACGGCGACTCGGACACGGAGTTCGAGGATCGCCACCACAGGAACAGCGGCAGCAGCAGCTTCCACGGCCGCCACATTGGCCTGTCCAGCAGCGACGACGACGACGATGAGGATGAGATGATGCACAGCCACAACCAGAGCCGCATATTCTCCGATTCGGATGCGAGATCCGAAGTGGATCACGAGGCGGTGGCCAGTCGCGTGCTCCAGATGCAGCAGAATCTGCGCCGTCTGTGCGACGGGGACGACAGCTCCGAGGACGAGATACGCAGGAACTTCACCAAGCACAATCAGCACGGAAAGCGCAACTCCCACACGACGCGCATTGCCTCCGATTCGGAGTCGCAGTCGCAGCCCGGGGCACCCGAGATGCTGCAGATCAAGCAGGAGCCACAGCTGCAGGCAGACATGGAGCTGGACATGGAACTGGAACTGGACTCGGAGATCAAGCAGGAGCAGCTGTCGGACGGGGGTGAGCCGAAGACAGAGTTCAAGTCGCGCCACGACTCCAACTCTTCGATGGAGGAGCGCAAGCTGAAGACGGAGATCAAGAAGGAGTATGGCGATTTCTACGCCTCTGCCGGCGGCTACTCCAATGCCTACTCGGACTCTGGCACGGGCAAGATCAAGGACTACTCCCCGGAGGCGCGCAAGAAGCACAAGAAGAGCAAGAAGCGCCTCAAGTCATCCTCCTCCAGAGACGTGGAAGCCCAGCAGCAGCAGCAGCAGCAGCAGCAACCCCAGCCATCCCTCGTTGTGTCCATAGCCACGCCCTCGATCTTCGATGTGCACACATCCGATTTGAAGGGCAACAAGTTTGTGGACAGCTTTGAGGATCTAAAGGTGGAACGGGAGCAGCGCGAGCGAGAGAGTGTCCTGCCCATATCGTTGGACATTTCGGCGAGTGAGCGGCGCAAGCACAAGGAGCGCAAGGAGAAGAAGCGCGAGAAGCTGAGGAACCTCACTGCGGAAACGAACAGCGGCGGGAGCAGCGTCACCAACGCTGGAGCAGCCATAGCAGCAGCAGCAACCAGCCAGGGAGCACCAGCCGCAGCAGTGGCAGCAACAGCAACGGCAACTGCTGTTCCACCTGTCAGCAGCAGCAGCAACGAGCTCGGCGAGAAGTTGGAGAAACTCTCCAAGGAGGAGCGACACCGCTTGAAAAAGTCCAAGAAGTCCAAGAGTCTGGACACCTCATCCTCCTCCTCCTCCGCGAGGCTGTACAATGCCTCCGCCGGCAGCAGCCTTGTGGCACCAGCGGCAGCAGCAGCAGCAGCCACAACAGCTGCCGCCTCGCCAGTGCCTGTGTCTGTGCCTGTGTCCCTGCCCATTCCTGCCACGCCCAGCTCTGCGCCAGCTGTCTCGCGAGACAAGACGCGGGGCGAGGACAAGATGGAGTTCATCTTTGGCATCATCTCGGACGAGGATGAGTCGCAGTTCACGGACGAGCAGCCAGAAGGCGGCGCCAAGGAGATCTCCACGCGAGAACCGATTGTGTCGGCAGCCCTGCAGACCTACAAACAGGAGCCACCAGCCACACCCACCTCGGCGAAGGTACAGGTGCAGGAGAACCAATTGCCCAGCCAAGAGGAGCAGCCACCAGTGGAGAGAACCCGCCAGACGGGCGGCACTTCCTCCTCCTCCTCGCACGCGGACAGAGAGCGTCATCGCAAGGAGAAGCGCGAGAAGAAGCGACGCGAAAAGTCCCATCGAGCAGCAGCAGCAGCAGCAGCAGCAACAGCAGCAGGCGGCGGCCCAGCAGCAATCCACGTCCAATGCCTCGAAAATCGAGGACGACAACAGCGTGGACATGGATGAGGCGGGACGTGCCTTGGAGGCGCAACTGATGGACGACTTTGACAGCAAGATGATGCCCGATGAGGCCACCCCGTCGACGGCCAACACCTACAGATCGGACATGGCCGATGTGTTCCGCTTCTCGGACAACGAGGACAACAACTCGGTGGAGCTGAAGCTGCCGGCGTCGATGGACAAGCTCGGCAAGCAGCCGGCGGAGGAGCAGCACAAGAGCAAGGACAAGAAGAAGAAAAAGAAGCGCTCCAAGGAGGAGAAGCAGGAGAAGCTGCTGCGCAGGGAATCATTGCCGACGCCGGGCGCTGCTGCGGCTGTTTTGTCCGCTCCCCCGACGCCCGGCAAGCTGACGGTGAACGTTCAGGCAGCCGCCAAGCATGCGGAGGATCACATGGACGCCAAGCATCGCCCGGCATCGCCGCCGCTGTGCAAGCCCTCGCCCAGTCTGCCCTGCCTCATTGGCGACGATGACGACGAGGATGTGGCGCCCGCGAAGGTGGTGCCCGTGCATCCCTCAGTCAGCCTGCCACCGAGCACGCCCACCACCAGCGCACGGGGCAGCGACAGCCTCACGCCATCGCGCGAGAAGCCGCGCCTGATCAGCCCCATTCCCAAGACGCCGACCATCACGAACAGCTCCATGCTGTCCACACAGTCCGCAGAGACGCCAGTGAGCAGTGGAGCAGCGGCGGGTGCGAATTCCTCGGCCCTGGCCACGACACCCACATCCTCGACAACAGCCGCTGCGGCCGCCGCAGCAGCCTCCGCGGAGAGTTCTCCGACGAGTGCGGCCCTCGGGAAGAAGAAGGACATCTTCATTCCCGGCTTCGATGGCCAGCTGGATGACAGGATCAGCGAGTCGGCGGTGCAGTCCATCTCGGCGGAGTTCAACAGCGGCTCCCTGCTGGATCCTCTGGGAGATGAGCCCAAGATACCGGTGGCCTCGCCCCCGGGCGCCACCAAACCTCTGGATAAAATGGAGGACAGCAAGTCGCGGGTGACCATCTCCCAGGAGGAGACGGAGAGCGCCGTGTCGGCGCTGCTGGGCGAGAGCTTTGGCACCTCCTCGACGGCCGACTACTCGCTGGACGGCATGGACGAGAGTGAAATGGAGACGCCGGCCATTGCGGTGGCCGAACCCGATGAGGAGGCCGCCCTGGCGGCCAAGGCCATCGAGGGAGCCGTCGAGGTGGAGCCACCAGCCATTCTGGAAGACGAACCCGAGGCAGAACCAGCCACAGAAGCTGAAGCGGAAGCGGAAGCAGAGCCGCCGGTTGTGGTGGGCGCGGGAGGCGTCCTGGATCCCGATGAGATCAACAAGGCGGTGCAGAGTCTGAAGCACGAGGACATGATGGACATCAAGGCGGACACGCCGCAGTCGGAGCGAGATCTGCAGATCGACACGGACACCGAGGAGAATCCCGACGAGGCAGACAGCAGCGGACCGAGCCTCAAGATTGATGAGACCGCTCAGAGCTCCTCCTCGCCCGAGAAGTCCATGTCGAGCAGCAGGGAAGCGGCGGCCAAGCCATCTCCACCCAAGGAGGAGAAGAAGGGTCCACCTTCGGTCATCACAAAGCTGCCATCTTTGGAGCAGCAGAAGCCACCATCGGTGATGATCAGCGGCAGCTCCATGACATCTTCCCCCGCGAAGATTGAGCCGCCGACAATCAGCAAACTGCAGCAGCCGCTGGTGCAGCCCGTGCAGACGGTGCTGCCCGCACCCCCGGTGCTCCAGCCACCAACCGTGTCCGTATCGATAGCTCCTGCAGCGGCAGCAGCGGTGCCCGCAGCGGCACCTGCAACACACACGACTCCCACGCCCGTCATCAATCTGGATCTGTCGAATGTGATGGGCAACTGCTCGAACAGCAGCAGCTCCGTCTCTCCCTCGATCTCGTTCGGCAGTCCCACGCCCAGCCAGAGCATTCCCTGCATGCCGCAGGCCTCGACGCCCAAGCAGACGCCCCAACAGCTGGCCCTGCGCACGCAGTCGCTCATCATGCAGCCACCGACCATCTCCATACCGGAGCAGACGCCGCACTTCATGGTTCCCCACATGGTACTCTCCCCCCACCATCCGCAGCAGCAGCAGCAACAGCAGCAGCAGCCGACGCCAGGAGGTTACATGATGGGCATACGGGCACAGTCGCCACACAGTCCGCTGCTGTCGCCGGGACGAGGCGGACCGCCCATCAATCGAGTGGTGGGTCAACTGAGTCCTGCAGGTCGTCCCGTGCCAGGGGTGAACCAGCAGCAGCAGCAACAACAGCAGCAGCAACATGCACTGATGACATCCCCGCAAGGCGGCAACATGAGTCCGCTGGCCAGTCCCACGCAGCGTGTGGTGGCCAGCAACGCCACGTCACCCACCACGAGCAAGCCGAACAGCAGCTACCAGCCACGAGCACAGCCCCAACAGCAGCAGCAGCAGCAGCAACACCAGCAACAGCCATCGCCCAAGTCGCTGATGGATCTGCAATCGTCGCCACAACTGATTCCCATGCCCATGCAGAAGATGCCGCCGATGCAGGTGCCACACCACCCGACAATCATCAGCAAGGTGGTGACAGTGCAGCCGCAGCAGGCCACCCAGTCCCAGGTGGCAAGCTCACCGCCTTTGGGCAGCCTGCCGCCGCACAAGAACCTGCACGTGAATGCACAGCCACAGCCGTCACATCACCAGGCGCAACAGCAACAGCAGCAGCAACAGTTGTCGCCGCAGATGATGTCCAAGATGACGGCAGCGCATCAGCAGCATCAACATCAGCAGCAAGTGCATCAGTTTATGCATCAGCAGATGATGCAACGACAGCAGCAGCAGCAGCAGCAACAACAGCAGCAGCATATGCAGCAGCAACAGCAGCAACATGGACATCAGCAGTCGCAGCAGCAGCAACTGCAGCACCACGGACAGCAGCATCATCAGCTGCAGTTGACGCCCGCGCAACAGCATCAGCTGCAGCAACAGACGGCACAGCAGCAGCACTTCCAGCAGCAGCATCAGATGAACCAGCAGCAACAGCAGCAGTTGAACCAACAGCAGCAGCAGGCCCAGCAGCAGCAACATCAAGTGCAGGCACAGCAGCAGCAGCAGTTGAACCAACAGCAGGCGCTGCAAGCGCAGCAGTTGCACATCCAGAAGCTGCAACAACAGATACAACAACATCCTTCCCAGCAGCAGCAGCCTCCACACTTGGGTCCGCCGCCACCGATGTTTGCGCAGCATCCGCCACGCGGCATGCCGAACCAGCAGCAGCAGCAACAGCTGCCACACAGTCCGCCCTGCAAGCCAAACCCATTGGTGCACAGTCCATCATTGCTGGTGAGAGTGCCACAGCCGCAGCAGCAGCAACAATCGATGCAGCATCAACCCTCGCCAGGAGCCACGCAAATGCCGCACCCAACGCCGCAGCTGAATGTGATTCAGAGTCCAAGCAACAAGCAGCAGATGATTGTCCAGCAGCACATTGTGCCAGCGCCAGCGCCAGCAGGCCAGGGACAGGGACAAGCACCGAGCACAGCCAATGCGATTCACTACCCAACGCAGCAAACGACTGCAAATCCGAAGGAGAACCCAGTGGAGAAGTCTCTGGCCATCAAGACGTCGGAGAGTGTTTCGGTGATTCGAACGCCGACACCCACGACCAGCGGCAGTCCGGCGATAATATCACCAAAGGCGGCAGCCAGCGCCACCTCATCGCTGCTGACGGAGGAGAATCTCATCAAGATATCGCAGCCCAAGCAGGATGAGCTCATCGAGCAGGACTCCAAGGAGGTGGACAGCGACTATTGGTCCGCCAAGGAGGTGAACATCGACAGTGTGATCAAGAAGCTGGACCCGCCCGCCGTCATCAAGGAGGAGAAGCGTTCGCCCATCGAAAAGCCAATGCCGCCGACAGTCGCTCCACCTGTGGAGCTGCCACCAGTGGAGACACCAGTGGCAACACCAGCTCCCGCTCCAGCTCCTGCTCCTGCTGCTCCTCTGCCAGCTGCCACCGTCAACAGTTCGGTGAACGATCACGACACGGAGGACGAGACGGAGACACGGCAGATGCCGCCGAAGCCCAGCACTCCGACTGTGGGCAGGCCGCCGGGTCGTGGAGGCGCCAGCAAGCGCGGCCGACAGCCGCGTGGTGCCAAGAAGCAGGGAGGACTCCCGCTGACCACGCCAGGCGCTGCACCAGGCGCAGATGCTGGCCTGGGCATCACTCCCGGCGACAATGGCGTGCAGACGCGTCTGAGGAAGCCGGTGACGGCGCCTGTGACACGCGGCCGGAAGGGTCGTCCGCCCAGGAATCTCCTGATGCAGCAGCAGCAGCTCCAACAGCAGCAACTCGCCCAGCAGCAGCAGAAGTCCATGGAAATGGCGACACCCACACCCACGGCAGCAGCTGTTGCCGCGGTGACGCCCACTCCGGTGCCGACGGCCGCGGAGAAGAAGGCCCGGAATCAGGCGCTGACTCAGGCGACTCCGCCCGGTGTGTCTAGGTCCAGCCAGGACATCTATGAGTTTAACGATGACTCCGGAGAGGCGGAGCCCAAGCCGAAGATTGCGGCTGTGGTGCCGCCAGTGGAGGATCAGCGGCCGCGTCTCATTCTGACAATCAACA
Source organism: Drosophila subobscura (assembly GCF_008121235.1). Classification (NCBI taxonomy): domain Eukaryota; kingdom Metazoa; phylum Arthropoda; class Insecta; order Diptera; family Drosophilidae; genus Drosophila; species Drosophila subobscura. Next base: position 13,060,584 of record NC_048534.1, on the reverse strand, counting down.
AGGCGCAGCCGTCGATTAAGAGCAGCACCGAAGTGGAGCCACCAGCAGCGCAGGCGCCACAGCCACAGGCAGAGGCACAAGCACAGTCGCAGCCGCAGCCACAGCAGCAGCCACAATCCCTGCCCCACAACGATGCCATCATCAGCGACAACTCGAGCGAGTCGAGCAACACGCGCAAGTCGCGCCGCCTGCAGGAGAAGGAGGATCGCAGCACAGTGGATGACATCATCGAGGATGTGGTGCGCAATACCAACACCCAAATGGCCGCAGGACTCGTCCAGCAGCTGCCGAAGGGCGCTCAGACGCCTCCACGCCGCTCCGGACGCAATGCACAGACGAAGAAAGCGGATCTGGTGAGCACCACCAATGCTGTGGGTCGTCCGCGACGCTCCAAGGACAGGAAGACCATCTCGGAGCCGCTGTCGAGCCTGATGGAGGACTCGTCGCAGTCCTCGTCGCCCGCACCGCCTGCGACTCCCATTCTGCACGCTCCCGAGCAGCCGCACATGCCGCAGCTGGACAGCAAGGAGATTGAAGCCACCACAGCCACGCCAACTGCTGTTCCCTCGGTTCCCGTGCCTGTGCCTGTTCCTGTTCCTGCTGCAGTGCCAGTGATGCCCGTGCCGAAGCCCACGATACCGCAGCATCCCAAGAAGAAGGCGATTGCCGCAGCGGAGATCGAATCGTATCAGGCCATCAACTCGTCGATACCCAGCGGCGGGCTGCCCATGCATCAGACAGCAGCGCCGGCAGCCACGCAGAAGATCACTGGCGGAGCAGCGGATGCCGTGAGCAAGGCACTGGTGGATCCCGTCACGGGTGTCATCACCGCGGGAATGCCACAGGGCAAGGAAGGCAACCTGCCGGCAGCAACAGCTGCAGCACCCACCAACAGCAGCAGCAGTGAGGCGGCACCACAGATGCAGCAGCATCAGCAGCAGCAACACCAGCATCAGCAGCAGCAGCAGCAGCATCAACAGCAGCAGCAGCAGCAACAGCCGCTGCCACAGCAGCAGATCAATGCCACAGTTTTGGCTCCAGCTACGGCGGCGCCCATCACGGCGCTCGGCGGCAACAAAGCCGTGCAGCTGGAGGCAGCTGCTGCAGCGGCACTGCTGAACAAGCCCGTCAGCGTGTTGGTCAAGGGCAATGCCAATGCCTCACCTTTGATGCAGCAGGGACAACCGCAGTTGGTGGCGCCACCGAAGCAGCAACCGATTGTGCTGCAGCAGAACCCATTGCCCACGGTGTTGCAGCATGCGCAGCTGAGCAGCGTGCGGCCACCGCAGCCACTGAAGGCGCATGTCCTGAACAGGGAGAAGAATCTCCAGCAGCAGCAGCAGCAGCAGCAGCTGACGCCCACCAAGCAGCCCACGGTTGCGGGGCACATGCTGCTCACAGATGCCGCTGGGAATCAGCTGATGCAGCCGCAAATCATAGCACGACACCTGCAACAGCAGCAGCAGCAGCATCTGCTGGTGAATGTGCCACCACCATCGGCACACTCTCCGCATTCCCCGAGGATTCAGGGACAGCAGCAGCAGCAGCAGCAACACCAGCAGCAGCAGCAGATGGGAGCAGCTGCACCCATGCCACAGCAGCAGCAGCAGCAGACGCTCGTCATCAAGCAGGCCACATCTGCAGCACCGCCGCAGATTCTGCATGTGGTGAGCTCGAAGGCTTCAGTGGTGCCGCAGGCGCAGCCACAGCAGCCACTGCCACCCGCCGCCTCGGCGACCGGACACATGCAGCAGCTGGGAAAGCCCAACTTTGGCTACGTGCCCACCGTCCTGCCATCTGCCACATCCGCGGCAGCAGTCGCGCAGCATCAGCATCAGCTGTACAAGCCACCCAACCAGCAGAAGACTGCACCGCCGCAGGGCGTGCAAGTGCAGCTGCCGCCGCATGGGCTGCCCATGCTGCCCAACCATCCAGGATTGCTGCTGCAGCAGAAGGCCCCCGCGCATCTGCAGCCGCAGCAGCATCAGTTGACGCCCTCGCCGCCGCCCGGCAAGCCGAATCCCGTGGTGCACAGCCTGCAGGTGCAGGCAGGACAGATGATGCCAGGCAGTGTGGGCAGTCCGCCGCCCGTCTCCGTGGCCGCGGTGCTCAAGTCGGCGCAGCAGCAGGCTAACTCGGCAGCAGCAGCAGCAGCAGCAGCGGGTAAGTGCCAGGCGGCTCCAGCAATCGCTAGCAGAAGGACTGCAACTAATTCTCGATCCCGATCCCTTGCAGTGTTGCGCACAGCCATACCCAACATCAGTCCGCAGGGACAGCCGCGGGTTTCCCCACTGGTGCTGCCGCCAGGCATGCCGGGAGTGCCGCCGTTCGATACGAGTCTGGTAAGCACCTCCCTCAGCTCACTCCTAATCACAGCTAATCCTATGCCAAGTGCAATTGCGAACAAAACTAATGCTACAACTAACTTTAAACTCTTGAAATTGCTAACATTGTGGACGCTGCAGCATGATCTGGGTGCCTATGTCAGCGGACGACGCACCCAGAGCCCGCCGCCGGCCCATCAGCAGGCATCGCCCATAACACCGGTAATGCACGAGCTTTACTTGTGGAGCATACAAGTAGCGTAATCCCAACAACCCATCCAAACAAAAGAAGAACGAGAGAGAGCACACAGCAAACAGCTTGAGGAAAGCCTTTACTAATTATTTTCTTCATTCTATTCCTTGCAGAACGATGCCACGTATCGAGGTGTGGCTGCCTCCAGGGACTTTATGCTCTATCAGCACCATCTGATGCGCAGCGGCGACTACGACGACAAGATGATCAGCAACAGTCCGCCGTTGGAGCTGCGGCGACCAGGCAGCGGGCCACCGCGCACCATTGCCGTGCCACACAGCATGCAGAGTCCACAGGATCGCACAGCAGCGGGTAAGTGCCAAAGGAAGAGCCTCTTTAAAGCATAAATCATTTATGTATTCCCCTTGGTTCGTTCCCCTTCAGACTCCCCACAAATGGCGCAGGTCTATGTGCACAATGCACGCATTCCCCATGCCCACTTCAGCGACATGGCCACGCGGGCGGGCTACTACGAGAGCGGCGGCATACAGCTGGAGCCGCCGCCAGCCCATCGACCAGCGGCCTCCATCAGCGTGGTGGTGCCGCCACCGCCTGTCGGAGCGAGCGTCAGTCCGTTCCTCAGTCGTGACGGCAGCCTGCAGCTGGAGGATCGCGAGAGGGAGATGGAGCGCATGTCCATGATCGCAGCAGTCGGTAAGTGTCTGCACTCACGAGCTCGAACAGGAACAGCAGCCCCGACTGATGCACATTTTCCATTCCGTTTTACAGTCAAGCAGCAGCAGGAGCAAATGCCAGCTGCGGTTCTGCACGCTGGCATGGAGCTGGCCGCCGCCCAACAGCAGGCACCGCCAGCCATGGCCCCGCCGCCGGGTGACTCGCTCGTGACGCTGCTGCAACGCTATCCCGTGATGTGGCAGGGATTGCTGGCCCTCAAGACGGACCAGGCTGCCGTTCAAATGCACTTCGTGCACGGCAACCCGAATGTGGCGCGTGCCTCGCTGCCGAGCCTGGCGGAGAGCAGCACGCCGCTGCTGCGAATTGCCCAGCGTATGCGCTTGGAGCAGACGCAGCTGGAGGGAGTGGCCAAGAAGATGCAGGTGAGTGCACCTCTCTCACCTCTGGGTGGTAATCGGATGATAATCGAATGTGTTTCCCATGAACAGGTGGACAAGGAGCACTGCATGTTGCTGGCCCTGCCTTGCGGCCGAGACCATGCCGATGTGCTGCAGCACTCGAGGAACCTACAGACCGGATTCATCACCTATCTGCAACAGAAAATGGCCGCCGGCATTGTGAACATACCCATACCGGGCAGTGAGCAGGCCGCCTACGTGGTGCACATCTTCCCGGCCTGCGACTTTGCCAACGAGAACCTGGAGCGTGCCGCTCCGGATCTCAAGAATCGTGTGGCCGAGTTGGCACACCTCCTGATTGTCATAGCCACTGTCTAAGCGACTGGCAGTGGCTGCACCACCCGACTCTGACTATGTAAAACTCCAGGATGCGACACCTCACCCAGACTCAGACATAAACAGAAAGCCCCACAAGAACTACCAGAGACAACCAACAAAACCAACAAAACAAGTTACGCTCTTCTAGTATTTTAAGTAATTTTAAATAGCGGTTAAACAAGCAAAAGTTTAAAAAAGCAAAAAGCAAAGCAAAAATAACTTCAAGAAGCAGAATCACATGCAAACTTTATTGAATAAATAAATGCAAGCAACGAGAGATGAGAATATGTATCTAAAGAGGAATGAAGAATGTCCAACAAAACAGAACTCAAGCAAAGCGAAAAGCGAAAAGATCCCTTCCGCAACCACTTGTACACTTTGAAGGCAAAAGCAAACGCAAAAGCGAAACACGATGAAAATATATTTGTCTAAATTTAATTATTTAACCTTCCTCTAATTTAATCCTTTAAAAGAAAAGCAAAAACAAAAAGAAAATGAAAAGAAAAAGAAAAGAAAAGCTTGCAAAGTATCGTTAAGTTTGATCTCAAGAAAAGAAAGTTTTATTTTTTGCTTAATTTAAAATGAAAGAAAACGTAAGAAAAAACAAACAAACAAACACAACAACAAGAACACACATACACACACACACAAGCAAATGTTAAACGAAAAAAAGCTTAAAACATGATAACTGTTTACTGTACTATGCATACTACTACCCATACCATACCCATACCAATACCAATACCATACCATACCATACATAATATGAATATCCGATTCTATCAACCCCAAATACCCCTCTCTAGCCTAACACGTTTAAGTTTTTTGATTGGTGACTACTTCAAGGGTCCCGTCCCGTACAGCGCCCCAAATACTTTTTACACATCTTACAAAGTTTCCGCCAGAAAGAAAGTCCCAGAATTTGTTGTTGATTTTTCCATTCATCGGTTCATTGGCTCCATGGAAGGCCCTGGAAGAAAGGCCTGGCATGGACCCAAGTACCCAGATCGAGCGCCCAAGAACCAACCAACCTACCTGTCTGGTGTGGTCTGATCTGTCGCCAATGCTGTTTGAAGCACAATTAGGTTTAAAGATGCGCCCAGAGGCTTTTCCTACGATTACATACACACGTATACATTACATTATATTACCATACACATACACACGTACACAACATATACACATACACTACGAGTATATAGAGCGTATTTAATTATAAACGAATATGTGTTAAGCCAAATATTTTAAAGTTTAGAGAGAGACTAGTTTTGTGTCGGATTTCCTCCGCTCTGCACCAGAGCACCACCTTATTTAACACCAAAATCCCCGCAACGGGGGGTCCTTCCGGACTCTCGTCGTTGCGGGTCTTTTAGTGCGAACATTTATTTCTGTTGGATCTTTTTTTGGTTTTGTCGATACTACATTACAACACCACCACTGCCACAACACTAAAACACACTGGACTAAATCTAAATCGAGGCGTTTCGTTCCGCTGTCCCTTGTCCCAGATATTTCAATTGATCAATTTACATTTAGTTTGTGCGCGTGAAACTTTGCAAGATGATAGTTTAAGGACCGGGGGTGCTGGGCCGGGGGGACCCTCTTTATACCCTCATAAGCCCAATGCTGACACATACACAGACCTAAACATACCCACGACACCATATGCTATACAATAAACAATATAGTACTACCCTCTCTGTACACTCCTTAAACTTAAACGTACGTTTTCACGCCCACTTGTAAATTATGTGACGACAACAAGCAGATGACACAAGAAGAAGAAACAGAAAAGATAACAAGAAAATGCAAAACAAAAACAAAAGCGAAAACAAAAAAAGAAAAGAAAAGAAAACAAAACAAAACACAACTGTAAAATATTTAAATTATTTAGAATCTAACACAGATATATGAAATGTAAATACAGTTTAATTAGTGTTTAGCGCGTATTTAGTTGTATGTTTTAAAACTAAACTAAAGAGAAACTGTACATTATATAACACAACTAATGATACGAAAGCAAAAACAAACACAAACACGAAACGATCGAGATCAGATCAGAGAAAGAGATGAGATCAGATCCGATCAGATCCGATGAGATCATACAGAAACAGATAAACAGAAAGTAAAACAAATAATAACAAATTTCAAACAGATACGAAGCGCTGTTCAACATATGTTTATGTATAAGTTGTATGTTTTAAGCCACTTTTTAGTTATTTCCTAAGTTAATTTGAAGAAAAACGATTAAATTACACTTATTTCTTACACTTGGTTTCGTTTCTTCTTATTATTATATTTTCCTTTCCAACTAAGTATTGAAACAGACACTTTCGACCTCTCTCCTAACAGATCCAGATCCCAGATCCAGACAACTGTCTGCTTTGATTGTTCACAATAGCGTTGTTGGTTGCTCAGATAAATCGTTATCTCTCTCTCAGCCCGCGAATACCAAAACAGAACCGAACCCATTAGCGAAATGCAACTTATACATACATATATACATAATATATATAGATGTTAATGTTATAACTGTAATTAAATAAATTCTATACCTATGCATTATGACGGTGTTGGTGTTTTGTCGATTCTCCCTCCCATCCCGACGCTTATGATATTTGAATTTCAGCTGCTGCAAGTGCCCTGAAGAAGACGAAAACTCCCACAACTCTACACAAAAATGGCTGGAAATAATAAATACATATGATCATATGCCGTCGTCCATAATTGTGTTTATTTTCAACAATTGGTTGCTTTCAAACACAAAAATAAGCATTAAACGATAACCGAACCGGTTAAATCGGTTAAGGGAACGCTAAACGAGCTGTCTCGCTATTGAGATTTTTCTTCATACTAAACGTGGTCACACTAAAAACTCAAAAAAATTTCACTCGATTTACACTCACTCAATTTACACTCACTCAATTAACAACAGGCTGCGAAAAGTGAGCAGCACTGTTCCCCAACATTTGGCACGGAATAAGCACCATTTAGTACCCTTGGAGGGATGGATATCCTCGAATTGAGGAAAATGGTAAATGGGATAAAATTAAAGTTTTAAAGCTGAGAGTCCTAACTAGATGGCAATATTAATTAGAAGATCAAAGTCGAGGAAATGATTTTTATATGTACGGTATATTTTGTAAATGACAAAGTATATTTCGGTATATGATTGAGAATCGCGCGGTATCTCTTTTATCGATAACCGCGGTCGCACATTATAAATTGTAAATAATATAACAATAAAAGATAATAATTGTGGTTAATAAAATAGACTGTTGTCAATAATTGGACATAGGTCCAATCAGCCTGTGAAATTGATTCTGGGGCTGTAACGGAAAGCGTTTTACCATTCCAATTGGATCTCTCGTTTTTACACTCAAACCATTTTCCTCTTCTTTCTTCGTAGCTCCACCGAGTGAATTTGTATTTATATTGCAAAACTGTAAATAAAATATAAATATAACACCACAAAGGACACAGAGCAACATTGAGACATGGCCAACTTGATGCAGAGAAGTAAGTGCTGCCTGGAATTCTATTGCCATGCTGATTTTTGGCGGCACTTAATGTCGTCTGGTGGTTATACAATCCGATAAACTATTGTACGTATTTGTCCCTTACAGGCCTGCCCCTGGCTAGCACACGCAGTCCGGTGCTGCAGTTCCTCCGTTTCCGTGGAAAAATCAACATACAGCGTCCCAAGGAGCCGCATTATGAGCGTGCCCGAGTGATTGCCGTCACACAACCCAAATACCCGGAGCTGCCGAAGGCACGCTCGTGCTTCAAGACCCGCGCCGAACGCACCCAGGAACAGCTAGTGAATCCCTACAACGAGATCATTGCCCGGGAAGTGCGAAACTGGCTGAATCACTCGCAGCTGGTGGCCATCTTCCACATGAACTCCATCAGCTCCGAAGAGGTCTTTCGGGTGCGCGTCCAGCTGCACAAACAGAACCTGCATTTGAAGTCGTACGGCCGCAAGATCATTAGCCAGGCAGTGACCGGCACGCAGTATGAGGCCATCATGCCGCTCTTCCACTCGAATCACTGCATTGTGTTCTCCCCAAACCAGCAGCAGATTGGCCAACTGCTGAAGATCACACGCAGAGTGCCGCAGATGGTGCTGCTGGGTGGCATTGTGGAGCAGACGCTGCTCAGCCGAAACGAGCTGGTGGCCTATGCACAAATGCCAGGACTACAAGGCGCTCAGGCACAGCTCGTGCAAACCCTGAACCTGGCAGCTGGCCAACTGGTCCAGCATCTGCAGGCGCATCAGGGCAATCTTGTGCAGGTCCTGGACGTGCACGCCAAGGGCACTAGCAATGGCAACAGCACAGAGACGACGGACGAGTCATAATATTGTAATTGTTAAATAACAAGAAAAGCAAAAAAGTGATTAATTTGTCTTTCATACTAAACTAGCAGCTAGAAATGTTAACTACGACTAGATTGCACTTTTCCAACGGGCCTGAATCTTCTGCTGGAATGATGGCGTCAGATGCGTTTCGGGTGCCGATGCGATGGAGCTCTCTCAGGAGCTGATCGTTGTCATGTGATGCCAGCGCTGTCTGCAGTTGAAGGCGAGATTCGCCAGAGCCTCGGCGGCATCCAGTTCGTCCTTGTGATGCAGCATCCAGCCATCACCGCGAGCCGTGGCCGTGACAGGTCGCTCCTGCCCCTGTCCCTGTCCACTGCTACATTTTTGTCTATAGCAATAGCAATCAATAGCAAATCAATCACAGAACGGAGCTACTCCTTACCTGCTCGTATTCCATTCGATGTGGTAATTGTTTCGGTCTGGCGTGAACTTCGCTGCGCTCTCCAGCCACTTGTTGAGCTGCGTGGCGGTGGCTGGCTGCGTGGTCGTTGGCCCCGTAGCCGCGTCCTCTGCCGTGCTATCCCGCAGATATTTCTCCATCATTTGGTGCTTGTACTTGGGCCTGCCCACCGGCACAGTGGGCAGCATGGGAATGCGCTGACTACTGTGCTCCGACATGTTCCCAGACTCCACGTAAAAGTTTGGCTTGTACACAGCTGTGGAGGCGTTGTTGGCGTTGCCATCGCTGCCCGTGCTGCGGCTGGACAGCTCCAGCTCATCGTCGTCGTAGTCCCCATCGTCGTCTTCGCCCACACATGGCCGCATCTCCTCCTCCCATATGCTGTCCTCCGATGAGATGCTGAACTGCTCGACGTTCCCCCGCGCATTGTGGTTGTAGTTCTTGATGAGGTGTCCCCACGACTTTTTGGCCTTCTCCCGCTCAGAGTTCTTCAGCTTGCGCCGCCAGTTGGCGAACCAATTGCAGATCTGGGTGTACGTCAGGCCCGTCTCTCCCGCCAGCTGCTTCTTCTCCTCCCTGCTGGGATAGGGATTCTCCCGCCGTCGTATGAGCCAGTCCTTCAGCATGCGCTTGATGTCCGGCGTGAACAAACGCTTGGCAGCCCGCATCGGCTGCTGCAGCTCGTCCTCTGGTGGCCAGGCACGTCTGCAAATACCATAACATCTGGTCGAATCAATGTTGGATATGCTCCGATCATGTCACACTTACCTGCTGTGGCGACGATTGCGCTTGGGTCGCGAGGATGAAGTCTTCTCCATGGCACTGGCACTGGCACTGACACTCTGCAAGTGGAGAGAGAACACGAATGAGCGATCTTTGTGCACGATAATAAAGCAAATCCAATCATTTATAAATACTCTCTGTAAGTCAATTCAATTTCAAAACTTTCGGTGGGTGGCGCTATTTCTGGCCGACCCGACGAATTTTTCATGTTTTTTGGCTCTGTTGCTGTTTTCTTTACGTTCTCAAATGAACGAAACGAAACAAATATTTTGGCTTTGTCGCGAGAACACAAGAGAGGGAGAGAGAGAGGATAGGTAGGATGGATATCAGCGAGAGAAAGAGAAAGTTTCCTCCCCCCAACAGGGAAAGACATTCAAAGTATGTTAAGGGTCTCCGAAGAGTTGATTTCATGTTTAGATATTCTCGATTGAGCAATTCATTGATAAAATCCTGAACGAAACATGTTTTTCCACACACCAAACTGTACATACATATTTACATATATATTTATGTATGTGTGTACATAGGTATATTTATACCTCTACGCTCAGCAGTGTGACAGTGGACAATGGACACAGAATATGTATAGATCCATGATGTTTACGATTCTCAGCTAATTGTTCATCCATGGGGGCCCTTAAGCGTAAATGGCACAGGCACTTTCTGCTCTTATTTTGTGTGCAAAAAGGGGAAACGAAAGGTGCCTCTGCACTTTTGTTGACACTCTCAGATAATTGTGTTAACATTTATTATATAATCCTTATGGTCTTGTTTTCCAACCCAATTCGAAAACCTCTCAATTTACTTGGACCGAACACTCGATCCGAGCTGTCTTTGGGGTTGCTGCTGTTAGTTTTGCGTTTGGTTTGTGGATCACTTTCTGCGCACCCACCTGTAAATTTTGCAAATCTGAATTTTGTAATTGTGTTCTTTTTGAGAATTCTGCGGCCCGCCGAGTGGTCAAGTGTGTCGCTCGTTGGACGTACTACAGCGAACTGAACGCAGCGCTCTCCAACAGTTTTCAAAAACGAAGAACTCAACACTTATCACACGAATGTGTGCGGCAGGCAGGCACTTTCAATCTATTTACAAAACACGACAACAAATGGCATCGTAGTTCGCTCGGAATTCGTCTTTCTATCCAAAAAACATACTGAGTATTCTCAGTGCACGGCTTGCGAATTACTTTCGCTCTCGATATAATTTTCATTGCTGCAGCAGTCGGATGGGATCGTGTGGAATGGGATGAGTCGGTCGGTGGCCATGACGTCTGAGTAAATATAAAGTGTGTCGCAAGTACTATGTGTTCATAACAATTTAATTTAAGGGGTCAACCCATCATTCCTAATGTTTCGCTTAGCGAGGGTCCTTCATCGAAGTAGTTCTAGACCTTTGCAAGGCTTCGCTTGTAGGCTTCTTCTTCTTCCCCATATTTGAATTTGTTTTACCCGCGAATCTCTTCTTCTTGTTCATTTTTGACATTTGTTGCCCGGCAGAACAGTGTGACCAGACCAGCGTTCGCGTTTGAGTATCGGAAAGCAACTCTGCCTAGGCAAACTTCGTCGCATTTTCTAATCAAAACAAAGAGGAAAATTAAAAATTAATACGAAAAACTAATTGCCCGGCAGCTATGAACGAATCTGTGCGCTATGACCGCTGTCAGCAGATCCAGTTGGGTGTCCTGACCGAATCGCAGATGTCGGCGGGCGAGGAGCCGCCCCCACAGCCCCTGGGAACAGGAAACGTAGGTATTCTCTTTTTTCTATTGTTCAACTGACTCATGAGCCATTTTTGCATATTATATTGCGTTTTCTCGCCTGCCTGCTCCGTCCCCTATGTAGATTCTGTTCACTCACGATGGGGTGCTGCTGAAGAAGGCCAGTGCGGAGCATATTTCTGATCTGAACACAAGTGGCTCCTTGTCCTTGGTGGAGTATACGTCGTCGGAGCTGCCTCGCCGCCGTCTGTATCTGGAATGGCAGCCAAACGACAGCATCATGATAGCCGACGACAGCCAGGATCAGGGCGACTGGGCACTGGTGGACAGAATATCGGGGCGGAACCGCACCACCTCCGAGTGCCGCGCCTTCAACACAAAGCCCAGCGAGCAGGGCAACGGGACACCAGCCCGCGCGAGAATCATGCGAGTGCTGCTGGACGAGCTGGATGCGGTCGAGGTGCGTCATCGCGGTCAGACCATACGTTTCATCCGCAAGTCCGGCGGCGGCGTCCACAGCGAGTTCTTCTTTCAGCACGGCAACGCCGATCTGTTTGTGCGCTCCATGCGGGATCTGCACTTCATCGAGAGCTCCGAGACGACTCGGGGCGGCGAGGAATATGCCATCCTGACCACCGAGAATCAAAAGCTGAAAAAGACCTTTGCGGAGCTGGACATTGGCGATATCAAGTCCAGTCACTTGCCGCGCGAGAGCTGGCTGCCCAACAAGCTGGCTGGCTTTCTCGGCAACATTCCAGACTACGTGCAGCCGCCGTTCCAGCGCTCGCCCAAGTCGCGGCCGGGCACACTGCTGAGTGGCGATCGCCAGACTTCGCCGGACAACTACCAGATAATCGGATTGAGTGGCAGCACCAACAGCGCCTGCTCATCGAACAGCCAGAGCCGCGGCGGCAGTGCAGACAAGTCACCCGCGGACAGCGAGCTGGAGAACCTCAATGCTCAGGACGAGAAAATTGTCAACAACTTGCCCGATCGCCAGCGAGTGGAAAGAGGTTCGTTTTAGGAACAAAAAATTGCTTAAATTCACTTTCATCTTAACGATAAATTTGTTTTATTTTGCTGCAGGCTTGCCCCTTACTGAGGCCCAGTGGCTGGAGTTTAAGACACCAGACGGACGCATCACGGACAGCGATATTATTAAGGAGATCGTGTTTCGTGGCGGCATAACCCATGGACTGCGCTGCGAGACGTGGAAGTACTTGCTGAACTACTATCATTGGTCCGACACCGAGGCGGAGCGCATGGAGCGGCGCAGGCTAAAGTCGCTGGAGTACTACAACATGAAGGCGCAATGGCTGTCAATGACCACAGCACAGGAGGCAAACTTTTGCGGATATCGTGAGCGGAAGTGCCAAATCGAGAAGGATGTGAAACGCACCGATCGCTCGCTTCAGTTCTTCGCCGGAGAGGATAATCCCAACCTAGCCCTGCTGCAGGGAATTCTGATGACATACGTAATGTACAACTTCGATCTGGGCTATGTCCAAGGAATGTCGGACCTGCTGGCGCCCATTCTAGAGATTCAGGTGGACGAGGTGGATGCCTTCTGGTGCTTCGTGGGGTTCATGGACATGGTGTTCACCAACTTTGACATGGACCAGGCGGGCATGAAGAACCAGTTTGCTCAGCTGCGTCGCCTCATCGAGTTTGCCAATGCGCCATTATTCAACTACATGCGCAGCCATGACTCCGACAATATGTACTTCTGCTTCAGGTGGCTGCTGGTGTGGTACAAGCGGGAGCTGAGCAACGAGGATGTGCTCAAGCTGTGGGAGTGCCTGTGGACGCGGCTGCCCTGTCCCAACTTTCACTTGCTCTTCTCCGTGGCTATTCTGGATCAGGAGACAAATGTGATCATCGAGAGTCAGTACGAATTCACTGAAATACTAAAACATGTCAACGAGCTATCGGGCCACATTCACGTGCCACGCACCCTGGAAATAGCCGAAGCCATCTACTTGCAGCTGAAGGCATCCGAGACGCTGCCCAACGACATTCGCCTCATCATTGGAGAGCCTCTACTGCCGCCAGTGGCAGGCGAGGAGCCGGAGGGAGCACTGGACGAGGAGCCTACCTACTCGGACGATGGCTTCGATGAACTGGTACCCGAACCGACGCCTGAGGAGAAGCAACGGCAACAGGCACTGCTGGAGGAGGCCTGCGAACGGTCACTCTTCCTCACATACCACTAATTTGAGGGAAACAGGCTAAGCCAAGCCAAGCCAAGCCAAAAGCCAGCCCCTAGAAAATCATGCGCAAATTATCTTAGACTTTAAGACTCGAAGTTTACTACCGCATCGAAGCGAAGCGAAGTGCTTTAACTGCTGATACACAGATTTATATATTGTATATTATACATATTTGTACGTTTTGTATTTATTGTAAGTTCTTTCCAATCCCCATCACCCATCCTCCCACCCCCTCACATACCCCACACCCCCCTCATTGGCTAGAGCAATTAATCCCCAATAAGTATACCAAAACAAAGTTTTTAACTACGAGTTGCTAGGAGTCTTAACTCGCGCCCATCGAATTATGGGGAAGTTCGTTTTCGTTTTATCCAACATTCAACACACACGCAGCTGCTGCTATTATTATTGCCGCCCCCTTTTCTAAGTTTACTCAATTACTGTGAAAATACATACATGTGTAAATACATCAAAAATGCATTATTATAATACAAGCAAAAACTGCTGCCACTGTGGACGGTAATCCTTCTTCAAGATTAACTACCTTTTATGTGTAATTCATCAAAAGTTCATTAAATGACCATAAGTCCATCTTCATTCCTCTGTCAGCCCTACGATTCTGCAGTGGAGCCAAAAGTGGAGTTCAAATCATGGAAAATGGACCAACAGTTCTCATAATCAGTGAGGATTCAGATGCAGATATGAAACCAACTTTTTACGAATGTCTCTAGCGGCTAGAGTCTAGCGTAAAGATCTATGGAGGTGATCCAGATGAACACACGGATACCTCTGTCCCTTCCTAGGGGTGTCCCGAAATGGCATCGCTGGAGGTTGATTTTGTTGTGTATGTTGAACAAATCGACTGTCCCAAGTAGGTAAGTCCCAGAAATACAGACACTAACGAGAAGGGACGTGTGAGACGCTTCTTACGCGTCACAACGTTTATACCCGGCACTCAGTACTACATCTGCAACTTAGCGGTTATTTGTCAAATTTTACATTTTTTCTTCATCTGCCATCTACATCAACAACACCACTCACGCCAACACGCTCCTTTAGCTCGCCACCCTTCCCTAGAAACACACACTGCAGAGTCAGGGCAGAGTCGCGGCAGAGGCAGCGGCAGAGACGTGTCAGGGGCAGAGACCAATAAACTGAAGTATCTTTTGGGGGCTGCTTTTGTTCTCAAAAGTATAGCATACTTTCAGGCTGAAAAGTTCCCAATTACAAAATAGCGTAGGACAGCCATATCCTGCAGTCCTTGTGGTCCTTGATGGACTCAAGCGATACAGGAGACTCGTACCTTCGCCAGGAGGCATGCCGTGTCCTGATCCGACAGGAAACAGTCGAGTTATAGCGTTGAAGGGGATTATATAGAAAAACAATATTCAAATGGCATTATCCTTAATGTCCTAGCACCCGAAGTGATCCGGGACATTTTCCCGATCCCGAGGAGGCGTGACATGTCCTTTTTCGACAGGAAACAGCTGAGCTATAGCCTTGTAGAGATTAAAAAGAAAAAACAACGTGAAAATGGCATTATCCTTAATGTCCTTGCACCCGAACTGGTCGCAAAGGATCCAGGACATTGTGCCGATCACGAGGGGGCGTGGCACATCCTGGACGGACTACAAATAAAGGAGAAAACAACAAAACAAATCTCTCCTGTTATTTTTGTCAAATTTTGACAGTCACCTCTTTGCACAGTGGCGCCCACGCGATGAAGACGGTCATTTCTGGAACTAAAATAACGTAGTACGAGAATTGGCCGATCTGTGTTGGGACGCCACTGTGAACTTTTGAAATTGCTTCACTGAAATGGCCGAAAACTGGAAAATTTTCAGACCAAGTACCAGGCGAACAGAAGTCAGCAGAAGGTTACTGGTTTCCATGTTTTTTCACTTTTTGACACAGTGAAAAACATGGAAACCAGTTACCTTCTGCTGACTTCTGTTCGCCTGGTACTTTGTCTGAAAATTTTCCTGTTTTCGGCTATTTCAGTGGACCAATTTCACAGTGGCGCCCCAACACAGAGCGGCCAACTCTCGAACTACGATATTTTAGTTCCATAAATGGCCGTAATAATCACGGTGGCGCCACTGTGCGAACGCATTTTTAGTTTAAGAAATGGCCGTCGTGATCGCGGAAGCGCCACTGTGCTAACTACGTGGTTGGTTCACTACAAGAAAGTGTTTGTTGTACAACAATAACAAAAACATCTTTTGATGTACAAGTTTTTTTTTTACAGCAAATTTTGAGAACAACGACAGAACAGTTTTGTTTTCTTCTTTTCTCCTATATTTGTGGGCCGATCAGAATGTGCCACACCTTTTCGTAATCAGGACAACTTCCCCGATCCTTTTCAATCTCTCTCGCTTCAAGGACATCGAGGATTAAGGATTCAATTGCACATATTTCCCATTCCCATAATAAATACAATTGATGTTAGGTATATGTATGTACATATATGTATACTTCTTTTATTTGATATCTTCGCCTAGAATTGATTCTTAATTGCTTGGTGGAGGCACAAAGTTGTAGACGACAATCTCCAGCTGCTCCTGCCCGAACACGTACTCCAGAACGCCGCTGACTTTGTCCCATTCCAAGCCATCAATACCGCAACCGATGCGCGGTATGGCCAGCTGCTTAACGATGTTCTTGCGCTGCGAAAAGGTTCGAAATGCATAAGCAAAGAATTGATCTAAAAGTTAGCGCAAGCCACTCACCATGTGTTCGCGCATCTGCTCCAGAGATGACTGCAGCGACTCGTATGTTGGTTTTCCCCAGCTTTGTGGCTTCGTCACCAGATAGTAAATGTAGCGATCATTATCCTTGAGCACAGCCACATCACCGCTGGCCGCCTTCTGGGCACGCAGCTCATCGACCTTGCCGTAGACCTCCTTGAACTTCACAGCTATGCCTGCGCCCATAGCCAAGTCAGCGCCCACACAATGGGCCAGCGAGTGCGAGAATTTGTCTACAGTATGTAAATGTATGTAAATTATTAAGAGTGACATGAAAACATTGAAAAATTCGAAAAATAGCGCGCATAGATCACCAGTAATCATTGTGACTATAATAATGATCCAATCGGATCCCAATTTGGTGATCTGATAGATATGGTCATTCCCTACGGAATTTAGTTTTCTGTTATCTTCAAAATGGTAGATTTGGGAGGTTTTCGCCCTTTGCGTGGGCGGAAGGGGGCGGTGCTCATTTTTGAAATACACTGGTTTCAGTGTGAACATACAGCAGTCTGGTGCCAAAATTTGGTGGCTCTAGCTCTTATAGTCTCTGAGAACTAGCCGACAAACAAGACGGACAGACGGACAGACAGACATGGCTCAATCGACTCGGCTATTGATGCTGATCAAGAATATATATACTTTATGGGGTCGGAAACGTTTCCTTCTGTGCGTTACATACAACCGTTATCCGCACAAATACAATATACCCCATTTACTCTTCGAGAACCGGGTATAAAACACAAAGTTTGTTTGTAATTTTTGAAATTTATTTTTTATATGTTTATTTGATTTATCATCAATATCAATAGTTGATGCTTGGTTGTTACTTGTTGCTGTAGTTGCTGTTGATTTTGTTGTTTTTTTTGTTTTTGTTTTTGTTTTCTCTGCTGTTATATTATTTATACGTTTTAATTAAGATTTATACTCGTACTCGTACTTACAATTAAGTATGCCATACATATATTTTTTATGTTTTTATGCTGGTTGCTTGATCTGAACTGAACTGCTCTGCTCTGCTCTACGCTCTACTCTGATCCGCGCTTCCGTTCTTCTCTGTTGCTGGTTCTGGGTCTGAATGGATTGAGTGCGAACAAAATAATTTCATAATTCTTCATGCAGCATTCATGCGCGTGTCGCGTGGCGCTTAGCCACGTTCTCAATCTCCGTCAATTACATATTAAAATTGATTTAATTAAAAAATTATATTTCTTTTTTTCGATAAACATTCTTCATTCTGGTTTACTTTCCTTCTTTTTAGTTACGCGCCTGCTCGAATGGGTATCTTCTTGGGGCACACACGAGACACAAAATTGCGATTAGAAATCGTACAAATTACAAGTTAAAAATTAAGGTCTAGGCATTGTTTTCCCTTTCACTAATTACACGAATTAAAATAATTATAAAAATTACACGCAGGACAAGAGACGCAAGGTACAGTCGGTATACAGAGAGAGAGAGAGTGGGAGTGGGCGGGCGGTACAATGCAACATAGTGATGGGGGTGGCGTGGGGGCGGTTAAAAAATATGGAAAATGATTCAGTATATGAGAATACACGCACGGGGTAGGGTGTCTGTCTTACAATCTTAAAAACGTTAAGCAATGCGAGAGCCATTTCGTAAGGGGAGTTTCATAAATTATGTACAGGTATGTATCATTATCATTATCGTTATCATCATTATAGTATGTATAGTTTAAACTTTCATGTGTGTGAGGACAGCGCAGCAATGCGAGAAACCCAAGTGTGGATAAGGAGTCTGTATAGATCTACAAATTCTACATACATATTATGTGTGTTGGGTGTTGTGTGTTCTGTTTTGTGTTTGGATCGATCTGTGTCGCTGGTCTAAGATCTAAACATTCCTTCAGCGCTTTGCTTTCTCTGCTCTTCTGCTCTTCGGCTCTTCAGCTTATCGGCTACATGTGTGGGTTTTGTTGCAATAATTTACGGATAACGGATAATCTTGATGCAATGCAGCATGCAGCAGCAATCTGCTTCTCGTTACAATTAAATTATAAGCGCTTTTTAATATACTCGTAACATTATGGATATTTTATGTATATGCTGCCGGGGGAATCAATCAGATGTGGCTGTGAAGAAATGATTTCCCACCGCTTTGTGCTTCAAATTTTGCAGCAGTTGAAGCACTCCATCGGTGGGAATCATTCGCCACACTTCCATTTCTTTGAGGCTCTCTTCTGGCTCTGGCCATCAGTGCGCGGACGGTGTTGCAGCAGTGTCCGCGACTGCCGGACAGAGCCAGAGTGTGTAGCAGCAGCAGCAGTAATCCTCCTCCAGCAGTCTCTATGGTCTTCCTCCGACTGCAGCAGCAGTTGATCTCTCGTTCTTCCTACTTTCTATATATAATATATATATGCTTCCTTATACTTTACACAACTTTAAGCTTAAGGGATTTAGTGGTAACAGATAGCCTAGAATTTAATTTTCGGCGCGAGCGACGCAATCGAGCTTCTTGATCAGCGGACGAGGCGGCGGCTATCTCTTCAGCTCCGGCTTTTCCACCAGTTCTGGGTTGCTTCTGCTTCTGCTTCTGCTCTTCCTTCTCCTTCTCCATCTCCGTCTTCTTATCAATTATCTTTATATTCTTTTTCTTGATTATTACTTTCTTCTTTGTCACCTTGGGGTTTTGTCGTCGAGTTGTGGCCCCCTTTCGGGGGCCCTTTCGTCCTGCTAGCGCGTTCGCTCGGATCTCCGCAATACTCATTCGTTCCGGTCCTCCGATTCGCTGCCCGCCGACAGGTTCAGCGTAGCGGCATCCGCCGACTGGCGCGTATGCCTGGTGGACCGTAGTTCGCGTCGCTTCTCGGGCGGCTGCTCCATGGCGGCCGCCTGATCGTTGCCGGAGCGTGGTCTCTTCAGGCGATTGGAAGATCGGCGATTCTCCTCAGCTGCAGCTGCAGCCGCCGCAGCGGCCGATGATGAGGATGAGCCGCCACTGAGGTTGGCCGCCGATGTGTTGCCAGCGGCATCGAGATCCTCAACACTGCCGCCGTGACTGCTTCCGGGTGCCGCTGGCTTCTTGAGTATCGGCTGGATGATCAGCTCGTCGGCCTCCTCGTAGGGCGGCGGCAGCTTGGCGGCATCCGCGGCATTCGTGATGGTCAGGGAGATGCGCGACTCTGAGCGTTCGGAGCGCTCGCTGCTGGTGCTCGCACCACTGCTGATGGGCGGCGCTATGGTGATGGTCGTCTGCGAGGGCAGATTGGCTGCCAGGCCAGCAGCTGCTGCGTTCGATGATGAGGAGGAGGATCCGCCTCCACCTCCGCCAGAGTTCAGGGGCGTCAGAGTTACCTTGTCCTGCTCCACGGACATGGGAGCTGGCGTGGAGCTGCTGCTGGAGCTGCTGCCCGCCCTCAGGCTCTTCTCGATGCTGCTCATGCTGGCACCCAGATTCAGCGGCAGTCCGGCAACCATTGCGGCGGCAGCATTGGCCAGCTCCTCCTTCGTGGGATGCATCTCGCTGCGGGATCGCTTCGACTTCTGTTGCTGCTGCTGCTGCTGTTGTTGCTGCTGCTGGTGTTGTTGCTGTTGCTGGTGGTGTTGCTGCTCAGCGTCGAGGGCAGCGGCGTAGGCAGCAGCCGCCGCGTTGGCCGAACTGCTGGAGCTGCCGCCCGACGAGGACGTTGGTATCAGCGATATGCCCGATCCCAGGCCCAGGGTCTTGGTGTAGTAGTCCATCTGTTGCTTGAAGGCATCCTGTTCCCGCTGCCGCTTCGACGCCGAGGAGTTGCTGTTGCCGCCGGAGGAGCTGTTGCCCTGCGACCCACCCGTAAGACCCGCGAGTGAGGCCAACGATCCGGGACCACTCAGTGGCAGTGAACCACCGGCCGCCGCCATCGCTTGGGCGGCCATCTCAGCGAGGAATGCCTGCGAGAAGTCGCTCGACATGCCCGGAATCTGTGGCAGTTGTGCGGCAGCCGCTGCCGCCGCCGCTGCTGCAGCTGCTGCTGCATTCGAGGCGGACTTGGAGCTCTTGCTGGACGAGGAGTTGCCGCCTCCCGAGTTCGAGGAGGACGACGTGGAGGGCATCTTGCCCTGTGAGAAGGCCTGCAGTGCTGCCAGATCCGTGGGCAGGGCGCCGCGTGCAAGGCTCTCGAGCCACTTCTGCTGCTCCTTGGCGGCCATCTTCTCCGCCTGCGCTGCAGCGTTGGAAGCTTCGTTGGCAGCTGCGGCGGCCGCCCGCTTGCTGCTGGCACTCGAACTGCCGCTGCTCGAGGGCGTCGGTAGCGGCGGCATGCCCAGGGAGCTCATCAGGCGCGTGGCCTGGGCCAGATCCATGCTGCTCATGCGGCTGAGCGACTCCAGCAGGTGAGGATCCGCTCCAGGCATCAGGAGACTGCTCAGCTGCGCCATGTCCGCCGCGGTGGGCGTTGCCTGGGCATTGCGGCTGCTCGATTGCCTGCCGCGCCCCGAACTGGAGCTGGACGGCGTCGTCACGGTGCTGGCCACGCTCTGGCCACCGCTCATGCTGGCCATCGCATTCATCAGATTGGCCGCCGAGTTGGAGGCGGCATTCGCCGCAGCCGATGAGTTGCGCGAGTTGCTCGACTTGGACTGCGACTGGTGCGACTTGGACTGCGTCGAGGAGGTGTTGGCCGCCGACGAGGTGGCCGCCACTCCGTTGAGCAGATTGTACTGCTGGGCCAGCTGGTCGTAGGCCGAGCCCAGGCCACTCGCGCCCAGGGAGTAGGGATTGAGGCCACCCAGCCCCATGGGCGGGTACAGCAGCGAGGGATTGGGGAAGAGGAACGGAAAGCCGGCGGCCAATTGGGAGGCCTGTGATGCTGCCGAGTTCTTGCCTCCTTGTCCTCCTCCGCCGCCGGATGAGCCACCGCCAGCGTTAACCGCTGCAGCGGCTGCTGCCGCGGCCGCCAGCTGTGCTGCCTCGCTCTGCTGCTGTTGCTTCTTCTTGCTGGACGAGGAGGAGTTGCCTCCACCGCCACCGCCGACCTGCGACTGGCTCTTGCCGGAACCCCCGCCCGAGGCGCCTGTGAGGCCCCCCAGCGTTGGCCCAGCAGCAGCCATGAGCGCAGCCAGCGAATTGGCGTCCATTCCCGCGAGATTACCCAATCCTCCCATGCCCGCGAGGCTGGCAAACAGATTCATGTTGTTCAGATTGCCCAATCCGGGCAGATTGGCCATGCCAGGCATTCCGCCGAAGGGCATCGAGAGCAGCGGATTCTTGGGATCAAAGGCCGCCAGCGGATTCTTCGGATCGAAGCCACCCAGTCCCGGCAGATTGGCCAACAAACTGGGATTGAGTCCAGCCAGTGAGCTGAACTGCAATGCCGCTTGGTCCAAGGCAGCCGCCGCAGCCGACTGTTGACGCGACGACTTCTTCGATTGGCTCGATTGGTTACCAGCCGAGGATTGAGCGGCATTCTGCTGTTGCTGCTGCTGCTGTTGTTGTTGCTGCTGCTGTTGCTGCTGCTGCTGGTTGTGGGACGATGAAGAGGCATTGCTGGAATTGGAAGAGGGTCGTCCGCCATGCGACTTGACAGCCGGCGAGCCATAGCTGTCCATGGAGCTGGGCTTTGGCGAGGGCGCTGACATGGGATTCTGCATTTGCTCGAGCCATTTGGGATCCACCTCATAGTTGGGATTCTCCGTGAGCCTGTGGACAGAGGAGATGCGGCGATTAATGGGGAATTAACATAGAGAGAGAGAGCAAACTGTTGAGAGTGCCCATAAGTGAGCGGCTCTTTGGCACTTACCATTGCATTAGTCGCTTCAGTTGCGGCGCCTTGTTGCCGCCCAGACGCTTGCCCGTTTGCTTGTTAATCACTGGCACTGGCTCCTCGCCTGTAAGGTTCTGTGGCCCTGCCATCGACTGCTGTTGTTGCTGCTGTTGTTGCTGCTGTTGTTGTTGCTGTTGCTGCTGCTGCTGTTGCTGCTGCTGCTGTTGTTGCTGCTGCTGTTGCTGCTGCTGCTGCTGCTTTTGTAGCTGCGCCGCACTTGCAGATTGCTGAGAACTGCCGCCGCCGCCTCGATTGGAGCGGCGACTGTTCGAGGAGGAGCCACCAGCTCCGCTGCCGCCAACCCGCCACCACCGCCAACATAGTCAATGCTTAGCTGATCGCTCAGTGGACTGGTCATGTCCGAGAGCCACTTGTTGACCTTGGTGTCGTGTGGGGAGTTGGCGTACTTGGAGCTAAGCTTCATCGCCTGCTCCATTTCGGCGAGCATGTTCTCGTAGGCCTTGCGCTGGGCAGGGGGCAGGAATTGCATCATCTTCTGCTGCTGCTTGAGGAACGTCTGCGGATCGGTGGCCATGGTCTGTGCGAGCAACGCATTCAGGCTGTCCTTTGACGACAGTCCGCCCATGGCCATGTTCTGCAGGGCGCTCAAGCCCCCGCCGCCGCTGCCGCTGCCCGAGGAGCTTGCGCCGCCGCCGCCGCCCCCTCCGGAGGATCCGCCCTTGGACTCTGCAAAAACAAGATAGAAAAAAGAGAAATCGAGAGATTAGTCGAGGGATTCCATGGGTGGGTGGCGCATGACGCTTGTGGGCCAATTTGTAAGAAAGCAAAGCGCAGAGACTCAAACTCACTTCCGGGCACTGTGGTGACAGTGATGGTGAAGGGTTTCTGATTCGATTGCTGCTGCTGACTCGACGACGATTGCATGTTGGCAGGCGTCACCGAGACACTCGGCGGTATCTGTGGCTTCTTCGAGGACGGCAACGATGGATCCGGGAATGTCTTTTGCTCCTTGGCGGCCGACAGACCCAACACGATCTCATCCAACTTCTTGCGTTTCTTTTCCTTGCCAATCACTGGCTCCTCAATGGTCTGCAAAAAAGAAGAAGAGCAGAAAAAGGGTTTAATATTTAGAGAAGAGTTTTCCCTCTCCAAGGACTTACGCAATTATTCTTTTTCATCAATTTGTTGAGCGTATCATCCAGCTTGCTCTTGCTGCCACCCATCGAGGGGAAGGCAGAGCTGAGCGCCGCATGGACACTCGACTTCTTCGAGGGCATGGAAAAGTCCTGCACTTCGCTCAGATCAATGGCCCCCGCACTGGAGGCGGACTTGAGCATTTCCGTCATGTTCATTTTGGGTAGACTGCTGCAGGGAAAGGGCATAAGGGATTGTGTTAGTTATTTCTTCAGTCTGCGGTCTGCCTGCCTGTGCAACTCTCACCTTGAGGACAGATCCATGGGTGCGCCCATGGATGGTGGCGGCGTCTTCATGGCCGGCACAGCGGGCTTGCTGAATTGTCCCGACGATTGCTGGCGCGACAGGGAGGCGTGTTGATGCGCCGGCGGCGGTTGCATGCCACTCAGCGCGGCCGAGGAGGATCCACCGCTGCCGCCACGTCCGCGTCCAGAGCCAGTGCCTGTCAAAGCCTCCATATTGGCTATTTCGCTCTCCCAATCTTTGGGTGCCACTGAAATGTGGAAACGGCATAAGAAACTGACATAGAAACGAAAGGACTTGCGACTTACTTGTTGAGCTGTTGAGCAGGGCGTGCAGTTTCGCCCGCTCCGTCTCCACATCGATGGCAATGTGACGCTTGCGCTTCTTGCCAGCACTGGAGGACATGCCGCTGGGCACGCTCAAGCCACCACCGACACTGCTGGACCCCGAGGAGCCAGTTGCTGCACTCAGGGACATGCCCGGCAGCAGGGATGACAGCGATGTGGGATTGCCACCAGCCGCTGCAGCGGCCACAGCGGCAGCCACCGCCGCATTGATGCTGTTCGCATCGAGACCCGGCAGCGTGGGCGCCGTCGATTGCTTCAGGGATCCAGATCCCATGCCCGACGAGGCTTGTCCTCCCGCGGAGGAGCTGTTGTTGTTGCTGCTGCTGCTGCCGCTGGCAGCCACCTGCTGCATTTGCGATGCCTGCAGATGCTTCGTGACACCCTGATCCGTCGTGATGGTGATCACATCGGGTGTGGTCGAGCGACGCTCCACGCTGTTCATCAGATGGGGTATCGACTCGTGCAGGGCGATGTTCAGGTCGGTGGTGCCCTTGCAGCTGGCGAAGGCACTGTACTTGCTGTCCACCGGCCACTTGTTGGCCTCCACACACGTGACAATATGGGCGATGCGACGTTCCAAGGCGAAGTCCTTGAACCACCGAATCATGCACATCTCCAGCTTCGGCTTATCGAGCTTCTGCTGCTTCACCGTGGCGGGCTGGATGACCTCGAGATCGGGGAAGCGGGCCTTCAGTTCGGCGGCCTGCTTCTTGCACTCCTCCTCGACGGCCTTCTCCTTCTCCTTCATCACCTCATCGTCATCGGGATCGGTGGGTGCGCCGGCGGCAACCAGATCCAGGATTTCCTGTTCACTCGGTGGCTTCTCAGTCGCCTTTTTGGGCGTGACAGTAAGTTCTGCTGCTGCCTCTGCTGCATCCACTGTGGGCGTTTTCTCCACTGCAGCCTCCGCCTCTTCGGCAGGCGCCTTCTTCTCCTCTTTGTCATCGGTTTTGTCCTTGGAGGGAGATTTATCACCTTTTGGTTCTTCAGCGGCGCTTTCTTCATCCTTTTCGGTGGCGAGATCCACCTTCTTTGGGGACGATTCCACTGCAGGAGACTTCTCCTTCTCCTCCGCCTCCGTGGCAGCCACATCTCCATCTTCAGTCTCCATTTTGGAGGATTCTTCTGCCACGGCTTCGGGGTTTTCCTTGGCCTCTTCGCTGGCTTTCGATTTCTTCTCCTCCGCTGATGTGGACTCGGTGGATGCATCCTCTGGCTCCACTTCTGGTAATGTCGTTGCCGTCGGCTCCTCTTTCTCCTCTCCATTTTCGGCTATCGGCTCATCCGTTTCCATTTTATCATTGCTGGATTTGGACTCATCTGCGACTTCTGCAGCAGAAGCATCCTTCTCCGCTTCGCTGGACTTTTCCTCAGCTGCGGGCAGGAGGGGCTCCTTCTCTGGCGAGGACTCTGCCTTGATGGCATCTTCATCCTTGATTTTGGAGGCATCTTCCGTTGCCTCTGTTGCAACAGGCACAGCCTCCTCCTCTTCGCTATTCTTGGCGGAAGCTTCCGTTGGGGATTCAGGTGTTTCCTTCTTCTTCTCGGGGCTCTCCTCCTCCGCCTTGACCTCATCTTTGACGGGTGTCGTGGCGGGAGTAGCCTCCTTTTTGATTACACTCTCATCGGTCATCAGTTCATCGTCCAAGTCGATCACCTCGTTCTTAACAGCAGCTGCAGCTGCTGCTGTTGCCGCTGCCGCTGCCGCCGCTGCTGCCACTTCTGCCGCTGCTGCCTTCTCTGCCGCGGCCAGCTTCTCCGCCTTCTCCGCATTGAATGCCTCCAGCTTAATGGTGCGCTGAATCTGTGCCTCCAACTCGCGGATGAAGCGTTTCTCCGACTCGCAGAAGCTAAAGTTGGGATCATTAAAGATGAACGTCTCCGACCTGTACAGTCCGTGCTTGAGCACTGCCGCAATCAGTTCCTTGTCGTGGCGCCCGGGCTCCCACCAGTCGGGTGTGTCCGCATTCATGGCGCACATCTTGAGGCGCTCCTCCAGATGCGGATGGCGCGCCACCTCGCGCAGCTTCGACAGCAGCTCCAGGCGATCCAGTATGAGCTTCGCGTGCTCCTTCTCGATCTCCTCGATGATGCCCTCCAGTCCGCGCTCAGATTCGACCAGCTTGAGCCCCGCCTGACGCTTGCACATGGCCACAAAGACCTTGTAGTAGTCCGTCAGCGTTTCGTCGCTCTTTCGCTCCAGATGGGCCATCTGCTTGAATTTGGTCCAGTCGGGACTGAGGCTGCTTCCACTGCCGCCCATGGGTGTGGCCATATGCAAATCTACACCATAGCCGGTGAGAACGCGCAGGAACTCGTATTCCTCACGGCGGTTCCATTTCTTGGGAATGAGCTGCAGGCGCTGGGCCTCGCGCTCCTTGGCCGCCATTTCCATCTTGCCCTGGCGTTCCATTTTCTAAAAGAAAACGAATAAAAATTGATTAGTTTGGAATCACTTTAAGGGGATTTACATATGTTTATGGGTAGTATGTTGGGAGTTGTACGGCAGATACTGATGTAATTTTACTTTGTTAACCATTCCATGACTCAATAGATTAGTCGGGATGCCTAGGCCACTCGTCACATAAGCAAATTCCAGTTCATTTGTTAGAGGTTTAAGTCAAAGATAAGATATTATTCTCCTTATCTATAGACACCCTCTGATATGATGACATTTATTCCCATTCCCATTTAAAATGTGCTTTTCTGAAGCGACACTTTCAATTTTCCATTGAAAAAAATGTAAGCAATTATATCGAATCAGTAGAGAAAATATGAGAATTAAATGGATTGAAAGCTTTCATTTCCCATTCTTTTCCACTTCCAGGGCCCGCTTCCAGTGGCTAGAGTGGGACAACTCTATACTATACAGACTGATGTTGCTCTCTAACGGGATCTCACTCTTATGTGCATCCAGTGGCATTCCGCTCCCACTTTTCCATTTATTCCTACTCTCCATTATATAGAATATTAGTCAGTTACTCTCCTGTAAATATGTAAATATCTTTAGCCCTATAGTGCTTTTGGGGGCATTGGAGTCCTCACAATACTAACAGGTAAGTGTTAACACAATTAATTTTTTTCCAGGTTGTAAAACATATTTGTATTTTCCACCTTGAAATAGGTGGTAAATTATAGTAGTAAATTGAGGGTTCCATATCTTTTAGGTACAATAAATTATACAAAAGTAATAAACTATTGTTCCATTTCAATCAATTCAATTCCCCTCAGTTCTCAATAAGTCTCAATAAGTTTATCAAATTGGATTGTCTCATATGTATGTGTACAAGTGAAGGGTATTATCTATGCAAAAAACAATCGTCACAATTCCATGCAATTATCCCACCGTTGGCGTGCAACGTGTAAGCCAAGCCATGCAGTGGATAAATTATTGTGCCCCCCTCCTCTATCGCACACACACACATTCTCGCTTGGAAACAGCACCACAACCCCGCCCGCCACCCACCAGCGACGTATCCATCCGGATGTGATATGTACATTTTGCAAGTGCAAATTCATTACGAATATTTACACAATTTCGAAGGCAAAAGAAGAAAAAGGAATTAAAAAGCGTCGTCGTCCACCAGGAACCGAACCTAACAGAACCCTTCTATCCGCCGTCGCCGCCGCAGCCCCTCACGTAATGCGACCAGAACCCCAGAGGGGTGGGTGCTGCTTCTACTGGTGGTGGTGCTGCTGCTGCTGTTGCTACTGCTGTTGGTGGTGTCAGTGGTGTGTAGGGTGTTCCTTCCTGGGCTCAGGCAGACACACTCATCACCATCATCTATGCCCTCCTTCGGTGTATCCCTCCCTTCTGTGACTGCAGCCGCCTGGCTTTTGAATTACAATTTTTGCGAAAACGCAAAAACAAAATGCGAATGGCAAGCCCAAAAGCAAAAGGTGGAGAATGAAAATGAGAGAGGAGATTGCACACAACAGAGAGCAGCAGAACAGTGCAGAACACAGAGACAATGGAAGAGAGAGAATGAGAACGTGCGACGATGGCTAAATACGAACAAACTGAAACTGGAAATACAATAAAATCATAATAATAAAAGTAAAAAATCCATTTTACACCCCTAATAACGCTCCGCTTTGGCTTTGGCTCTGCTCTAACGGGGCAGCGCGAGGACAGAGGGCACAGGGCAAAAGGCGACGCAGCCATGAGCACGAGGCAAGAGGCAGCAATGGCGTGCACACACACAAACACACCCGGAGACAAACAAATGAATCCTGCGAGACCAATTGCACGGGTCTGCCGCCGCCCCACACAATCCGTAAAGGAGCGACGACTCTCCAGCACACAAACACAGTTAAGAGGGGTCTCCTCTATACAATACATACACATATATAAGCATACTCGTAAACGTGTACGTGTCGTCTTCTCCTAGTTAGTTATGATAATAATGGGTGCCCAGGAAAAGTGAGTAGCATCGCAATACACAAAATAGCAAAAGGAGCTCCACCGTCCGCTCTTTCTCCAAAGTCCAAAGAGTAATGTCTCCCCTACTCTTCACTCCTTAACAGACACCGGAACGAGAAACTACGTATACAAATGTCGTAAGGGAGAGCAGAGCCCGCGAGTGTGAGAAAGAGCACTGGGCAAGTGTTGCCAGGTTGTTGCTGATACTGCGGCTGCTGGCTGGCTGGTAAATGTGTGCCCATCTCAACTAATGTGAAATCAAAGCCACAACTAAATGCAAGCCAAAACAGAAACAGGCGTTACAGTGATACTTCCCCCAAGACGACCTTATGTTACGAAATATTTGTTTAGCCAGAAATAATGTGAGATCAAATAAATACAGACTATGGCAAATTCTACTTTGTGCAATTTCTAAATGGAAACTTCCGGATCGGCAACAGTGACCCTAATGCAAAGATTTCAATAGAAAAGATCAAGTATTTTGTATGTTTCTTCATAGCCAAGTTCCACTGTGGTTTCGTCTTTGCATGTTCAAGTGTTTGTTTGATAGTTTATGTACACATGTTTGTGTTTGTGTTTGGGTCTCCTTCTGGTTCTGCTACTGCTGCTGCTCCAAAAGGATGCCAAGTATGGCGCACGGGCTGGCAACCCTGTTCGCCTGTTTCTGTTTATACAGCTAACGGCTTTTTTACTACAACAAATTCCCCCTACCCAGCCCACCACCACCCACCTATCCATTCTGCCTCTCCACGTATCCATTCCACACTCCTTGGCAGAGCCAGCCGCCAACGAATGAACAGGAGGAACGAAATCCAAAAAGGGGGACAAACAAAAACAAACGACAAAGCGCAGAGCCAGATAAAGAGACTCTCGGAGACCCTCTTCGCCTAACTATCTGCGTCTCGCTTGCGCGCACACACACTGCTCGCCCCCCACCAACCGTTATATATCGCAGTCGTTGTCGCTCGTCGCCGTCGTCTTCTGCATTTACACGATACTACAAGTGCGAGCGATTGATTATGATTATTAGTGGGGAAACGAAAACGATGGCGGCTTGACTTCGACTTCGACTTTGACTTGGAACTGGAACTGGCCGTATGAGAATCGTTAGAGAGGCAGCGGTAGAGGTATGGTTGGGCGGTAGGGAGTGGTAGGCTTAAGGGGAAAAACGAATTTAAATGAGCGAATTGCTAGTGCTAGAGGGGGAGGTGTATACATGTTATTGAGTGAGTGTAAGTTTGGTTGTCTTCTTCCTTCCTTGGCATGTACGTAAGCTGGTGTTACACACATGCTCCTTTCTGCTCCTTCACACTTCCCCCTCACACTTCCCCCTCACACTCCTTGAAAGCGCCATAGGCATAAACTTATTGTTTGCTTGCTCCGTTACACTTTTTTCACCGTTCCCAACTCCCAGTTTCCATTGCCCTTTGCATTCTCTTTCTAATTAAGCGAGACAGAGAGAAGATGCCCCATGCAATAAATTGTCATTCCGCTTTACCTCCAAATAAATGCCATTTCCATTGTTCAGACAGGGAACCGTAGTAGTTGTTGTTGCTGTTGCAGTGGCTGTTGCAACTGCTGCCGATGCTGATGCCACAGAAGATTTGTTGAGATGCTCGCAAAACGCAGAGAAGCTGCTAAAGTCCATGGGTTTAATAACCTCCATTTTGTACGGACACCGACTATATCACAAGTATCACAAGGAGAATTGATATCGAATGTGGTTTTGCTTGATTTTATGGTCTCGTCATGATTATTGATTTTAATTAAGCACTAATTATCATTCAATTCGTTTCGAGGAGACAACTATGGACTATCGAGAGAGGGCACGTTGTCAATTACATTATTCCATTCCGTTTGATTATTATGATTATTATATCTCTCTCGCCCGTAAACACACACACACACACACTTATGGGAACGAACACACATATGCAAAGGACAGAGACAAGAAGAGTTTTGCGTTCGCGTTCCGTTTCGTTCTCGTTTACCGCCGTTCCTCCACGGACGAGCACTTGGACTTTTTACAACTTTACACCGCGGCGCTCAAACAAATAATGAGCGAGCGCATTGCGGACTCAAATACAAGAAACACTTCTCACACACAGACACACACAGGCACACATAAACAACCATACAGTCACATCAAGGCGCGTACGCGCACGGAAGCAGCGACAGCGGCAGCTAAAATCGAATGCGAATCAGCCAAAACCAAGCCAAGAGCCAGATACAGATACAGAGAGCCGCAGTCGCCGCCGCCGCCGCAGCACCGCTAGCAGCTAGCCAGACTCGAAAGTATTGAGTGAGAGGAGAGCAGAGCAGAAAAACCAAACAATCGTGAGATTAAGCCAAACGCCGTTTTGGGTGAATGTGAATATGAATGAGATGGGCAGCAAGCAGGCAGGCACAAGCCTGTCGTCTGAGTCTGAGGTGAATGAGCGGCAAGCGTCACTTGCAACAGCCAGAGCGGACGAGAGAGATAGAGAGAGCAATAGCAAGCCTGAGTGAGAGCCGAAAGCAGCGAGAGAGCCAAGCCAGAGGGAGAGAAGAAACCAAGAGAGAGCCAGCGAGCATAAGTGTGAGTGAGTGAGTGTGTGCACTGGATGGACGAGTTGAAGAATGAGGAGGCAAAGCGGCAGCAAGCACCGCATTGTGTCAACTGTGTAATGTAAGCAAAAGAAGGCAGAGCCTGCACACATACACGTGTGCGCTGGATGGGGTCGCGGGAGCTATGCGCGGGGGGAATAAAACATATCACACGGCAAAAAAAAAGACGCCAAAGCAATGAAACAAATGTACCACAAAAACACTGTTGAGGAATAAAGAGCGAAAGAGCGAGCATAAGAGAAGAAGGTGGACAGAATGGGGGATGGGAATGGGGAAGCGAGCGACGGCTGCGACTGATGTTCGGTAATGACGGGACAGGGGAGGGGAAAGGAGACGCAGGACAGCACTCGGCGGAAAAAGGGATAAAATGAAATAATAACCAAACAGAGAGAATCAGGCAAAAAGGCGAATCCATGAAAATGGATTAAGAGCCGCAGGTACAATGGGTGTGCCAGAAGAATGGTGACTGTTCTTGGAAATATTCCGCTTAAAGTCCGTGTATGACAAGTGTGCATGTGTGCCTGGCTGCCCCGTTTGATTATTGGCATTTTGCAATTGTTTAATTAATTCGACCTTTGGGCAATCTACATGCACACGAGTCCCTGCCTCTTTCAGAGAAAGAGTATGAGAAACTCAAGCGAAAGATGAAAACATGACTAAAGTGCGATAAGCACGTAGCCAGAGCAAAAAAAAACAAGAAACGGAACGAGATTATTAATCAATCCGCAAGATACAGATATACAGATACACACACGTTTATATGCATAAGTATATTTGTGTATCCACCACCATCGCCACACAATCGATGCAATGGCGACACATCTTCAGCAAATGCACTTACTCACACCAACACATGCATGCATGATCAGCGAGAGCAGCGCGAGGGAGAGGTCTGATGCATGTTCTCTATCGTAAATTTGACTAAAGCGTAACACAAAAACTAAATCAGAAAGAGAGAGAGAAACAGAAAAGAAGCAGCAGCAGCAGGTAGACACACGTATTGATGGACTGACTGACAGACTGACGACTGACCATGCGGCACAGTGGGTACCGCGGCTGAGGCAACGGCGACTTTTTACAATGTTTTACGACTGACAGGTGTGAAAGAAGGGAAAAATGCGCCGACGCAGCAGCTGCATTCAAACGAGATGATGCTACGACAGCAACACGTGATGCGCAAGCGCACAGTGGAAGAAAATCAGAATTCAGTACATATGGGATCATCAAAAATGGTACATTTCCAAAAATTATATACATAATGGTGTTATTGATCTTGGATATTTCATGGGTTGGAATGAGTTGCATAGCATTGCTGGAATAACATTTTAGTACAGAATTCCCGACCATGTACCAACTAGTAGTTATTATATTGAACATGAATACATTAATACTTATCCAAGATGCACCACTGTGCACAGCAGCAGCAGCGCCAAATGCTAATAAAATAATAAATCGAATGGCAGCAACAGCGACAGAGCAGCAACAGCGACGCAGCGTCAGCGGTCAGCAACAAAAGCATCCAAGCAAATCGAAGGTGGGCTCGGCTGGGCCCCATTTCCAGCCAAAGATTGGTACAAAAAAGAATAACGCAAAGCCATGCACACACAAACACACACACAAGCAAACTCAATCACACTCAAGCAAGAGAGCGAGAGAGATCTATGCCTGTGTTCTAAATACACGTTGCAAATGCAAAAAGGAATCAGAAAAAATGCTTTTAAGCTGCGACTGCAGTGTGAGAAGGAAGAAAGGCCTTTTGCGAAGAAAAATAAGCATAACGAAACAAAAGCCAAGCAACGTCGAGTGGAAGGGAGATGAAGATGGGAGCTCAAATGAGCACAATTAGGCTGCTTTATCGAAACGCCTGCGGCTGGGGCATGCAGAACAGGAACGGAACAGAAACCGAAACGGAGACAGAAACAGGAACAGGTCACCGTCACCACACACACACTCAGAGCCAGACCCCAAGTCACATATTCCTCTCAATAATTCAGTTCGTGAGAGCAAAAGAGAGTAGCACAGCCTCATCCGCTGCCTTTTGGGTGGGCGCACACGAAAAAAAAATTAAACATTGGATAAATCCAGAAAATGTAAAATTACACTCGCACACAGAGAGAGTGAGAGAGAGACACTCGCATGGAAAACTAATACACATGCAGGGGCAGGCAGTGGCGGCGGTAAGTACAGCCAAGCCAAACGTGTAGCTAGGCGGCAGGCAAGCAGAAACCACCCGATATCGAATACTCAACGACCAGACGTAGTCGTCGTCGTCGTCCACCAACGCCGCCGCAACAATCATCGTCACCAAAGAAGAACTTCACTTCGTCAATACAACAACAGGAACAACAACAGCAATAGCATGGCAAGAATAAGAGCAGCAGGAAAGGAATGCCAGCTTCGGAGTCGAAGCTCATATACACTATCTATACTTTATATGATGTGGTAATTCGATGTTAATTAAATATTTCCAAGAAAATCGAACTGGAACTATAATTTGGATTATCATTGGTTTTCGACCGATATTTGCTCCTCTATTTTTGCATACAAATTAACCTTCTTTCTGCTTTGCCAACATCTGCTCAAAGAAACTATATTCCCCTAGAGGGTATTCCAAGAGCTGGATTTGCTCTTCTTGCTGCGTGCTGCGACTGCTCTTCTTCTTTTCTTACTCTTAGTGCTGTTGTTCTTGGTTTTGTTGTAGGTTTGATTGATGGCTCGCTGTGCCTTTTGATAATGGCGGCAGCTTCGGCGCCGTCGCCGTCGTCGTCGTCGTCGTCGTCGTGGTTGCCCATCGTGTCGGCTACTCTCCACTACAGTGGTAAGCCGTCGCGTCAGGTTGTACAATTGACTCTGCGCTCATAATTTGACCCAAGCCTTTCGGCCAATACATGGTGGGCTCCACTGTTTGTTGGCAGTTGCTAGCCCCAAAAGGAAACGAAAGCAACGGTTTGTACAACACAACACAACTAGGAAACAGCGGAGGGTGGGATGGAATGGGTTGCTGAAGATGCGGGGGTAGAGGTAGGGTGTTTTGCTGTGTGCAAAGTGGTTTGACATTTTCTCCGCTTTGGCTGCTCATTCGCGAAGCATCTGCTGGTTGGGAAGGAGAGAGTTGGCAGTGGAGTGGGGCGGGGTGTTAAGGGAGAGAAGCGACTGACTTCCGAGCATAATCTGAGCAACGGTCGTGTGCACCATTTCGGGTTCAAGTTTCGAGTGTATGTATTTCTTTTATTTTGCATAAATTAAGCATAAGTGTATTTGCGCTCTCCCTCTGTGGCTGCTTTTGCTCTACCTCTGCTTTTTGTGGCCTTTCTACCGAAGTTAGTCGAGACTTCGGTTCTTGTCATCGTTCACTTTTGTTTGTACATTCGGCAAGAGACACGAACACAACGAAACAGAGAGGCACTCATAGACGGAGGTGACAGACCGCCGGCAGCGCCCACCCACACCTCACTTCACCACATTACACCTCAGAGGAGTTGGTGTTGATGGGTGGGGATGGGCGGTTGTCAAATTTACTTTTTATTTAGTCAGATTTCAACCTTTTCTTTTGTTGGGTTGGCTTTTCGACATGGCTCCCAGCATTCGTTTTCCACTAAAAAGATTTGTCGATATTCTCAAGTATGGGTTGGGTGGGTTTGTGTATCGAAAGGGAAGCAAAAATAATTACAATTTGATGAATCGAGTTATCGACTAATTTGCAACGCTGATTTGAAATTTCTAGTAACAATGATGCGCTTTTTTTTGGGATAGTTGCAAAATAGGGAATTGAGCGCCACTTCTGTTCAACATAAACTATGGGTTCTTAAGCTTTGAAAATGGTAAGTCAGAGAACGGATTGCAAACAATTGGAAATTAATTATAAAAATAATTGTACTTCGATTAATTGATTAATTTTTGAATTTCGATGCCACTTTCAAGATGTCCATTTTCCCAATTACCCACTATGGAGTTCAAGCCCAAAAAGTTCTGAGGCGACAATCTAATTGTGACGATCGTTGATAAATCGTTCAATGATTCGATAAAGGATTGTAATTTATGGAATACTAAGACATCTTTCCTTCCAAATATATCCAGTATCCTACCAAATACTAGCCCATAGTAAGTATTTATAGACATTTCTCGATAGAAATATCGACTATAATCAATAGAAAATTATATGTATATATGTGAAAGTAATCATGTTAGTTACCGATCATAGTTATACCCTTAGTTGTTGGTAGATGTTTACTTATTTCGATGATTCATGCAGGTTAGTATTCAATTTGTACAAGTGGTGTTTTGGGTTATGTTAGATAGGAAGAACGGCATTTGTTGTGTGGCGTGACGTGATGTTTGGTTTCGTGTCAGTGTGTGGGTTACAGTCTTCCAATGGGGGCGGGGAAGGGAAGGTTAAAGGACTGTTCATGGTCCATTACACCCCTCGAAAGAGTATCAGAGAGGGAGTGTTTTCGGTCAATTAAGTGGGTGAGTAGGGGGTTGATTGGCTGGGCAAAGGGGGTGGATTGAATGAATGTCGGGGTTATATTGTGTATAATAAATATAGTATAATGTGTGGTACTCATCACTAGCGTACATTGTTCATGCTGACGAGGTACATGGCCAGCTTATTGATATCCAAATTGGCCAACTGGCTGACGTCGGTGGTGTTGAGGATGCTCAACATTAGGCTGATATCGGCGGCGGTGGGCATCGCCGGCACCGACGATCCGCCGCTCTGCTGTCCCATTCCGTGGCCGCCGCCCGTCGACCCCGATCCGCCCGCTGAGCCGCCAGCGGCTGCGGCTGCTGCAGCGGCCGCCGCTGCCGATGTGCTGGCGCCCTGCGATTGCATCAGTGCCTGAAGGCTGCGTCCACTCGGATCGAGTTGCTGTTGCAGCTGGCTGTTCGACCCACTGCCCATGCCACTCGAATTGGTGCCACCGACGGAGGAGCCGGTGTTGCTACTACCGCCCTGCATTTGCATTTGCATGGACTGAAGGGTAGGCGTTGTGGGCACCGATAGCGGTGGCGTTGACGAGACCAATGCCTGTAGCTGTGGGGCAAAGGGACAGACACAGAGAGGGAGAGAGAGAGAGAGAGAGGTTGGGGTTTTTGTGGTAAGAACTCAATTAACAACAAGAACAAGAATCATGAGAGTCACAGATGAGGGAGAGATGGATGAGAAATCAGAGAATTCTGGATGATATGCTGGGGGGTTTTTTGTTTGGTTTGGGCAATGAATTGATGTCTGATAAGGCAATGGACTGATTGATGCATCCTTCAGGATAGATGCATCTTCCAGCTGGTACATAGTTTTGTTAATCAGCTGTTGGCTGTTTCAATTCTTTAGTTTTGGGATTACGGATTCGGTTCTCGGTTGTTGGTTCTCGATTTGGGTCTTTCAGTCTTCTGTCTCGTGCAAGTCTCGTCTGTCTTTCGTCTGTTCTCTTCTGTTCCGTTCTGTTCTACTTTTAAACTACGGTGTACAGTTCGCAAAAACTAAGCTACGGGCCAACAGCTAAGCAACAAAACTACGTACATTTCAACACTGGACACTACGACAATTTTAATGATTAAACAAATAGTAACGGGTGAAAAAACAAACAAAAAATCAAGTGAAAAGTGGACTAAAAGGTGTTCTGAATGTGTGTTAGGTGAGGAAATTTGTAGGCAAGAATGATCATGTGGGAAATCATTTTTAGGTTCTTAAAACACTTTTAAAGAATTCGAAAAGATTCCGTTTAAGAGTTATTTAAATTTCAATAGAGTCAACGCTCAAATATCTTAAAGCGATCGAGCTTTTCCGCTAAATTTGATTGCGTTAGATATCTTCGATAGAATTAGATGATTAATCGTTAAACATGTTGAAGGGTTGAATTAAACCCTTTTATCGAACAACTAATGCCTCCAAAACGCACTGTATTGTATAAAATATACATTAAAAGCCAAATATTATACAGTTAATCCACACACAAATTTTTTTAGCCTCAGAGCCAAACACAAAATGGTTTTTGAATAACATTTCTGCCTTGGTTAGAAACCAAGTTTCGTTGAATAATTGGAAGACAGAGAGGTGACAAAATAATCGTGAGTTGCGTGAATATAAATGAAGATTGGTGTTTGGTGGTACAGATGGTGGGGTTTTGGTTGTGATTGAGGGAGTAATATTTTGCTGGGACTAACCTTGGCCTTTTGCTGCTGCTTGAGCTCTTCCTTCTTGTAGTTGCGCTGGTAAGCGGTGATGACGCGCCGGAGGCGCGTATTAAGATCCTGCATCGATGGCCACATGGTGGTGGCATCTTCGACAGCGGCCACTGTCGGTGGATAACTACCAGCGACACTCTCCTCCTCGTCCAGGCCTAAATTTGAGTTGGAGTTAGCATTTTCGGTGTTTGAATTGGCCGTCGCCGCTGCAGACGCCGAGGTGGTTGTGGTTGTGGTGGTGGTGTTGGATGGATTGGTTATGGAAGTAGTAGTAGTAGTAGTGGTGGTGGTGGTGGTGATATTTGTGGTAGCGTTAGTGCATGATTCGGGTGAGCTGGCAGCATCGGCCAGAGCAATGGCAGCGGCATCCTCGGCGGCGCCTCCAGCAGCAGCTGTCGTAGAAGCCTCCTCGCCATTGATTTTCTTTTGGTTCTTTGTCTTTGTTTCCATTTCAGTGTCCAATGCGCTGGTCACCTCTCCAGAGTCGACAATCATCGCTTCCACCCCACTCGCAGCAGCATCTCCTCCTGCCTCCACCGAACTGGAGTCAGCTTCAGGTGTCGAGGAGGAGGAGGATGTGTTGCCGCCCGTGGTGGAGCTGGAAGCTCCGACTGCCTCACCGGATGGCACCTCGCTCTTAGCCTTATCTTTAGTGCTTTTCGTTTCTTGATCTTGGTCTGCCGATTCTGGGAGTGCTTCAGCTGGCTGCGGATCGGCGATCGCCTCGACGGCGCTGCCATTGCCCTCAGTCGGGCCAGACGACGACGATTCCAGGTCGCTGCTGGCATTAGCATTCGCTTTAGCTTTAGCTTTGGTGGCCGCTTCCGTGCCGTTTCCATCGCCGCTGCTGCTACTGCTGCTGATGGTCTTACCCGACGAACTGGGACGCTCCGGATCGAGCGAGTCCTTGTTGTCGCCGCCCGTCAACTTTGTGGAGTCCGAATCTTTGGTCGTTGTCGTCCCATCATCGTCCACCTCGTCGCCGTCATCGTGCTTCGAATTTGCATCGTCTTCGATTCTGTTCAAGAAATCACACAAGAGATTAATCAAAGATTTAAATGATTGAACACAGGTGTATGTACATAAATATATAAGAGACTTTGCTTTTGGGTCGGAGGGCACATGCCACATAAAGATTTGCTTAAGAACTGAGAGAAAATTCAAGAGACACTCACACACAGCACACTCCACACATTCAGTGAATGGCAATGGCTGGCTTCAATGCGACAATGCGACAATGCTTCAATGTGTGTGCACGTGAGAGTGACCAGGAGGATGGAAAGAGCATGTTAAGTGGGACCATGCTATGCTTTAATTTCTTCTGAGTTCTAAGACAATCGAATACAGCTATCAAAATCTTTCCTGCGCAACGATTTCGAACAGTTTTGAAAGCTTTTGTGAACGCTGATGATCAGACTTTAACGTTTTTTTACACTTTTTATAATTATTTATCGCAAATGGGTTCCTATTTTAATTTACGCATTTAAAGAAATGTATTTTGAATGATTTATGCTTGTGTGTGTGTGAGTGGTAATTGTGCAAATGGTAACGAATGACTTAAGCATTTTCTTTGCATCCTTATCCTTCTCGTTGACATCTGGTCAGAGTCTGAGCATGTAGTATGGGGGGTATTGGATTATCTCTAGTTTTAGTATAGTATGTGGCTTATGCGGGAGGGGATTACTTAATGGTATTTATGGAGGGTATTTATGGCTATGCTAACTACTTTTGTTTCAATTTTTTGTTTTTCATGAGCACTTACATCGGCAAATTCGTGACGGCCAAGTCGTCACCGGCACCAGCGCCCACATGGGTGACAAAGCACAGATTGGGATCGGCGCGCATTTGACGATACATTTCACAGCCATGCTTGTAGGTTCCGACCAATAGACTCTTATCACAACAAATGGGATTCCACCATGAGGATGGCACTTGATCTGGCGTTGGCGGCGGGCGAATGGGGAGCTCGCTACATGATTCATTCGTTCGTGTTCGATAGACATTCGATTGCGTTCGATAAACGTTTCGATTCAAATGTGTTTTTGATACGATACGACAGTGGAGGGAGGGAGAGCGTAAGATTTGAGAAATGCGCAAAAAGAAATGCAGTTTTTTAGTACAAGTTTTCAATTTTTTCAAGTTAAATAATTTTTTGTTTGTTTGTATGATAAATAAAACAAAATAAAATCAAAAAAGTAAAGAAAAAATGATAAAATATAAAAAAAAAAATAAAACAGAATGTAATAAAAAATAATAATATTGTTAATAGCCAATTTGCACTACAGATTTTTACCACTACAAAATGCGAGAGAAATTCAATACGAAAGCATAACTCAAAATGCTTATCCTTAATTCTTCAACGTTTTCTTATACTTCGTTTTTGGTTTTGCCATTTTTGTGGAATTTGGAATTTTGTTTCAAGTACAAAAAATATACAAATTTAATTATTTTTATAAAATGTAAAAATTTAATTTTGTTAAATTTTTTCTTTTGATTTTTCTTTGCAGATGAGGACGACTGCACGACTGTACGAGGAGTATATGAGAAAGAGAGACAGAGTGGGAGTAGTAGCGTGGATATCCCTATTCGCCTGCTTGGATGGAGGAGCGAGCGAAATAGCGAGCGTGTTGCGATGCGTGCGTGCGTGCGAGAGAGCGAACGATGGGCGATCGATGTATGGCGGTTTCGGGGGACATTACCTTTCCATATGGAGTGCCAGCTGCTGCTTGGCTTTCGTACTGCTGCAGTTTTGTCGGTAGTACCGTACGGGGTTTGTACAGATATTCATAATGAAATCAATTAAATATTTTTCGGTTGGTTAAACAAATTCGAGTTGACAAGCAATACAAAAATACACACAAAAAACACACAGCGATAGGTAGAAGTGAACGACGAATGTGCGCCAAAGATAAGTTGGCAAAATGTGTTTGAAAGTGTTGTATTTATGCGTGTACAGTAGATATAAAAGGTTATGTGAAACGTGAAAAAGTTTATCGCAAAATAGGATATTTTAGATTAATATTTAATCGGTTATCGAAAGGGAATATCGAAAAAAAAACAGATTGCTGAATATTTTCATTAGGATTTAGGCAGATTTCTCACATAACCAATTAGTACTGTACATAAAAGGAATGTGTGTTAGACATGAGAAATACATATAAGCATGTTTGTATGTATGTAGAGTTGTGTGTGAATGTTTGCAGTTAATTTGTTTGGCATTAATGGACAAGCGAGAGCGAGCGATCGAACAATACATTGACAGAGAGAGAGAGAAATTACAGTTAAATAGAGAACTATGGAGAGAGAGAGAGCTTAAGTTGGAGCAATAGTCAGAGCTGTAATTCGCTGGAACTTTAGTGCAGCTGCAGGAACCATTACGGATTCCATAAGAGTTCTTTTCAGCTGTTCAAAAAGTTCAAGCAAACTAATTTACAACACATTTAATAATCAAAACAATTGACAAATTGGCATTTTTAGTATATAAATAGAAAAAGAAATTCTCTATACAAATACAAATAATAAAAGATTCAATAAAAAATGAATTAATTATGTAACACGCTCCAGCAATCAGTCAGTCAATCAATCAATCAATCAACAACAAACAAGATGTATGATGAAAGCTGAGAGGAGAGCGAGTTTCGATTAAAGCACCATTCCTACCTGATCGGAGTGTTGTCCTTGATCTGCTGAACAAATTCACCAATCACCTCGTGCTGTATGTAGTAGAGCATTCGCACGCGCAGCAAAACCCTGTGAAAAAGAACATTCAATAAACGAAACACAAAACGAGAAGGAGAGGCGAAAGAGAAGGGAGAAGAGTATGGATAGAGAGTGTTAGTAAAAGGCTGTTCCTGCTGCTCCGAACGGGGGGAGTGGTGTTAACTGCACAAATTCGATTCCACACGTGACTCACTTATTGGCGTGTCTGCCCAAATGCTTCTTGTAGGCGCCCTCGAGGTATGCATCCGCATCGTACTTCTCCTTCTTGCTCCAGTGATTCGGATCATGGATGCTCATGGGCGTGGCAACCGCTGCGGCCACAGCACTGGCACTGACTCCTCCACCGCCAAGTCCATCCTTGTCTCCACTTCCTTCCAGCGCACTCGACTTGTGGGCTGGGGTTGTGTTGCCACTATTGCTGCCCGACGCAGTGCCCGGTGCCGGGGTTGAGCTGCCAGTTTCCTTATTCGACTTTCCACCATTGCGTCCTGTAAGGCAAGCATTTGTATGGATGGTGTTAGCGGATTTTCTTCGACTCCTTCGAGCTGTCCTCAATCGTTTTGCATTCGACTGAAGGCAGCTCGATTGTTGTGCGTTTAATGAATGCGAATAAGTTTGCAGTTCTACTTGATCTTCGATCACTTCAAAATTGGTTACAAATGCAACGCATTTTAATGAATATTTACAATGGATTTTGGCCATCTTCTATTAAACGAAGTTAGGTTTCTAATTTTCATTACAAAATACTAGCCAAAACACTTTAAATGGGTTGCAATTTCCATAGTGGCCTCATAGCAGTGACGTTAATTGACATTTATCAACGTTTGTTGATGATTTTGGGTTGTAATTTAAGATTATTTCTTCAGAAAACTAAAAGCATTACCTTATGTAATGCAACAACAGATTATGGATAATTGTTTTGAGTTTCCCTTACTGTTATTTTATCAAAGATTGATCTATTATATATGTAAATGGGAGCCTTTGCTTTCGGAAAACGAATAATCTTGTAGAGAGTACCTCAAAAAAAAGTATAGCTGTGATGTATCATTCCTGAGAATGCTTTTTGGTTATTTTATGAATCTTCTACAACTTTAAGGACATCAGCCTAATGATTGAATTTAAATTGAATTGAAAACTACAGTCGAAAAGTCGATCCTATACGTTCCTAACAGCCCTCAAAATTATATTAAGTATACTTAGCATTTCCTATTACATTTTCTAATCAAATATGCAAAAATAAATCAATAAGCAATGAGAAGTTTTTTACAATATAAATTAATATGAATATTTTACAATATTATGTGTTTAAATATTAGTTGATGAATATATTTATGTACAATATTTAAATATAGTAATTGCATGGCAACAAAATATACACACACTTTTTTCCTTGGTTCGTCAATGGTCGGTCGAGTCGTTGAGAGTAAAAATACTCAAAGTAAGTCGTGGTCCGAGTCAAGAGAATTTGATTTGAAGTGAGAGTTATACAATAGGAGGGCACCAGAGGAGGGCCAGGAAGCAGAAGGGGGGCAGTAGTACACAGACCCAAAACATCACTACACAAAAATGGAGGATACCTTTCGGACTTGTATTAAATTCTTTAGATTTTATAGAAGTAGACTTTGCGAAGGTTTAACCAATATAATTAGGTAGTCCAAAGAGTCCAAAGTTATATATGGAAGATATACATTTATAGAGGTGTGTAGGATTTGTTTTTGTACAATTATTTGATGCGTTGTTTTGTTCGTGGATAACTCTAGGCGTCCGTGCAGCAGTTGGGGAGTGTGCGTGAATGTATATTTGACCATACCTTTGGCATTCCTACCTCGTGGCACCAAATTGTGTAGGCCACTATGATCCCTGCTGATCTTCTGCACCTCACCATCCTCCGTGGGCGTTATGAGATCCCAAATGAATGTCTTGATCTTCTCGTCGCCCTTGTACACCTGCAGGCAGTAGAGGAGCTGCAAGTGGAATGGAAGAGTAGAGGTTAGACTTGTGATGTTCTTGGTTTATTATAAGTTTCGATGGTTTGGTTTCTTTCAGCAGGTTGAGAAGTTGTGTTTTTACTCAGCGAAAACCTAAAGTTCTCTCAATATTAGCATAGCTTGGTCATCATTAAGAGGCAGTCCATAAAGTCCTTAAGTGATTAAACTGTTTGTGGTTTGTAATACTTACAATTATGCGTGCACAATCCTCAACATCAATGTCACGCCAGCCGCGCTTGAATGAACCCAATTCCAGGAGCTCTGACCAGCGGCCCCAACTGCAAAAAAGAACGCATACGAAATTAGTATTTCAGCTTAAATAAATGATGAAAGTTCTGTCGGTAAAGCTGGGATTCTTCAGTCTATAAATCATCCATCTATCATATTGTTCTTATATCAAAATATTTCCCCTTACTAATCTAGTTATCCATTATTTTCCTGCACAACTTTCTGAATACATCAAAAAAATTTAAATCTTAATCTATATATTTCTGCACTATTATTAAGTAGACCGAACAACACCCAAGATGAGTACCACGCCGCACAGTTTGAAGACGGATGTGTCGATGAGCCGCAAGTCCGATCTTAAGTCGCATCTCAGCAAGGCAGCGCTACACCAGGAGTTTGTGCCGCCGCAGGACTTGGACATTTCGGCCATTATGTACAAATATTATTTGGAGGAATATCGCAAATATACGCCCGAGGAGCGTGACTCGCGGTTGGCCACCTTCGATGCCATGGACATGCTGCGGACCATCGAGCAAATACACAACGATGTGGCCACCATGAAGCTGGAGAATTACATTATGGTCGAGTTCCTGGAGAAGAATGATCCAAAGCTATTGATTGGACTGCGACAGCGTCGCACTTCGATACTGAAACGTTTCCAGAACAAGCAGCGTGCCTCGTTCCATGGCAGTCAGCGAATGAGCAGCCGGCAGTCGAGCTCCAAGCGTTCCATACCCCTCTCCACGTCTCATCTGGCGTCCTTGTCGCCCACTGCAACCGACAGGCGTCGCGGCACGGAATACAAACTGAACTTCAAGGCCAAGGCAGAGATGGCCGAGAAAAGGGCTGCCGAAGTGGAGAAGCGTGTGGTGGACATCGAAAGGAATGGTAAAACTGATAATCTTTTCCTTTAAATGCAACTCCAATGTGTCTTCCGCAGCCATGCTGGAGGTGAAGCAGCTGCGTGCCAAGATCGAAGAGCTGCGTGCACGCAGCGAGGAGACCATGGAGACGGAGAACAACTTCATGTTGCACTTTCTGCGCGACGAGAACGATGTGG
Source organism: Drosophila subobscura (assembly GCF_008121235.1). Lineage (NCBI taxonomy): Eukaryota > Metazoa > Arthropoda > Insecta > Diptera > Drosophilidae > Drosophila > Drosophila subobscura. The sequence goes on along the minus strand of NC_048534.1, from coordinate 13,016,639 downwards.
CCTTCCTGGAGTCGGCCACAGAGCGACAAATCGAACGAAAACTGCGCAAATTCACCAGCAATTGGTTCAAGAATGCCCGCGCACTGCTCGGCACCATGAAGCTAACGATTGTCTCGCTGCAGGAGACGTGCCAGCAGCATCGTGCTGATCTCATCACCAAGTCGGATCTAAGTGGAATCCTCACGGCCGTCGACTTTGAGAAGCTGATCATCAAGCGCACGGAGCTAATCAATCAGCTGGAGGAGAAGAACATTCACATGGCGGGACTGAAGGGCGTCACGGGCAAGACCTCACTGGCCATGACCGAGGAGAAGCAGGCCATGATGAACCTAGAGTCCGAGATGCGTACGGTACACAATCGCACCGAGGAGGTGGCTCGTGCCATTTCCAAGCTGGAAAAGGAAGTGGCCATCGTTGAGCTGCACAACGACAAGGACTCGGTGACCCTCGACGAGTTGCGCGCCCAGCTGCAGGAGTATGAGGCGCCCAGTGTCAGCGAGTATATCGAACGCAAGGAGGAGGCACTCGTACTCGAGAAGGAGGAGAAGATGCTCCAACGCAAGATCTACATCCTAAACATGAAGCTCAACAATCTAATGCGCCGACGTATGCGCGTCTCTGATTTTTAAAACATAAATAAATATCCTTTGATTGATTCTTTTATGCCAGAACCCCAGCCAAGCCACACTCGTCGAAGTTCTTTTCTCGTTCTAGTTTGGACTTACCCAAAGGAAAGCAGACCCTTTTCCACCTTGAAGCACTCAGATTTGGCCCAATTGCCATACTGAATCTCCTCCAAGCCGAGGGCAGCCAAGGCATCACGCTCCCGTGGTATGTACTCCTCATGTCCCTTCTCTCGTTTCTCTCTGGCGCGATCACGCTTCTCCTTGCGGCGTCGCGAACGTAGACCTGGAAAGGAGTAAACACATTAGACACCAGTTTGGGGGAGAAGAAATCCCGTTCCCTTACCTATTCCTCCCTCTTCATCGCTGTTTTCATTTGACGAATCCTCGGAATTGAGTTCCATGACATCCTCATGGCCATAGCGTTTGATCTGAGTGCGTCGTCGTGGCTCGGAGAGTACCAGATCTTCGGTTTCATCGCGTTCACAGGCATCTGGGTCTATGTCCACTTTCTTGGCCCACTTGGTCCAGAAGTCGGGATCATCGATGGTGATGTCCGAACGATTGCCGGAGGCGGCAAAGGAGGCCTTCGAGAAGGTTGAACCCTTCTCCGATTCCATGGTAATGACCTGAGTGCGTCGCTTAAGGATCGAATCGATATCCTCCTCACAGAACTTATCCCCGGCATTGTCATCGTCCATGACAGCGCCATAGGCACCCTTTTTGAGTAGATCTTCAATTTCCTTTTTGGACAGCTGCTTGTTGTTGCCATCCTTGGAGCCCTGGGTGTTCATCGACTGCAGGACGGCCTTGTCCAGGCCGAGCTTCATCGAGGCCTTGTCGAACATCTCCCGCTCGTAGGTGTTCCTGCAGAGCAGACGATAGATTTTCACCATTTTACGCTGCCCGATGCGATGGCAACGGGCCTGGGCCTGCAAATCATTCTGGGGATTCCAGTCCGAATCGTAGATGATCACCGTATCGGCCGCCGTCAGATTAATGCCCAATCCGCCCGCCTTCGTGCAGAGCAGGAAGACAAAGCGATCGGAGCCGGGCTTCGAGTAGCGATCGATGGCCTCCTGTCGCAGATTACCGCGAATGCGTCCATCAATGCGCTCAAAGGGATACTTTCGGTAGACAAGATAATCCTCGAGAATGTCCAGACAGCGCACCATCTGACTGAAGATCAGCACGCGATGGCCATTGGCCTTCAGCTTGGGCAGCAGTTTGTCAATCAAAACCATTTTACCCGCCGAGAGAATCAAGTTCTTGTAATACGATTCGGGATCTTCGCCATGTTGCGACTTGAAGTCGTATTGGATCTGCTCCTCCGCGCCATTGAGCAGATACGGATGGATGCAGCACTTGCGCAGCTCCATCATGGTGTTCATCAGATTGGGTATGTTGGCCGATGTGGTGCCCTTCTTCAGGAAACTAAAGTTCTGTTCGAGTATGCCGCGATAGTACTTCTTCTGTATATTCGTCAGCTCCACCTCGATGATGGTCTCCTCTTTGGGTGCCAGCGATTTCTCGACATCGTCCTTGAGTCGCCGCAACATCATGGGTTTCAGCAGTGCCTGCAGTTTGTTCACCTCCTCCTCATTGCGTAGGTTACCGAACTCAGACATAAACTCCTCCTGCGAGGAGAACTGCGCAGGCTCCAGGAAATTCAACAGCGAAAACAGCTCGCTAATGTTGTTCTGCAGCGGTGTGCCGGACAGTAGGACCCTATGCTCGAGATTCAGTTGTCGCAGTCCCTCGAGCAGCTTGCAGTTGCGATTCTTCAAGCGATGTGCCTCATCAATGACACACAGGCGCCAATTGAATTGCTTGAGGTCCATGTAGTCCGTGACAATCATCTCAAAGGTGGTTATGAGCACATTGAACTTGATCGGCTCCTTCAGCACCTTGCCGCTGTCCGTTTTGTAGTAGAACTCGTAGTCCTGTATCATCTGTTTGCTGGTCACCGAACCATGATACACCACAATGTTCATGTCCGTCCAGCCCTCGAATTCACGCTGCCAATTGGGTATCGTCGAGAGGGGTGCTATAACCAGGAAGGGTCCACGTATTCCATACTCATAGACCGAATGGACAAAGGTCAAGCTCTGTATGGTCTTGCCGAGACCCATTTCATCGGCCAGTATGCAGTTGTGGGTGTTGAACCAGGAGAACTTCAACCAATTGAGACCCTCCAGCTGGTAGGGACGCAAGCTGTTGCCCGCCTTGTAGATGGGCGTCTTCTCCAGCTTCTTCCATTGCTCGGGATGCGGACGCTTGCGGCTCTTCCACTCGCAACGCAATGGAGTCTTGTTGAAGCGCAGATACTGCTCGATTTTGTCATTGTCCACGTCCTCCTCGAGCTCCCAGGTGCAGTCCTCGTACGGCAGGGACTTCCACTTGACGAGATAATGCTTTGTGGTCTCGCCAGTGTTCTCATCCGTGTGCACGGACATATCAAGCACACGATCGACTTCGGTAAAGTCCTGATTGAAGGGCTCCTCTTCGATGTTCTCGAAGATGTTCACCTGCTGGGCTTGCTTCTGCTGGAAGCGACGTATCTTGGCGGCCACACGGCGATCGCCCTTGAGCAGCTCCTCCTCGGTGCGCCACTCGCAGTGGAGATAGCTGAAATTGCGATATTTCACGAAGTATTCTTCGACGTCAATGTATACGGGTTCGGGTTTGTTCTCCTTGTCCTTGGCATCCGTTTCCCCATCTTCATCGCTCGACTCCTTCTTCTCGGCGACTTCTTCACCCTCCTTGGGTTCGGCTTCCTTTTCTGCAGATTCCTTTTCCTTCTCCGTGTCAGCCTTTGCTTCTTCCGTTTCCTCTGGCTTGGCGGAGGGACTCTTGACGCTGGTCTTGGCCTCCACAGCTTCAGTTTCTTCTGTTGCTGCGGCAGCTGCTACTGCAACTGCTGGCTTGGGTGACTTTGGCGTGTCTCCAACATGTTCATCCACTTCCATTTTGTCGGAGGTCTCTGACTCTTTGGTCTCATCCTCCGTCTCCGATTCCTTCTCCGCTTCCTCGGGCGCTACAGTGGCGACTTCTTCCTCGTCAGTCTTGGCGGCTTCCTCATCTTCTGTCTCGGATTTTGCTGCCTCGGGTGACTTAACAGCTGTCGTCGTTTCAGTCGCTTCGGTTTCATCAATTTCCATTTTCTCCTCATCGGATTTGTCCGAGGATTCTTCTTCGGATTTATCAGTTTCTTCCTTGCCGAGTGGTTCCACTTTGGTGTCATCGACTTCCATTTCAGAGGCCTCTGCTTCGGCTTTTGGTTTCTTTTCCTCAAGTTTGATGTCCACCTCCTTGGTTTCCGTTTCTGTTTCTCCCTCTGGTTTGGGTTTATCTTCAGTTTCCTCAGCCTTTTCCTTGGCATCTTCTTCCTTGTCTGCCGGCGGTTTATCCTCCTCCACTTTTGGGGCCGTCGCTGGCTCGGGCGTCTTCTCTTTGGGCACCTCGGGTATTAGCTCACGTTTGCCCATGCGCATGGCCAGCACCAGCTGCACCACCATGCTATCCTCATCGCCCGTGTTGATGTACACATAGTTGGGCTTCGAGGACATGGCAGCGGATGCCGCATCGCTCGAGCTCTGACGCTCCTTCTCCGCTGCAGCTGCGGCCGCTGCCGAAGTGCTGGAGCTAGCCTCCAGTTGGCTGCTCTCGTCCATGGCCAGCGAAGGCTTCTCGCCCTCGCCCGCAGAGTTGCCGGCCTCACCCTCAGCGCCTGATTGTGGCTCTGCCTTCTCCACATCGCTGCCGGCATTCGAGTTGGCGGCATTGGCCGCGGCCGATGATTTCTTGTCCTTCTTGACGGGCGATGCCACCAGCAGGGAGTTCTCGTCGTCGGAGAAGCGTAGCATCACATCATCGACGTACTTCTTGCGTTGTGTGTTCCTCGACGAGCGGCGTTTGTTCGAGTCCAGCTCCGAGTCGGGCGGTGGCGATGGTGGGGGCGTGCGATCCATGGTATCGTCTTCGCCATCCGATTCGGGCACAATCCTGCCGCGATTCCTTCGCTTCTTGAGGGCCTTGGCCGAGAGGGAACCACGATTGCGTCGTGCACTGCCTCCATCCTCGGAGTTTGCATTGCGGCGACTCCTGGCGGTGGATCGTTTGCGATCCCGGCGACTCGGAGTGGATGCAGCATCTCCAGCGGAATCCGGCACTGAATCCACAGTCTCGTCACCCGCCTCGGGATCCTTTTCCTCTTCATTTGCGCTGCGCGGTATCTTCGACACCGGAATGTCATCATAGTCGGGCGACTCGCCATCGACGCCTGTCCCACCTCCACCAGATGTGGGCTCTGCCTCGCCATCGACATCAGCAGATCCCGCCTTGGGCACCAACGGCTTGTTATCCTCCACTTCGCTGCCATCCCCTGCCGGTTCAGTGCCCTCCTCGCCGTACTGCTTGCGACGCTTGCCGACACTCCCGCGCTTGCGTGCGGGTGCCGGGGACTCCGTGGAATTCGGATCCATGGGATCACGCGTTTTCTTCACCTTGGGCGTTCTGTCGCGTGGCGGCTTGTTGGGATCCTTGGGCGTGCGTGGCTTGCGCGGCTTCTTCTTTTTGCCACTCCCATCGGTGGAGGTGTCCAGCTCATTGGCCGAGTGCACATCCTGCGACAGATCGCCCATCCCCTCGCTGTACTCGAGCATGCCGACGACACTCGTGTCGCCCGCGCCCTGGGTCACACAATCCTCGGACACTGGCAGCTGTGTGGTGGGTATGGCAGCATTGGCTGCTGCCACCACAACATTCCCACTGATGTCCATCAGATCCTGCTGGCTGCCCGCCTGTCCCGCTTTGTCGCCCTTTTTGGCACGCGGTTTCCTTGGCTTATTCGCACCCTTGCGACCCCGGCCCGTGGTCGAGGACACCTGCGGAGACTCCACCATCTGCTGACTGAGCAGAGGATTGGGTCCCACGCCCATGTACGGCGGCATGCTCTGGAAGAGCACACACTGCGGCCCACCGGCACACTGTTCGGCCATTTCGTGCTGCTGCAGCAGATTCAAACGCTCCTGCAGACGCATCAACTTATCCTGATGCTCGTGGCCTGGGGGCATGCAATAAAGTTCCTGGATCTGCTGCTGCAGTGCCGCTATCTCCTGTTGGTGCAGCATCGGATAGGGGGGATACATGCCCGCTCCTGCTGCATATGGTGGGAGCATTGGTGGCATAACCTGTGCCTGTGCATCATAGCCAGGGGCCAAGGGATGCAGCGGCAAACCTATAGGTGGAATGACAGGCGGTACCGCTCCAGTCAATGCTGCTGGGGTACTGCCCTCCGTTGGTACAGCTGTTGCTGGCTGGGATTTCTCTTCGGACATTTCCTCCCCCGATTTCGGATCCTCTGAGAGCGAAGTCGATAGATCTCCGCCCAAGGGCTGGCTCAGGGTTGTCTGCTCGAGCTCCTCTGTGGTCTTGTCCAGCAGATCATCTTGCCCCACCACTGGCAGCAGCTCTGTGGCCCCATGGATGCTATGTCCTGTGTCTTGGACATGCTCGTCTCATCCTGTGGCAGTTCCGTTTCGGTTACGGACGCGGCACCCCCCGTGCCTGTGCTGCCACTCAAGCCCTCACTCTCGCTTTGATTCTTCTCGAATTCCGTGTTCGAGGACTGCGAATTGCTGTCCAGCAGGGCAGCCGCCGCAGAGGCGGCATTCGAGGCCACAACAGCCACGGCGGCACTCGAAGAGGACATGGAATTCTGATCAAACAGACCCACATCCACGCCCACGGCATGCTGTGTGGAGTGCTCTGATGTCGCGCCATGCGAATTCGTATCTCTGTCCATGAGCAGCTGCTGCTGATTGTTGCTGTTGATGCTGCTCTGCGAGTTGCTATCGTGCACGGATGTTGGCTGATTGTTCACGATGCTGTTGGTGCTGCTGTTGCTGCTGCTGTTGTTGCTGTCATTTGCGGCCACAGCCAAAGTGGACGAATCATTCGAGTTGGCTGTCTCATTCAGTATGCTGCTCAAATGATGTGAGGGTGTCGATGGTGCCTGCTGCTGGTGTTGCACTTGCACTTGCTGTGGCTGAGTCTGCTGTTGTTGTTGCTGCTGTTGCTGCTGCTGCTGCTGTGGGGTCTGCTGCTGCTGCAGCTGCTGCTGCATTTGTTGTGGTATTGGCGAGCTCACGTGCGCTGGCGACATAATCTGCTGCTGTGCCTGTGCCTGTGCCTGCGCCTGTGGTGGAGCCGCCGCCGCTTGGCTACTGGCATCACCCAATATATTTGCAAATGGATCAAACTGTTGCTGCTGCGCCTGTACCTGCACCTGCGATTGATTGTAAGTCGGCAGATGCTGCTGTTGCTGCTGCTGCTGCTGGTGATGTGGCGACTGTTGATGGATGGGCGATTGATGCTGCAACTGATGATGCGGCGATGTCAATGGTTGTGGCTGTTGCTGCTGTTGCGGAGGTGCTGCTGCCTCCATGTTGGGCTGTTGCATCAAATGGTGCATGCTGGGTAGACTCTGCTGATGCAAAGGCGAGGACATGGCCGAGATTTGGGGCTGTTGCTGTTGATTGCTGCTGCTGCTGCCGCCAGAGCTGCCGCCGCCTCCGCCCACAATATCGTTGATGGAATGCTGCAGTTGGTCATTGAGGGATTGCTGCTGCTGCTGCTGTTGTTGCTGTTGCTGCTGTTGGTGCTGCTGCTGCTGTACTTGTTGCTGCTGCTGCTGTACTTGCTGTTGCTGTTGTTGTTGTGGTGTGGCCACTGGCGGCTGTGGCTGTGCCGCCACTGATGGCACAACCACCTGTTGCTGCTGCGTTGGCTGTGGCTGCTGCTGCTGCTGCCCCATTGCCTGGCCGTACATGTTCAATTGTTGTTGCTGATGCTGTTGGGCTGCCTGCAACATTGCCGCCGCCGCTGCCGCCTGCTGCTGCTGCTGTGCGGCGGGTGGTGGTGCCTGTTGTTGCTGCTGCTGCTGTTGTACTTGCTGCTGCTGTTGTTGCTGCTGCGCAGCTGCTTGTTGTGCGGCCGCCTGCTGCTGTGCCGCTGCCTGCTGCTGGGCAGCCACCTGTGCCTGTTGCTGCTGCTGCTGCATGGCCGCCATATGCTGAGGGCCACCCCATTGCTGGTGATGCTGCTGCTGCTGGGGTGATGGCGAGGCAGGCATTCTGGGACCCACAACGGCGCTCCTGTACGCCGAAGGATAGTCCATCGGTGGCAGGCCATGCGCCTGGGTGGGCATCACCATTTGTTCGAGTGCCTGGAGAGTGTTTACTGGTGCAGGGACTACACCGACACTGGGCGGCACTCCCACGCCCACGCCCACGCTGGGCGGCACCTTGGAACTGGCTCCCACCGTGCTCCCACCGACCGGTGGCTGTGGCCTGGGCGACGGCAGACCCACCATTCCCTGTATGCTGTGCTGGCTGGGCTGGGTGTTCACCTGCTGCTGCTGCTGGGCGTTCACCTGTTGCTGCTGCTGCTGCTGTTGTCCCTGACTGCTCTGTGGCGGTGGCTTCGCTGGCGACACGCCCACTGGCCGCGGCGACATCTGCGGATGCGGTGACATGGTGGGCGGACGCGGCGACATCTGTGGCGAGAGCTGAGGGAACGGCGCCCTGTACTGCGGCGAGGAGTTGAGCTGTGCCGCCGCCTGTTGATGCTTGCTCGAGGACATGTAAGGAGGCGCCGCCTGCTGCTGCTGTTGCTGCTGCTGTGGGTTCACCTGTTGCTGCTGCTGCTGGTGGTGGCTCCCATAGCTGGGCGGCATGCCCATGTGTGGTGGCGGCAGGCCGGCACCTGGTATCTGCTGCTGCTGCTGCATCAGACCCACATGATTCGGCTGCTGCTGCTGTTGCGCCTGCTGCTGCTGCTGCGATTGGAGCTGCTGCTGCTGATGGGCTCCCAATTGTTGCGCTGCCTGCTGCTGCTGCGCAGTCAAATGGTGGCCCGGAGGCGCTGCGCTCGGCACATGCTGCCCATAGGCCGAGGCCTGATCGAGTCCCGCATGCCCGTAGCCCACATGCTGTGGGGCGCCACGTCCCGGCTGATGCTGCATCGGACTGCCGTACGGACTGTGGGCATAGGCCTGTGGTGCGGCCGGTTGTCCCGCTTGCAGGGCACTTGTTGGTGCCCCACTCACGCCCACTCCCACGCCTGGGTAGAGCGGATGCTGGCCAGGGACCTGCGGATAGTGCTGCGGCAGTCGAGCCTGCTGCTGGCTCTGCTGCTGCTGCTGTTGTTGTTGCTGCTGCTGTTGTTGCTGCTGCGGCGTGGGCGGTTGCTGTTGCTGCTGTTGCTGCTGCGGCGCCAGACTCCCGTAGCCCGTCATCATGCTCTGCTGGGCTCCGTACGGAGCTAGTTTCTGCTGCTCCTGCTGTCCGTACGCGGGCATATGTTGGCGGTAGGCGCTGGCATTGCTCTGGCGCTGCTGCTGCGCCGGCGGAGCTGCCTGCGGATGTCCATAGGCACCCAGACCGGCTCCCGGATACGCTGCTGCCTGTCCCGGGACCGAGGGTGCTGCTCCCCATCCGCTTAGATCACCCATTCCCACTCCGACTCCAACGCCGACGCCCATGCTCGCCGCATGCTGATCGGCGGCCCCCAGCCCGTACAGATTCTCCGCCGTTGGCTGGTACGATGGATATTGTGGCTGCTGCTGTAGCGGATGTGGGGCTCTGTGGCGCGGCGGATAGCCGCCCGGTGGGCCCATTGCCCGAGGATTTGCCGCTGCGGCGGCTGCTGCGGCGGCGGCCGCATCGTAACGGTAATAGGGATCTCTGCAATGAAGAAAAAAACACAAAATGGAGAGAGTGAGTTTGAGATGAGTGAACCATGGAGGGAGTTCTAGTTCTTTTTAACCCTTTAGTTCTCTTTAACCCTAAAGATACTTGCAAAACCTTTTGTTTTCATCTTTGTAACATTTTACACATTTTTTAGGAAATGATTATAAGAAAAACTTCGTATATGGAAGCTCACACCATTTACTTAAAAACAAAGACTGTAATACTAACGCACGACTGTTAAAATCCTTAAACATCATCTAATAGCAAAATCAGTTAACGACTATAATATTTTCATGACTTTCTTTAAAAAATGTTTAACAGATCATGGATCATAGATCATCATAAATTAAAAGACTACTCCCCATCCACTTTCAACTTTTTAACCCATTTTCCTAACAGCGTTGGGGTGACATTTATCAAACAAAAGCAAAATACAAAAAAAAAAAGGACAATAAAAACTCACCCTTGATGATTTCCGTGAAACATATTTTGTGCATTTCCATCCATCAGATTTTTGAAACGCAGCGCACACAGAAATGTCCGTTACGCGTCGATGGAGACGCGACGCTGCGTTTTTTTTAGGTTTGGTCGTCTATTGGCTTAATTTTGATGCTGCTCTCTGCGCGTGGCCGTTGTCAAAAAGGTGGAATCCTGGGAACTGCAACTGGAACTGGATTTGGGTTTCGAGTTCGGGTTCAAGTTCCGTTTTAAAGGGGGTTGTCTGGGACCCCTGAATATATATACTTTTATTTGTTGTTATTGTTTGGGGCCTTCTCTTTCACACTTTCTTTCACTATTTATGTATATTATATTGGTTTATAGATTTCTTTTGTTTCTAACTACTAAACTTAATTACAGCTGATGTGCAATTTAACGTCTTGATGTTGCTTTTATATAGTATTATTAAAGTCATTTGATTTTCTTGTTTCGCGCACTTCATGGCCGACCTTTGACATATTCGCAGTGAAACACATTTGCTCACAGCTGAAAATTAAGAAAATAATCAATGGATTAATATTAGTAAACATTTTTGGTTTATAAATGGGTCTACGTTAAACGGCAATTTATCAGATGAGAGTGCATTTTTTTTCGAGCGTATTTTAAGCGAATTTTGCATAGTTTTTGAGTTTTAGTTTGATTAATCTGCAAATACAAGAAGAAAACAAGAATTTTAGATTGATTGTAGGATAGAAATATTTATAGATATGTTATGATCTTTTGTTGAACACATAAGTTGAGGACGAAGTGTTTGATTGGTACTTAAATACATCTAAAATATTACTTGTTATAGCTTTTACACGTCCAGACCCATCGGATCTGATGATGATGTTAGACTGAAGTAACTGATAATGCACTAAGACAGAACACAAACAAGTTTCAATGATAAATATTTGTGCATAGCAAAGTCTAAGATACATAGTTGCTAATATTATTCACAAGTTGGTACTTAACACTATAGAATTTTTTGTTGCGATTGTTGCTGTTGCATCAAGTTTTAAGGGGAAAAGCTATACGCTTATGAATTTCGAATATTGTCACATAGAACGTACAGTTTGACCCCTCAAAATTTTGAGCAAATGGGGAAATGAATTTGGGGTCTTATAGTTCACTTAATAAATCAATAAACAAATAAAAGGAAACGTAAAAAATACACCAAATATGTTGTCTGGGAAAAGCCATGATAAGGGAATGAAATGCCATTATTTCATATTATATTTAACTAACTCTTGGACAGAAATCTCATTCAAAATGCAACACTATAAAAATATAAGATGAAACGAACTAAACTTAAATAAGTATAGTAAGTAACTCTTCCACTACTATAGTTGATACGCAAAACGAATAAACGGAAAAACTTGTAAGGGGAAGAAACATTTCTTGGGTTACGACACACAAATATAATGAACTGGAACTAGTTCTTACTATGCACTCTTATGAGTGAAGCAATCACCCACCAAAAATGTTTCACAAAATAAAACAAAGATCAAGTGTAAAATAATTAAATGATTCACTGGTTTTACTGAATGATTCGACGTAGCCCAAAGAGGGTAGATGGTAGAACAGAGATTCAAGTTTTCTTTTAGGAATGTAAATGGGTTGGGCTTTCGAATCGGTTAATGGTTGGGTGCTGGGTGTTGGGTTCAAGGGGGTGGTGGTGATGTTTTCGGTGGGGGTAGAAAATCTTATGCGGCGACAGTGAGAAAACAATGGCAACTCTATCGATTTTTCTCGCATTGTCTCCGACGCGAGTTGCCCGTTTTTAGCCGAAAATCTAAAGTAGCAGAAAAACGGCAACAAAAAAAGAGAGCGAGAAGGAGGAGGCAAAAAAAAGAAGAAAAATGCGGGTGGGTTGACTGACTGGTTCATGGGTAGTGGGGTGGTGTAGTGCTGCACAAGCAGAGCCAGAGGTAGGGAGTGTGGAGCGGTGGAAGCTGCGAGAGCCAAAAGATATGCAAATGCCACCAGCAAAGAGAAGGAGATTCGAGGAGCTAGTGGAGGTGGGGTGGCAAAGGTGTGGTGTCTGTTTTATGGCGTGTTTCTGCGTATGTTTGTGTGTGTGCCTGTGCGCAAATGGAAAGTAGAGATAGAGATAGAGACATAGAGACAACAACAACAACTACAACAACGAGAGGAACCATATCACTCGTACATACATAGAGATATGCAGTTACATACACAACCGAAAATTTGCTGCTGCGCTTGCTTGTGTACTGTTATAAATACGTTCGCACATACAGTAGATACAACGTGCATTCGTACACCCTTTAAAAACTGAGGTTTGTAGGAGAGTTGTGATGACGAATGCATTGGGAATATTACATTTTTATCTTGCATATAAAATAGAATACAGAGACATAAAATGGTTTCCCTGAATATAAAGCATAATTTATAGACAAACAAACTATTGTTTGCTAGAGGGTGTACGCAAACATTATGGTTCGAGTGTTTTTTGATAGAGTAAGGGCAAAGGCAGAGGCATTGCCGCAGTCAGTCAACCAGTCAACCGGCATACACATTCGCATTTGCACACATCTCCATTCATTCAGAGATACACACACACACAGAGAGAAACATATCATCAGCGAAACTTATGTGAAGAGTGCATGGATGGCCGCCCGACATGGGGCTAAGCGGAGAGCTTAGCACCGTTTCCCCCTTCATACACCCCACCAACGCCTCTACCCTCTCTGGAAACCCACGAGTTGTTCGCGCTCATTGGACAATCATTTAGCCAGTTGTCGCTCTCTCATATCTCTCCGTGTCTTTGCTCTCCGCTCTTTTGCTGCTGCTGCTGCTGCTGCTGCTTTGAGTGTAATCAATTACATTTCGCTTTTGCAATTTCAGCTATTTATTTATTTAGTTTCCAGCTTTTCCCCCATTATTATTAGTAGTAGTCGAAAGGTACATACGGAGCGCATAAATGTGTGCGCAAGAGTGAGATGGAGAGATAGACTGTTGTTTGTCTAGCTTCCAGTGGCTTAGGCGCTTAGGGGTTACTAAAATCAATTTCGTATATGCCCTTGCAGGAGGTAGTTGGATTTTAATCATGGGTGTGCAAATGTAAAGAACAACCTATGAAACGTCAATGCATATCTTAGTCCTTCTTATCTGGATTCAAGTTTTATTTGACTTTCCAAGGGGGATCGATCTAGGCGATAAAAGTGTAGCTACCCCTTTTGCATACGCCTTTGTCTTGGGTTGGATATTTATCAAAGCGTGTTTATGGCTATCGGTGTGTTTCTTTGTGTGAGTTTGTGTGGGTACATGTCATTGAGTTTACTTTTTTTTCTTTTCTTCTTCAGTTTTTTCTTTCTTCTGCTGCTTCTTCTTTTGTGGCGTCGCCATTGCCTTTGCAGCCGCCAGTGCCGTGCCACTTTTACACAAGCAAATCAGCCAAAGTAATTGCAAAAACAATAAACTAAAAGCAATAGTAATATGCACATGTACGAGTATGTATGTCTTTGTGGGTACAGTAGCGAACAACAAAATAGTCACAGCTAAACATCATCTACCACAAATCACTCAAATCTTCTAATCAAAAACAACTAAAATCTACTAAAATACATTTGTCGTGAGTTTAGTTGGAAATTGAACTAACGGTAACTATATTGATGAGAGACAAATTAACAAAAAGACTTGCAATATGGTTTAAAAATAAAGGTTATGGTGGGAACGCGGCTTAAGAAAAGAAGCTGCACTATGGGAATGTGTATACGCCACTATTCCAATGCCTGCTACTGTATGTTTGCCTGTACTATGCATAAATGCCTGTGTGTTTGTTTGTGTAAGCCAAAGCAGACATCTGAAATTATACTTTACTTATTGCGAGTGTAGGCCACAGCCATAGCCCATAACCATAGCCAGTGTCTGCTCCCAAAGTGCTCTAGCTCTATGTGTCTGCGTTGGTGTCGGTGTATCGGCCGGCCTTTGTGTCTGTGTCTGCGCACAACTGTACATTTGTTTTAAATAAGCGAAAAATCGATTAAAGGTGATAATATACAGGCAAATTTCTGTGAGTCCAACAGTCACTGCCGCAGCCGCAGCGACGTCAACGGTGTCGCCAGCAACGCCAGAGAAGACGCAACGCAACATTTCGGTATGACCCTACCGACTGACAACACCAGTGGGGTGGGGTCGGTTGGTCTCCATTCCCATATTTCTTCTTTTCTTTATGCTCCACCGTTTAATGAGCCATGAAATATGGAGCCCCAGCCAGCGAGCGAATTTTCTCACAGTTTTTGGGGTTCAGGCCAAGCCTAAAGGTGATGTAAAAATGTTTGCCCAATTCGCAATCTCCACCATTGGAGTAGCAGCTGGCAATCAAATTACAACCCACAAAGTCCATCCAGACGAATTGTCCTGTGCACTCAAGAAGCAATCGTCGTCTCCTTCGGTCGGTTTTCTATGTAACGACTTGGGAGAGTGCCATCCAGACCTGGGCCATGCGTCGCCAAAATCAGTTTTGGTTAATTTTGTAGCACCTGCGCTATAGTTGGAATCATCTCAATAACATAACGCACCAGATTTCTGTGTCATTAAATCTATCACCCACGCGCTTTGAAGGCTGAATTGAAGCAGCCCTGAATACCTCCCCATTTACTGAATAACAATTCAATAATTTAGGTTTTGTTGCAGCAAATGGAATCGATTCCGCAGCCGAATTTTGTCGAATATAGACGACTGTGCTAATACATTATTGTCAACACTGTAAGGAACCGTTTCTCTCTGGAAGAGGAGAATCTCTTCGGTTTTCGTTTTTTACACGCCTTGCTGACACTCGCTTTTATTGTGGGTCAAATATTTGTTACATTTCAAAAGGTGAGTAAAGAGAGAAGCCCAAATAAAACTCAAGCCAAAAACACAAACACGAAGACAAGCGCAAAACACAACTGTCAAAAAAACTTTGAGCTAACTAAAGACGGAGAAGAGAAGGTGAATGAACTGTTGTCTCGTCTCTCTCAATCTTATTTCTCTGTTGCTGCTGTTACTGCTATTGTTGTTGCAAAATGTTTAATCATAAGTTTCATTTGATGTGTTCGTAAAAGCACTCATTCATTCAGGTTTCTTTGCCACTTGAACAAGATTAGTCTGTAACCGAAAATTAAATCAAAATGTGGCAATTATACAATCTCTTTTTTTTAGACTTAAATAATTTTTCAAGAAATTAATGCAAATGCAATGCCCTATATCCCAGTGGAAATAAACTCAAATATGTTTGTATAAATAGTTTGTACTTTTTTGATTAGGGTTTTGTGTTACTCATAAAAGACATTCTATAACATTACAGAGAGTTCTAGAGATATTCGGAACCTATAAGTCTATAAACAGGGGTGATATACATACACACAAAATCTTTAAATAATATCTAAAGGAAATTTAATATGTTAAACAGTTACTTTATTATGAAACGTAACTAACTGTTAATTGGATTTTAATTATATTTTAAGGGTGCTGCAAGTGTACACTAGCAATTATTATTGTAGCAGTAATAGCGTTGTAGGCCTTCTTTTAGCCGTACATAAAAAGAAAATCCAATCTGTACGAAGACATCATGTGTGCACTGTGTGAGTGTACGAATATCTACAAATGAATGAATGCATAACAAATTATGAAGGTACATACATACATACATACATCTGTACGTACATAAACACATATGCACAGTGGGCATGGATGTATGTATAGACCTATGTACATGCTTTAATAACAATCAAGTCAAGTGGCCCCTGGCTCGACCCGCTAACAGTAACTAAAAGTACAGTTGGTTTTTGTAAGAAAAGCAACACCAACAACAGCAGCAGCAAGTCCGTCAAGAGGCAAAGAGCAAACCAAAGAGACTGTGGTGCAGGGATAGGGGCAGAGGTAAAAGTAGAAGTAGAGACAGATGGGCGCAGCAGCGCAACGCGCGCACACACACACTCTCACAGAAACGTACATAAAAATGGTAATAAAATAGGTAAAGTAACAGCAGCAACGACGACGACGACGCTGCTGCCACACAGTTTTCGGAAAAGCCAAAGAGCGCAGAGCAGCGCCAGCACCAACTCCCCTAAACACACACACACAAACACGCGAATAGCGACAGAAAGACAGCAGCGACACACAAAAGTTCGCTGGGCAAAAATTACAAACACGTCGAGTCGCAGCTTTTTGAATGTGTAACGGTACATTTATGGCATGCCCAATTGGTATTAGAGATGAGCAATGAGCGATAGTGATGATTGCGAAACCTCATAACAAGAAATGCAGAGAAAGACACCAACAAACAAGATTAACCTAAGAGTTCATATTTTCAAATCTGAAAGACTCTCCATATTTTGACAACAATCATTAACACCTTCGAAAACAAGGTGATAGAAAACCCTAGTCGATAGTGTGCCAAAAATGAGGCGTTAATTCTTTATGGCACTACGCATATTGTAAGACCCAGCACATAATCAATAGAAAACGATGTCCATCTCTAACGCGTGGACACATGCATTGGATACAGATGCATATGATGACGTTGCAAAATAGTCACAGTGTTGCTAAAGAACGCAAACCAGAACTGAGCCTAAATAGGAATAGTCAAAATGTGACAAAACTGACGCCATGTTTCCCGCTAGAATTACCGAAAGTGTATATGTAGGAAAGAACTAAAACCAAACACATGCACACACAGTCGTCCTTCCTTATACAAGTCCTGACCCGATTATCGAGTTAAAACTGTTGTATAAAAATTTGCACCTGGACCTAAACCGGATAGAGGTGCCCATTGTCATTGTGGATTGAGAGTATGTGAAGAGAGGCGGCAAGTAGTACAAGAAGCAGAGAGAAGGAAGTTCAAGAAACAGCCGTTTGAGCAGAAGAACTGCCAGAGTGAGAGAGAGTGCGAGAATGAGAGTCCGCTCTCTTGAATGAACACTAACACGAGCGCACTGTGTGCCGGCTAAAGCCGAGAGAGCGGCGAAAAGCTCACACAAAGCAGAAACACAAAAAAGAGAGGGAGAGAGAAAAAAAACAGCCCAACAAGTGAAATGAATGTATGAAGAGGGAAAAAAACAACAAAAAATACGAAAGCAAAGCATAGCGTGCGCTAAAGAGCAGGCCAAAAGCAAAATTACAAAAGCAAAGCGAGTATATCACGTGCTGCTTGCTGCCACAGACGATGGGGGAAGGGGAGGGAGGGGAGGGGCTGGTGCTGTTGGTGCAGTCGGAGAGAGAAGTGTGGAGAGTGAAGGGGTCGTGTGCCGGCCTTTGGCGGCAGAGCAGCCAGCGTCAGCGCCATGTTAGGGGGATTCCAACCGAGAGACAGAAGAGACACAGCGACAGCAAGCCGACAGCTTTTCGTATAGAATGAGAGTGCAAAAGCGACAAACAAAACTGCGAATATGGTAACAGATAATACAAAGTGAAACAAAATAAAATGGACAGAAAAAATTAGCTTTGGTTTTAAGAGGTTTCATTGCAGGATTGTGTGTTACTGTTGTTGCTGGGTGGTCAAAGGCGGCGAAAGAGATGGCGAGAACGACAGAGCTGAGAATGAAGAAAAATCTCAAAAGCAAAGCGCAGACCGTGATGATGATGGCGGCGGATGGCGGTTGGCAGTTGGGCGGCGAGAAATGGAAAAGACGGCGGCGACAAACCAACAACATTACGGCGACAAGTACAAAAAAAAACACGTATTATGCATGGGGCATATGTACGGATGAGTGAGGAGTGTGGCCTGGCCTGTGTATGTGTGTATTGGAGATTTCGCATGATTCGTGCAAATTCGCCGCATAGTTGTTGTTGCTGGTTGCC
Source organism: Drosophila subobscura (assembly GCF_008121235.1). Lineage (NCBI taxonomy): Eukaryota > Metazoa > Arthropoda > Insecta > Diptera > Drosophilidae > Drosophila > Drosophila subobscura. The sequence continues at coordinate 12,998,980 of NC_048534.1, read as the reverse complement.
CTGCTCTGCTGCTGCCTCTGCTGCTCCTCCTCTGCTGATGCGGCTGCTTGCTTGCTCTTACTCTTCGTTGTTGTTGCTATTTTATTCGCATTCGCATATCCGTGGCGCTGCTTGGGCTTTTAGCTTTGCCTTTTGTTTGTGTGGTATGCATGCGGCTCTGTATCTGTACATCTATATCTGTGTGTGTGGGGTCGTCGTTGTCGTTCATATGTTTTGCGCCTTGTGTTGTTTGGTCGGTTTTGATTCGGTTTTTTGGGATGGATGATATGGTTTTGGCTTTGCTTTGCCTGGTGCCTGCTTTTCCATCCATCCATTTGTTCCGTTCATTCTCGCTCTTTCCCCTGTCTTCGTGTGTGTGTCTTCTCTTTCGATGAATTGTTTGCTTCAGTTTTCTTCTTCTTGTTTGCTGATGTTGTTGTTGTTATTCTCATTTGCACGTCACGTAAGGCGGCGCTGCTTTTTTTCTTTTCTTCTGTTTTCGCCGCAAAAAATGGGGGCTGCCCACTCTACTCTCTCAATAAATGAGTGAACGAGTGGTCATAGGAGGGGGGAAGTGCGGTTGAGTGGAAAGGGTATGGCGTGTGACGCTTTTTTATTACTGCTTCTCCCTCTGGTTCTGAAATTATTTCGTGTGCTTGTGTGTGTGGGCATCCCTTGATTGTGTGAGTATGTTTCTGTGTGTATGTGAGAGTGTGTTTGCGGCTGTCTGCCTGTATCTGCTGCTTGGGCTCGAAGATACATAATTATTTTTCTAAAAAGCATTTTCTGCCTTCCCATTGTTGTAAATTTCTCAAAGTTTCGTGTTAACCTTTGTACGGGCCTACCTTATATCAGAGTATAACTTAATTTCTAGGGTTAAATAAATATTTACTCACCTTTTTAATGGTTCTCCGCTGGTAATGGTGCTGCTAATCCGTTTCCACGTTCTCCCTCTACATACAAACAGTTTTACAGTTCATTTGGTTGGTGGTCACGCAATCAATTTTTTTCGGACAAGAGCGCGCGCGAGTCGATTCTCGTATGAGAATGACAGATGACGACGGAAACAAGGAATGACGACAACTACAACAATTGCTAATTCAAGTGTAGATACAATAATTGTAGCACAATTGTACCAACAACAACAGCAGCACCAACAAACGAGGAATGTAGAAGAAGCAGCAAAACTACAAAAGCGCAACGATTGCCATTCGCGGACTGTTGCTGCTGCTTCTTGCTCTCCACTCTCTCACATACAGTCAATCAAACTCACACACATATGCACACGCACACACGATAATTACAATTAAACATGATATACGCGCACGTAGAGTTGGAGCAGCGCCGCCGTCATCGTCGGCAGCAGCCAAACAAAGAAATCGATAGATATTACTGGAAATCTCTGGTGCTTCTGCCTCCTCATCTACCCATGGTATATCTTTTTCTTCATTTTAGTAGTAGCAAAGGAAAAGACCGCAAAGAAGTCATGAAAAGCAAAAGACAAAAAATTGTTACAGCCGATGCCCGCCGCCGTCTCAGCAGACGAAGAGACGCACAACAGACGCGTCGCGTCGAGAGCAGCGACAAGCGCATGAATTTTACGCTCTCTCATCAATTGCGCGTTATAGTGTGAGAGAGCAGGCAGTCACAGGCACCACAGCACAGCCCAGCAGACCAGGCCAGCCAGCGAGTGGCCCGGCTAGAAAAACGTGTGTCCGAGCGTGTGTTTGTGTGAGTGTTGGAGAGTATGGGTAAAAATGAGCAAGAGGGAGGCAGACAGATGAGTTGACAGAGGCAGAGCAGCCAACAATCAAATGGTTGAAGCCTACAGAGTAAGAAGAAGAGATGGGGATACCGTTGCAGGGGCAATGTATCTGCCTGCTGTGCTGCTCTTGCGCTCAAATTAACATATCAGAAAGGTTCGAACTTTAATTACTCTTCAATTTGAGTGGTAACAAAACTCATCCAGATGCTGCAACAATAACAAAAAATGTAGAGAGAGCAGCAGAGGGAGGGCAGAAAATGTATCATTTCATGGATTTGCAGGCTGCGGGGGTGAAGAGGACAGGGAGATTGTCTTTTGCACAGGTGCAAATGGTGCTCTGTGCCTGCATCTCCCGATGTTGGCAATACTGCAGCAGCACTCACACAGCCAAAGCAGAGACCAATACATACACAAAATTTATGCGACGCGCGATACGCGAAAAAAGGCAACAACATTTTTGGGAGTCAAAGAAGAAGACTGTGCGAGTGGGAAAAGGAAGGCATCAATTATAAATGGCGAGCAAACGCAAAATTTCTTCGACAAAGAAGAAACGGGAAAAATCAACTGCAACTAATTTGTGCGAGAGAGACCAAAAGCAGACTTGAAGAAAGAAATCAACTTTGCTGCTTGCTTGTCCCCCACCACACCCCCGCAAAAGACTTCAAACATCATGATGAAGCTCACACATCCACACACACAACACACACACTGCTGCACAGAGAGGTCCATTTTTAATTAGACAGCAGAAGGAAAAAAAAACTCTTCCAAGTCTTCACTTCTCTCTCACACTTTTCGATTTGATTATTTATGTCTTGTTTTAGAAATTGTTGTAATTTTTTTTTTGCCAATTAATTAACACACACAACATACATATTTACAAAATGCACTTGGCACTAGGAAAAACAATTGAAAATTGGACATTGGCTGCTTTCAGCCTTTGATTTTCTCTGTCGTCGCCGTCACAGTCGCCGCCGCTCGGTGCGGTCGTCGTCTCGCGAAATACATATTTCTTTTGCCGTTTTTCTCGTCGCTTGTGTGTCGTCTTGTGCTCGCTCTTCGCTCTGCTCTCCTCTCTCTTCTTCTTTGCACATTTTTTTCTTTTCAAGTGTCTCTTTTTCGGGTGCGATTTTCAAATGCATTTTTCGCTTAAAATACGCTCAATTTTGTTTGGGTTTCTTGCTTATCCAGTTGCCGGCAACTCTATCAGCGTTTTCTTGTTAATTTCATCAATTGATTTACACTTTTAATTACCGTTTAATGCAGAATTCTATGTCGGACAACGCACCACACGAACCTCCATTTTGTTTTGTTGAAATCAGTGTGACCGCGTCAGCCCGACAATAGAAAATGACACTCTGATATATACCGAAAAACAACGAATTTAACCCACTATTTTAGAAGTTAAACCGTGGAAAATAATGCAGTTTGTGAATTCCATTATTAATGTGTATCCATCCCTACAAAATTAATATATTGCATCTGAATATTCGTGTGTACATTTAAAACCCCACTGATCGTCATTGGTTTAATCGTAATCTGCCCGTGGCTTGATATTAATAGCAAGCTAAGGGTATCCACGACGCTCTGAAACTTAACTAATCTATGTCTTTGATTGGTTTTCTGTGCTTATATCTCTGTCCTGATGCCTTTCATTCCTTATGGAATGTAGATTCATTGCTACTGAATTTTAAATCTGGTGGAAAGTCTCTATAGCTGGCCCGCGGAATCTCCATGAAAGTAAAATCGAAATATAGATGCTGACTGAAGCTCGCTGCTAGAAAATTGAGGAGAATAACTATCGATACTGTTCTCGTGAAATGCTAGTGTGACCGTTAGTTATAAAACAGCAAAACGTAACGCAGATAAAAAACGCATTGCATTGTTTACATTTAGATTTGAATAAATATACAGATTTACGTTAGTTTACGCCACTTTCAGTCTTTTATTGGCTGGTTTTATATCAGTTTCCTGTTCATCTTCACCGTCATTTGGCATTTCGGTGACTACCCCATCCATTTCGTCATCTTCCGCTTCGCTTTGGTCTTCGTCGGAACTGTCGGAAAACACTATGGGTCCATTTCCCTTAACAAACATTATTGTTTTGCCCAAACGTCGCGATTCGGCACGCAGAAAGATCTGACGACAGAAACGATCTACAGCGTTCTTGCCCTGATCCTCCGATAAACCAAATATAAAGGCTCTGAAAGGGCGGAAAATCAAACAAAATTCAAGGAAACTTTGGTGATTTTCTAACTTACAGATTGGCCACATCGTAGGGTCCGCGTAGCTGAAACTCGTGCTCTGCTCCACTGCTGAGGATTATGTTCTTGGACTTGCCCTTGATGGAGTAGTTCTGGGCCAACTTAATCATGTCCTTGCGATTGTTGGAGTCGGCAATGGCTGGGGCATATTTGATCTCGAAGAACATGCCACGACGCACGGCCACCTGGTACGCTTTTCTGTTGACCAAAAGCCTCGAGCCAGCTACAGGATCGAAGGTTATAATGTCGCCCGCGAAGGTGGTGCAGCAATGCTGTTGGGGGAAGGAGAATAAATAGGAGTTCCACGAGCTAAAGTTCCTTTTAGCTTACTGTCAGTGCGGCATCGGTTTTGGGCTGTCCAGCAATAAGATTGAACTTGCGCAGATTATAGGAAACACTCTACAGGAGACATAATGCATTAGTACATAAAGTATAGTCAAAAACGAGTAACTTGCCATCGCATGAGATAGATTTGCATCCACAAAGAGTATAGTTATCCTTTGTAATATTCTCAGTTTGTCGGCAAACTCCTTCCGCAAATGCTCAATGCTGTGGGGTGCGGGAAACATCTCGGAGCCACGTTTGCCGGCATCCTTCTTGCTGTGGTCGAAGCTCTGATCGATGGCAATCGTCTTATAGCCCACTGCAATTTGGATAATAAATTGTCAATGAAATTAGAGACGTTCCCTGCCCCCGCTACTCACACTCCACCAGCTCGTTGAGTATGGCGCGCATTTGCTTGTCATCTTGGTTGAATAGTACGCAAAAGTCGTAAAATGGTTTCGTTTGTTCCATTTTTAATGTTGTGTTTTATTGTTGTGCCCCAAACGCGTGCAACTGGTGCCTCCTGACATGTGCGAACTAGGGTTGATGTTAACTAATGACCACAAATTAACTAAGTGTAATTATTGTGGGAACTGCGAGAGATTAGTGTTTGACTGCAGCATAAAAGTTCTCTAGTTGTTTATGAGTAAAAGTTATTTAAGCAAATGTTTTTTAAATAGTTCTAAAAGCGTGACTGACCCTCAGAAATATACCGAAATATTTATAACTTTTTACAGTACATACTGATAATATACCGAGACAAAAACAAACTTAACCCACTTCAAACCCTCTATTCGAACAAGTGAACAGCTTGAGTTAAGCCGCTGATAAATAAATTGCTGTTATTAATAACTATCCGAGCAACAGTAAAGTAACTATTAAAATCCAATATTTAACACGCAAAAATATTTTGATTCTTTTATTTGTAGACATAGGAACAATTAAAATAGTCATTTTCTACACAAATTCACGGGGAACATCAGGGAACATCACCAGCCGCAACAGGCACAGGATCACTGTCTAGATTCTCACGAAGGAAATCGCAATGGGAGTTCTCCTCTAATTTGGAATGTTCCTGGTACTGTTTGGCTTTGGCTCGTCTCGATTTGATCAGTATACCATGGCCGGGACAGTCGCAGTCCTCGCCATAGCACTTGTCCTTGCAGCACACGCGGCACAGATTAAATTCACACTTTGATCCCTGCGGATTGGCGCATGCCGTGCAGTATTGCAGCCGTCGTTCGTGTCGCTGGTGGACCTGAGCCTCGGTTTTATTGGGTCGCCGCTGGCGTCTGCGCAGCTTCTTCATGCGCTTACGGGAGATTTCATTGCCATCTTTGTCAAAGTACTGACGCTTGGCGCGATTCGGATCAATGGCTTCCAGCTCCTTTTCGGCAATTTTCTGACGATGCGATTCGGGTGAAGCGCGTATGTAGGGCTGACAGAGCCAGGCGTTAAGCTCGAGCTTCTATAAGGATTTAAACATGAAATTTATGGATATTTGTAGGTTATTTTTATCACTTATGTGAAGGGATGGCTTTAGAGTAGTATAGTAGTATTTATTGGATATAATAAGTTGAAAAATATATGTAGAGTGAATTAATTGTGAAATAGGTTTTCTTCGACGCGTGCTGTCTTGATCGCTTCCACTTCAAAAGAGAACTATCGCCTCTGTTGATATCGATGTCTTTCGAGCTATCGTGCGTATAACAGCCCCCACAGAGTTAACAGCTCATGTTGACTAACAGCTCTTCACAGTCGGCCTTTCCTGAAAAATCACAGCGTCCTCGCGGGATTCGCCTTCCTTGTCGTCATCGTCATCTGGTTCATCAGGTGGGAGTTCGCACCAGCGTTTCATCCTGTCAGATGAATACACCGACTTATAGTGCCTCTGCTTTCGTTGGGCATAAGGGATATCTTCTACCAGATATCGGTCGTTTGGCAGCACTTTGTTGACAATAAATGGACCTTTATAGCGAGGCTCCAATTTGCGTGACGTTCCCTTGCTAAACGGCTCATTCTCGACTAATACAAGATCACCAAGGGTATATACGGTTGGCTTGGAATGTCTGGCATCGTAACGTTTCTTCGCAGCAGCCCTATGATCGTTGACTGTATTGGCAGCGTCTGCTCGTAGCTTCTCCAACTCGTCCAGATTGCGCTTGAGCAGTTTGATGCGGCTATTCAGCTTATCCATTTGCTCCTTGTGCTGGTCGACATGTCTCCGCTCGTCTTCGATGTTCATCGTCAGCTCCTTGATCTTCTTGTCCATCTTGCGGTTGGCCTTCTGCTGCAGCAGCTGCTCCTTGCCCTCGTTCTCCAGCTGCTCCTCCAGATTGGCGATCTTGGCCTCGAGTGTGGCGATGGTGGCCTTCACCTTGGTGCGCTGTGCCGTTTCGATCTCGGCCAGCTTGGCCTTCAGCTCCTTGTTCTGGCGCTCGAGCAGAGCGCGTCCATTCTCGCTCTTCTGCGAGTTGGACTTCTCGTTGGCTAGCTCCGTGGTCAGCTGCTCGATCTGCATGTAAATTTTCCTGGTGAATAGCTTGTCTTGATTCGATGCTCCCAAACGCATCATATTTGCCTGTTGGCACTTCTCATTGTTTGCATGAAACTTATTGCCTTTGGCACAACGCGACTTCTTCTTCTCTTGTGGGCATGAATTAGCGAAGTGCCCCAATTCTCCACAATTGTAGCACTTTTGAGCCTCCTTTGGCTTTGTTGTCTTTACATCGTAGTCCTGTTTTGGCTCCAAGTTGCTGCCTTTTGGTAAGAACTCCTTTTTGTTTATGACTGGCCGACCTCTATTTACAAAATACGACTCGGCTGCATCACGAAACTGCTTCATTGAAGAAAACTGAATTGCCGCAATACTATTTTGCAACTCTCGATGCTGTAGACCTGATCTCACATATCGTATAACAGCTGCTTCACTAAGCTTGTACCGCACGCCAAGGGCGGACATCCGGAAACAATACTCCTTCACTGTCTCCTTCGCTCGTCTGGTTGCATTAGCCATATTGAAGTGCACTTCAGCTTCGTCTGGGTTAGATCCGAACTCTTCTAGTATAGCTGTAGCGAAGTTGCTCCATGTGGTGTGTAGAACCGGCGACGAGTCGAGCCACATCTTAGCGGGACCCCTTGAGCCGCGTATAAATTGCGAGTAAGAGAAATTTCTCGTCCCATTGGTACGCATCAACTACCTTGTTGACACGATCGATGAACTGGTCCACGGAGATGGCGTTATCGTCGCTGGGGTCATAGTCCGGTAAGGTATTCGCAATTTCCTTTACCGACGCTTGCCTTACGTTGTTGGTAGCCTGTCTACCCGGGTTAATGTCGTGGGACGCACCTTCGATATTTTCTTCTCTGATCTGCTGCTGCTGTTTTGTTGTTGCTCCTAATGCTGTTGCTTCTGCGTTTTTCCTTTGCATGATGACCAACTGAACCATCATTTTCTTCAGCTCTGTCATTTCATTCTGCATTTGTGAAATCGTCGCCGCTTGTGACGTCAGCGTCTCCTCCTCATATGGACTACTGATTCCAGCTGCTTGTGGCATCTCTACGTCTTCGGATTTCTCAAAATCAATTAGTCGTTGTACTAATTCGGCTCTAGAGCCCGACACTGCCAAGTTCCTCTCTCGTACCAGGAACCGTAACTGGTCCACCTTAAGTTCTGCTATTTTGACCATTTTCGTTAATATGATCGTCTCTCCTTATCAATGATTTTGTCTGCTTTTAACCTGCACGCACAAGCAATCCTGTTAGCATGTGTGCAAGCGAGACAACTGATATGTTTGTATTTCACAACGTTGTGCAATTTCCCAACGACGCTACATATACACACAAGCCCTTTGTATGTATGACTGTCTAATACCAGGCTCACACAGATTCCTGGCGCAATTTCTTGAGACTCTTTCTTTCCAGGTCCACTAAAGTTCCTGATCGCTGAACATTGAATCCGTCTGCCACGTAGAAAAGGAAAACCTCCGTAATTTGCAATTTTCTTTGTCACATAGACCTTAGGGAACACATCCCATTGCAAACTTCCCACGCCGACGATTCTTGCTGCTTTTCTTGAGTTTCTCTTAAAATTTTACACTCTGCACATAACAACTCTACTAATCCCACTTCTGAACTGTGAAGGGATGGCTTTAGAGTAGTATAGTAGTATTTATTGGATATAATAAGTTGAAAAATATATGTAGAGTGAATTAATTGTGAAATAGGTTTTCTTCGACGCGTGCTGTCTTGATCGCTTCCACTTCAAAAGAGAACTATCGCCTCTGTTGATATCGATGTCTTTCGAGCTATCGTGCGTATAACAGCCCCCACAGAGTTAACAGCTCATGTTGACTAACAGCTCTTCACACTTACATCTGTACTTATGGTGGCATCCATTTCCTCCGGCACATAGACCACTTCCCCCCTATGATAGGGCTCATATTTGGCCTGAACTTTGTGCACAACTGCCTGGAACTGCTCCAACTGATTCGAAGTGGCCAGCGTGTCTCTAAGCTCTGAGTTTTGCCTTATGTTCATGCTGGAAAAGTCGAGAAAGTTTAGTTTAAAGTGGGGAAAAATAAGATATTTATCTCACATGTGATGGAAGAGCTTGAAGAGATGTCCTCTGATATAGGAGCTGGGACAGGGATATAGTTCGACGAATTCTAAGTACTCCTTGGCCATTTGCCAGACGGGCGGCGCTATGCCTTGAAAGATGGCCGGATTATGCAGATTGCCCTCGGCACTCATCACACCATCGACGCCCGTCTCATCCAGACAGCGGTGCACATCCTCCAGTCCCAGTATATTGCCATTGGCGAACATTGGGATTTTCAGGTGCTGTCGCAACTCCTTAATGTAGCTCCAATCGGCCACACCGGTGAGTGGTCCCTTCTGCTCCCTGGTCCGGCCATGAACGGTGAGCAGCTGACAGCCAGCAGCCTCCAGCATTTTGGCATATCGCAGAGTTTTCTCCCGATCCTCGAAGATGCGAATTTTGCAGGTCACCGGCACAGACAACTTCTCGTGCAGTGTCCGGACTAAGAGATAGAAATGAATTCAAAATATTTACTCATATTCAAATCAATTCCACTCACCAATATCCGTCAGCAGCTCCCATTCGTCCTGCAGAAATGAACCATAGTGGCCCCGCTTGGCGATGGCCTGTGGACAGCCCAGATTTATGTCCACCGCATCGCAATGTTCCTGCGCCAACAGCGCCGCATCCAATATCTGTTCAGCATCATTGCCGCAAAACTGAATGATCAGCGGCCTATCCTCCGCACACGTTTGCAGCGCATCCTTGCGATACTTGGGATCGTGGGCGAACAGGTTCGCGTGGTACATGGGCGAGTAGCAGAGTTGGGCGCCATAGCGACGGCAGAGCATGCGCCAGGCCAGCTCGCTTTGGTCCACCATGGGCGCCACCACGTACCGCGGGGAGCCCAGAGTGCGGCGATAAAAGTCATACCCTAATAATTTGGTATTCTTTGTCGCGTCTCCCTCATCGTTGACCATCGTTAAAGTCAGTTGTAAGCTGCAAGAAATATACATAAAGCCAGTACATAGATTAGTAAAGGGTAAATATTAATTAATATAATATTACCCCTTCCCTTGTGCATATTGATTCTCAAGTGTTTTGCCCCCGTAAATTACTCATCTGGCAAATTGGGTGACAAATGTCCCGCAATGCTGCGGAAAATTGTGGCTCATTTTTTGAAACCCCTTGGGCTCATGGACTGTGCGGGGGGGAGAGTTCTTTCTGTCCGCACAAAAGTGTTTTGTGGCAACTAATTAGGGACACATTAGCCAGAACTGGGTGCGGCCGAGCGTGTGGCTGGGGTTGAGCCACGCACAGGTGGACAAGGTGCAAAAGCTAAACAAATTTACATTGAGCTGTTGACAAAGAACAACAAAAAAAACAAACAACAACAAAGCACACAGAAGGAGGAGCACGAGTTGGAGGTGGAGCAGGGTGCACTGAGGGAAAACACGAAAACTAATTCAGAAAACAATAACGTAGATATCGAATCATGATAGTGTGCCATGCCAATGAGGATTTTCACTTTGAATTTGTGTATTTGTTCGCGGTGCATAGCTACAGCGGCCCACGGCGAACTTAATAACCAGCTGACGTCTCTTCACCACAGTGCAATCTCTATCTCTATCCCTTTCTCGCGCTTGTCTCTGCGAGCGTGGTGAATAAGTAATTGGTGCTCCCCACAGAAACAAAGCCACCTTGTTACACAATATTCCGCTCGTTTCTTTTGAGTTCCTACCAAAGATCCTCTTGCCGCTCTCTTCTTTCCTGCTTGTACGCTTTATCCGGCACTCGATCGGTTGCGAGTGTGGTAGAATAAGTTTTGGGTTGTAAATCACTTGTTGTTGTAGCTCAAAAATGTTGCATATATTCTACATTTGGTTCCCTCGATAGCAAATCTTAATTGCAAAACTGATTTCTCAGTGAAGTAGAACGGTTTGCCGTTGATAGTGGAGCATAGGGAATTTGGGAATTTGTATTTTCAAAGCTGTTAACGTTTCACTTTTATTACGAGTGCACTTCCAATTGCATTTACTTGCGGGCTTTTGTTCCAATTAACTGGCTGCATCTCCTCCGCCGCTACTTATTTTCTTTTCATTTTCATTTTCACTTTTCTTCAAGCATTTTTCGTTTTCGTTTTCGTTTTCGCTTTCGTTTTTGGGGCTTGGCCCAGTCACAGAAGCGTGAAAATTGCGCTTCGAGTCAATGCACAGCAGCAAAAAGAGTGGCAAACAACAGAAACTACAGCTACTCCTCATAACATACTAACAAAGACCTTACTAATTGAGTTACTCGAGTTGTGCATGCACTTCAAAATCTTCTTAACGAAATCTTCAACTTACGCTTTTGGGCCTTCTGTTGGAGCAACAAAGTTAAGTGGCTTAAAAGTACAGTGTGGCAAGGGGGCTATAAGCTGGGGGGCAATGTACCTCGAATAACATCTATCTTTACAGTATCAATTGTAAATCTGTAAGTCAAATGTTCAATGCGAAAGTTATCGGATACAATTTAGTTGTCGAAAACAACAGCAAGCGCAGCACTAGCATCGAGAGCTGAGTTTTCGCTTAGAATAAGTAATAGAACTTTCCCTATATCTTCACCTTTGCAGCCTGTCTTATGGCAATGCAACGCACTGTAAATGCAAACCTTACACACCTTTGACAGGTAGACGCGAGGCAAGTCCCCAGCCCAGCGCCTTGCTGCCCTCAGCCCGCTGCTGCTTGCACAATAACTTGCATAACTTTGCCCAATTGGAAATTTACTTTTGCTCCGCTTTTCACACACACACAGAGACAACACACAAATACAGTCACAAACACAAAGTAAAGTTTTTCCATCGAAAGTTTACTGACCGGAAATGGCATGCAATTTTATCAATGGCGAAAGGCAGATATTCCCCTGCTATTTTTGGACTTCTGTTACTCGATTTGTTGTCGTTTTTTCGGTGTTCCTGTTGCACAACCCTTGGGCAGGGGGGGGGGACTTTTTTTGCTGCTGACAGTGCACGCCATTTTGAAGCCCCCCAATGTCTGCGAGTAATTAAAGTTTAAATGCACAGAACAACTTTTGCAAATTGCATAAGAACTGAAATACTACGATGGAAGGAACACACAACAAAATAGCAACCAGCTAAGTAGGCGTGGCACTGGCTGACAGCTGCTGGCTTTGTCATAATTATGGCCAAATTGCCAGCCAACTTACCAAAAATGAGCTGAAAGGGGGCCGCGCGACCCCCCTGGGGCAGGCTTTGGGCATTTTGCAATTAAGAACTTTTCGCAGAATATACAAGACTGTAACAACTGCAGCTAGGGAACAAGTCTGGTAATGTTGGCAAATTGTACAAAAAGTGATTTACAAGTTGTAAGAAAAGTTTCCTTGGCGCTTTTATTATTTTGCATAATAATTTATGGAGCAAAAGTAACACAAAAATTCGTCATGGCATTGCAGTTTAGCTATTTGGAACGATCAATTGGAATCTTTAATATTTGTTTATATTTTATACATTTCCTTGCATCATTTCGGAAGCCTTTGCATGTACTTTTAGTTGTCGAAGTGCTCCTCAATCTTCTTGTTTAATCCTTCAATTATCTTAAATTACGGGCTGGCCCATAATTTTCTCATCAGTTGAAGGCTTTTTACTTCATACGAGACTAAGACTCAGGATTTACTTAACCGCCAGCAACAATTACTTGCCTTAGAAGCGATTCAGTGTAAGTTGCTGGCTCTTGGAAGTCATTATTGGGAGACTTTTAAATATAACTCCAGACTGGAATTCTGTGTACCCTTTGCCACCAAGCAGTTATAAATTAATTGCAAATGATTGCTAATTCATGGCAGAATTGCATATTGAATTGAATTGAAATTAAATTATGCTGCATTCTGGCTTTAGCCCATGATTGTCTTGGCTTTTCGCAGTCGTTGCGACACCGACTGTGCAGTAGAAACTTTTCCCACTTGACAGAAAGTTTCGCCCTAATAAAGTGAATTCATTTGAGGCCACAATCTGCCAGACACACTCAAGTGGTCAACCGCAGAACGACCAAAAAAGCTATGCAACATTTTGCAATGCACTTGGCCGGGTTGGGTAATTAGGAGACCGCAGACAATTTCAATTCCACTTTGTTGTTGCTCGCATTTCTGGAGCTGACGGCAGCAGAAAATTGAATCTGTAGCCCGGACACTGGCAATCGCCTTTGAATGCTTTCGATTTCTGGGCAAGGCCAGCGAGATGGAGCAGGAGCTGCCCCACCGGCCAAAGATAATTAATAATTTCCGCACCAATTAAGGCGGACCAAGAGCCAAAGCCAAAGCTAAAGCAATCTTGGCTTTCTCTACGGTTAGCAGAAATGCAATATCGGAGTGAAGTGGGGGGGTGGTTGGGTGCTGTGGCAGTGAAGCATGGGATGAAGCCACACCCTCACCCAGCCGCACATTGCATGTGGCGGGAATTGCAATTGCTTTGGCTCATGGCCATCCCCATCACCTCCATGAGCTGCTCCTCCTCAAACTCATACTCATCCTCTGGCTCCCATTCCATTCAACCGCAAGGTGCATTTCCAATTTCCAGTATGGCTCCTCTATGGTCTAAACAGAGGAATGGGGCAGTGTTATATTTATTTAATGTTAACCCTCCATTGCTGTGGTCAACCGCCATTATAAATTCAAAAGTTAAACTTGGGAAAAAAGACATGCAAGCTGCATAGCTACTAGAGAATGGACTTGGACTGGAGGAAATTAGTTCTAACAAAAAGAAGGGAAATTCTTCCGCTAAAATTATTAAAAAATTCAGAATTATCTTAAAGAAATAATTTGGCTAGTCGGAATATTCCCTCGAGGAACCAAAGTAGCTACCAAATTTCATTACCAAATGCGTAACAAAGAAGCCTTCCCCTAAAATTATTTTCGCTTTTATTTAATCACGATTAGGAAAAGACAATGAACTGTTTAGCGAACTTGAAACCAGCAAAGAGAGCTAATCCCAATGAAAATTCTAATCCAATTGAAGCACTCACTGAGCCCGCACAAATCAACTTCGTGATCCCTGAGTTTCCACCAACATCAGCAAAAGAATTAGCCCCGGTTCATGGGAAAAGTGCAAACGTTGGCAGTTGGCTTGCGGCGCCCTTTTGCCACCTGTCGTCCCTCCCCACAGAACGTCGAAAGCCAGCGCCAAAGTGGAAGCTCAATGAAAAATTGGTAAGGCGAAAAAAAATTGAATTAACTTGCTTGCCATTCAGCGAGGCGTTAAATCCTTTTCAGAGAGCAGAAACGAAGTGAGAGAAGGAAAAGGGAGGAGAGCGGTTACTCTGCGGCTGCCATTTTCAGTTTTTAGCAATTCTTCACTTTTTTGTAATTTCTGTCTTTGTCATTGCAGGGAAAAAGAAAGCATGAAATATTTTTTAAACAATTCCAGACCCTAAGAAAAGAATACTAAATTGCTGCTTAGCGAACTTGAAGCGTATTTAAACTTCGATCAAATAGATTTAGCTTTCACATACATTTTTCTGTGGTTATATTTTGCATTGTTCCCTCTCCCACTTCACCAACAAGCTGTCCAAAGGAATATCAAACAGAAGCTGCAGAATTTGCATACAAAAATTGTGGTGAATGCCGCAAAATAATAATGACCAGAGATTTATTCTTCGTCAACCGGCGCTGCCTTACCTTATACTTAATATTCCCTTTGGCCCTCACATTTCCCTCCCTAATCTCTCCCCTACTCATCTTGTTCTCTTTGCTCTTTCCACTCAAGTGCCGCAATTTACTTAGAAGCTGTTCGCCGGCTGCTGTTTTGTGTCCCTCTTCCCTTTCCTTTGCTTGTTGTTGCTGTTTTATTGCCACGGCTTGCTTTACATTTGTTTCGCTGTCGAACGAGCGGAACGACAACCGAAAAGAGACAAAAGAAAGGAGAGACAAACTTACTGTAAACGGCGATGCCAGACTCCAAAATATGACCTCATTCCTTTGCACTCGCACACACGCACTCATACATGAAAGATCCGGACACGGACGCGAGCACTCCATCGGAATGACTGCGCCTTGTATTACGCATACAGCTGAAAGTTTACAGCAAAAAAAGTGGTGGAAGCGAGGGTAGAAGGGTAAGAACGGAATTGCAGTGGTGAAGTTTTGATACCCCTTAGACGTTGGATGCAAGGGTTGATGGGTTTGAAGATCAGTATTTGAGATTTTTAACAAGGGGAGTGTTTGGAACTGAAAATAAATTCAGTAAACGAGGTATCCAAAAGCTTGTAATGAACTTTTTGTTTTCTTGGCACTCTCTAGGCGGCGCAATGAAATTTCAAGTGGTCAAGGATGGTAGCATTGGGGAGGTACATACATATGTACATACATACATACATATGTACATACTCGTACATACCATATGTACATTGGAGTGAGATCTCGGTGGCCTGGGAACACGGCTAGTTGTGGTCTATTAAAGCGCAGGCTTGGCCCAAAACCACTCCCCATGGCGTGATGGCAATCAAATTGAAAAATAAAAACTCTTTGCGTGCAACCGCTGGAAAAGAGTAACAAAAACTAAAAGCGACACAAACACCGAAAACAACACAAGCAAAATGCAAAAGAAAGAGCAGAAAAAAGTAGAAGAAATGAAAGAAAAAGTGGACCCAGCACTGACCGCTTTTATTGCGTGCATTGCATTTCGCCATTTGACGTGCGAATTGCGATTAACCCCACCACATTCAAGGGGAATTTGTTCCGTGTTTGGCCTAGACTCTAAAGGGAATTGGTATTGGTGTTTTAGAACCAATAGTGTTTTGGTGGTGATGAAAGCCCTTAGGGAATTGTTTTGGGAATACCCAAACAATCGAATAGTCGTGCAATTGCATTTGGGATTGAAACTTTGGGAGCGCAAATCTAAAAGCCAAGCAGAATGAGGACTGCTATCTGCAGTTTAGCTTTAGCAAATTGATTTCATTTGGAGGAGGCATCTTTTTGGCATTAAACAGCAAACCAATTGGATAATTGAAAAAATTCAGTTATTGCTTTTTATTGTAGGTTTCCTAATTCGTGCAATGAAGATGGGGAGAGCCGCCTGTATAGGTTTGTAGGGTACACAAAGTACACAGAATTTCTTGTCGATTGGATTGGATTTTCATCGCATATTTGGGATCCCGAACTTGAACATAATTGCCTAAAACATGTTATTAGGGTTTGCTTTAAATCTGTGCATGGTTCACTCTGTGGATTCACTTAAAAGTTGATTTTAAAAATCATTTTCCATGTGTTTGACTGTTTCTTTAAATAGTTCCATATAACTACTGTTTATTTCTGGACATATTTGTATTTAAAAGTAACCAATTTAAGGTCAACATTGAATTACTTTTAGTAATAGTTTTTTGTTGTTGTTCAAGTATCTCGTAACTTTAAAATAGCTCTAACATATGGCATTAGAAACCTTATAACACATTTAACTACCTCCATTTTACAACTTTTCCCATGCAAGTACACGCACACCCATTCAATTCAGAGCAACAGACAACAAAAACCACTCATAAGTATTCACACCACACCCACACACACACCGTGCGTCCTTGGGCTGTCATAAATAAAAACTTAATTTCCCACTTTTTCCACTTAGTCATCCGAAAATGCTTCGTTTTTCTCATTCTTTGCAGTCCCGAGTGGGGCACTCGTGTCCGGGAAATCCCCGAAATGGGTTAATGGGTTGGGCTTTTAAAGCGTCACTAGATGTTGCCACTTAATCAAAGGCAGTCGTTGTAACGCTGCCCAAACCCACGCCACAGTTCTTGACAATTTTTGTGCCCATCGTCTGACATTTCTTATGCAAGCGGGTCAAAGTCAGGGCCCATGCTGCCTCTGTAGCCCTGTATCCTAGGGGCCGCCCTTTTCTAGTGCTGCCCCTCTCTCCCTGTGTCCTGTGTGTACGTAGTACGAGTACGTGCACACATTCCCTTTGCTGACGTAATAAAACCATAATAAAAGGACGAAGCGCGTAACAGGCCCGCATTGTGCCCCTTTCAAGGACAATGGAACGACACACAGAAGTGTGGAAGCTTGCCCCAAAAATGGGATGCAAAGAAATGACAAAAACAGCAGAGACGAGGACACAAAAGGAGAGGCAGGCAGGGAAGAAGACGGAGGAGAGGGTGGAAGATATCTGCTTGTGGCGACAATTTGGCATCTTTTGCTGGGGCGGTTCTTCTTCAGTTAGACATCATTGAAACGGGGCCAAGCTATGAATGCAGGCTCATCATCTACATAGAAATAGATTTAATTCCATGTTTTTCTTTTTATCCCAGTGTGATTTCAGATGCACCTTCGAGCAGGCTGCACAAACGCACATCAATCTCCTAGAATATTCATCGGCATCAACCCTCCGGCGCAATTGAAATTGGTTTATTAATTAATTTCTTGAGCATGTGCCACAGATTGAAGGTTATTTTTACCACCCACCCGCAACTCCTGCCGTCCGCTGTTTACCTTTGCTTTAATGTTGTTTGCACACATTTTGTGATGAAATTTTATTACACACAGCTCATTAGGACTAATGATGCTTGTTGGCCGTCAGCCCTGATTCCAGATCAACAGCAACAGAAAGAAAAAAGAGAGAGAGAAGCACAGAAAACTTGAGACGAGCTCTAGGAGGGGGCCACGGATAGACAGCCTTCCAACTGCAGTGACGATAATGAAGGGGCTGTGCCTTTTGGCCTTGTGTGGCACTGGCTGTGTGTGCCATGAAGGATGTTCTCTCAGCCTTCTTCCGTGTTTTTGGGCTGGCTGTCTGGTGTGTTGCCTTTGCACTTAATTATATTTGTACGCCCAGACGATGAGCACGACAACGAGCTGCCATGATGAGGGCAGGGGCAGGCATCTCTGGGGCCAAATGGCCAAATTGAACGTGAATTTTACTGATTGACTTCGAGAGAGCTACTCAGGAGAGCTAAAGGTTAGCTCAGGGCTAAAGATTGGATTGGCTACCCCATAAAATAGAACATTTATAAAAAACTACAACTTTTTCTTAAGTTTTTAGTTGGGGGCTAGGATTTATGAGTGGGAAGAGTGTGAAAAGTGTATTTATTGCACTTTAGCTTGAAGTAATATCATAAAAGTTTTATAGTAGATGTTGGGGGAATGGTGCTTAAACGCAGAAACGAATAGAAACTGAAGAAAAAAGTTTCATTAAGTCGAAAACTTGAGTGCTGTGCAACAGATTTGAACCGAAGAAAACTTTTAGCACTGAATGAATGAATGAAGCCTCCGGGGACTAGTTTTATTATTCACCTAATAGGGATGATAAAAGCTGTAAATACTCGTAGCAATATGATTGGACATTTATTCGCACCAAGGGAGCTGTTAGTTAAAAGTTGTTTCATTTAATTCAATATATAAATATGGTGTACATTTATGTATTTCTCGCTATCAACCATTAGTTCTCTGCCCGCGAATTCGCGTCACTGCGAATTCCAAACACGAGAGCAAACGCAAAGAGAAAACGAAGGAGAGCGAGATGAGAGCGAGAGCGGACAACCGATCGGCGAGAGAGCGCCGTAAAAGGTTTTGTGCGAGAACAGACGACGAACGACGCAGAAATCTAATTCTTGTACCATTATACCATATTTAATCACTTGTTAACCTTTACTTATAAACAATAAACATAAACCCCCACATAAATAAGAAGTAAATTTACTTATATCTCGCTCTCAACCATTAGTTCTCTGCCCGCTCACTCTCACTTATTTTTCTACCACTTTAAAATTCTTTAAGAAGTAAGCAAAAGTCTCTTAAGAATTATTCTGCTGAATTTCGTTGGTAAATCCTGCCCAACGTACAGTCTTAGTTTGGTTACTTTAAAGCTTGTACTCCCATAATTCGCTGCTATTATCCTTCGAGTCCTTTCCTTAAAAGGTTAAGCCTCAACTGGAGCCTACTTTACAGGCGTTGCTCAATTAGTTGCTCCTTTATTTGCGGGTCGGTCGTCGTCTGCTGGATTTGGTTTTATTTGTTAGGTTGCCACCGTGTTGCAAAGGTACATAATGAATACATACATACAAACATACATACAGATATACATATGTACGTACATGTCTTTTCGTTATGTTTATCTGTTGCAAAGAGAGTGTGGAAGGAAAAGACAAACAAGCCAAATGACACGTACCCATAAATCCCCAACGTTTTTATTGGGAAAGCGCTAAGCTTTAGGGCTGCACACCCACCCGCACACACACACACAGCATGCCAGCACAGGTGGGTGCGTACAGCTGTGCCTCAGTGTGTGTGTCTGTGTCTGTCATTTGTGTGATTTGTTTTACCAATGCAAACACACACGGGAGCGGCTGGCATAACGACAAAAAGCAAACGGGAAAAACATAAAAAATGCCAACAACAATTTACTTTGTTCATTTACGCACAAGTATTTGCATAAATCATAAAAGTATAAAATAAAAAAATAAGAATAAAACGCCAAACATACAAGTGGGGAAGCCTGAAGAAATTTCAACAGTGGGGTTTTCGGAATCGGTTTGACGATTTTGCTGGTTGTCTAATATTATTGTAATATCTCTATTTGTTATTATGGTTGACATTTTTACGTAACTAAATCTACATTTATATTAGTTATTGTTTTTTTTATGGACCTTCACACTCCTCACTGGAACTTTAGGGATTAGGGATGCTTATTGGATGCTTTTCTGTATTTTATTTAATTTAAAAACGGAGTAGAAAAAGTAAAAAAAGGACAGTAATTGTACCAATTTTGTGGGCCTGTTTTTAAATAGCTTTTAAAGATTTTGTGAAAGAATTTTAAGGCATAATATTAATGGCAAATGTGACTATAAAAATACCAAATAATAATGGAACAGAATAATGTGGTAATTGGTTTTTATTGGCTTTAAATTGTACTTGGCAAGGTGGAACAGTTGGCCTACATGCATATGTACAATGTATGTACATATGTTAGCATGTGTCTGTTTGTATATTGATTGCTTAAACTTAAATTAAAACACCCGACCACAAAATTGGCCATACGCACAGCGTGGCCCATGCCTGGCGATGAGTGGCGGACCACCCGTTAAGTGGGGAGCGTGATTCCAGGCGTAATGACCGCAACGTGGAGCAAATTGGACAAATATGTATGCCTCGCAGTGCGGCAATGAAAATGTCAACACGAGCTGTGGGCGTGGGTCCCAGGACCTCATCATACTGCCACAAGAGACTCTCATCATCGTCATCTACCGCCAGTGGAGTCCCATCAAGAGAGCTCTGGTATCCACTCCACAAAACTATCAGCATCACGTGGGGCAGCAGCAGCCTTGTTAAATATTTAAAATGCCACTGAAGAAGCCGGTCACGACAATCCCCCAAATAATGGACGACAGGTGCCGGCCATTGATAGTTTTAGAGTTTTATTTTTCTTGCATTTTATTTCGTATTTTTCGCTCTATTTTTCTTTGCGCTTTTGAGAGCCACACAATTCACTTAACTCTTTAAGGGGAGGGCCCCAAAATACTAGAAAATATAAAAAGGGAAATCTTTTATTTTTAAAAGCTGGAAAAAATAAACAATGAAATGGAAAAGCATTTTTCTCAGTTTTTCCTAAATATACGCAACGCTTTTCTTTTAAAGCATATTTTTAATTTTGTTGTAATTGTTTCCATTTGTTGTGGAAATATTTCTAATTGTTTTCTATGCTTCTTTCTTTGATATTTCTAAATATAATTTCTTTGGTTTTATTGGTTTTCATTTTTAAATAAACTTATTTATGGACTTTTTTTTTTTTTTGTTGGCCGCACTTTTTATCAAAATATATATTTCTGTGTGCACAAAAATGTTACAATCAATTTGCTGCCTAAATTAATATAATTATTGTTGTATATCCTTGCATTTCGTATTCGTATTCGTTCTCATATGCAAGCTATTTTCCAGTCTCATTCACTTAGTTTTTCTTTCCATTTTCATCATATTATAGGGACATTCTTTGTTTTAGATAGAGTTACACGCAAAGAACCGATCCCATAAATCGGTTCAAGGGCCTACTACCATCTGGGCAAGTCATTAACCAAATTGAAAAGCATATGAAAAGCTGGCCCCCGGCGACGGAGTAGGCGGAATCCTACCTGGATGGAACAACACAATGGGTACGTAGGGTAAGCCCCGGGCGAGAGTTCGTTGAACCAAAGCCAAAAAGGAAAGAAAAGAGCTGAAAAAATGTCATTGCATGGCAGCCCAGAGACAATGCAAACAGTTGGAGGAAGGGAATCCCAGAGTTAGAGGAAGGGAATCCCAGAGTTAGAGGAAAGAAATCTTTAGCTAGGGAAAGGGCATACCAAAACTACGAGGAAAGGCAAGTCAGGCCAACCATGGAGCAGAACCCCCCCAACGAAATGTATCACCCAAATACCACCCATTGCTAATGACAACCAAGAAATCAGTGGGCGTAGACCCGCTGCCAGCGGGTGTACATTGTACGAGTAAAACCTGTCTGAAGCGACTAGACATCGCACCCAATTTCACCCAAATCAATCATAATTCGTTTGCATTGAAGAGTGAGTTGGAAGGAGTGGGGTCTCTCGGATATATTATCAGGCGACACACCCACTCAAAAAAGGAAACCTGAGAAATCAGCCAAAACTTTTGGAATACACTTGGAAAAAAATTGTTTTACAGAGGAATTGATCAGAAAAAGTGCCAAAACCTGTGAAAATATTTAGCTTTCGCTTACTTATTTCTACAAATTTCCTAATAATTATTTTTCCATGTTCCACGAACGCTGGAATTAATTTTGTGGTGCCAATAATGCTTTAAATAAGTAACCTTAAGTGCTGGCACGAGAGTCAATTTATGCTTATCCTAAAAACCTCTTAAGTGTTTTTAGCTTCTCGGAAATGGTGGATTTACTGACATTTCTTCGTAAAATTTAGATGATAAATGGAACTAGGACGCTAGTCGTTTTTTTTGCAAAGGTTATTCGGACTTATTAGGACTCTAATCTAAAGAAATTTGTCACATTTTTCGATTAGTGTAGGCAAAGTACGCTGAACATTTTAAGTCTGTGCGGATATTTTCTCTGTTGCATGTCAAAGGCACATTGCAGCAGGGAGAGAAAATGTATTTTAATTGATGCACAAAAATAACAACTACGACCAGTGGAAATAAAACCAACAAACCCCAACAACAAGTGGTCATGACAACATCGGCAAATGCATTTTTACGTTGCCATGGTGAAAGTCAGTCAAGTGGGAGTACGCCCCCACAAAAGGGGAACAAAAAATACAACAACCCAAATGGAGATCCCCAGGAGCTTGTGTCTCCATAAACAATCTCCAGGCGGCAGGAAAAGAATCGAAATGGAAGCTCGAGGGCGTTGCCTGGAACCCAGGACCCCTGTGCTGGTTCTGGTTCTGGTCGTGTGGATGGGCGTTGCATGTACATGACACGAACATGCAATTAAAGTGGAATATTTTTATATCCATATAACACATATAGCCAGGAATATATCTTCCCCATGTATACACGGACATGAATTTATTTTACTTTAATTTTGTTGTTGAAATTACTCTACTGCCAACTGAAAGTGAAGCAACATGAAAAGCCACACAGGAGGTAGCTCCTTCTGGCGCAGAGGACTTCAGACTTCAGAGAGCATACGCATGGACAGCTCTCCCATGGCTATGGGTCGCCTTAAGTGTGGCTGGATGACCACAGGACAGACGGATGTCGGTTAGACCGGACATGTATGGCCAGAGGCAAAAAGAGCTGCGCTCTGAAACAAAAGAAGAGCTGAGCAAAAAGCAGCGAAGAGGAGAGAAAAGTAAATAAAAGGTGCGAAAAGGTCATAGATATATTTTTAGTTGCATTTTTTTCAAAGTGAAATTAATTTACTCTACTCTGAAGTGCTTATTTTAAATATTTTTTAATGAAAGAATAAGTTAAATAATAAAGATAAGTTCTTGGAATAAATATTCAATGAAATAGAGAAAAGTATGGCAAAAAATGCTGGGAATTTCTGATAACAATTTCAAGAATATCGTATGAAAGGAATTATTTTAGTTTCTTCTAAAGAAAACCCAACCCTTTACTCTGCACCACACACACGCCTGGAAGAACACACTCCACACTCTCCACTCAGTGTCGGATATACACACGTCGGATACATAATGAACCATGGAGAAATGCATGTACGAGTTGTGTATTCTGTTAGTGTCCGTGTGTCTTCTGGTGGCAGGTGCAGCTCCAAATGTTAATGCCAAGTGCCATCAAATTAAACATTTTCCCACCACACCACACCAAACACAAAGCACTCTTCTAACACACTCACATGGAAAATGTGGCATACATCAGAGAGAGAAAGAGAGGGAGAGAGGGAGAGAGGAAACAGCTCCCTCAAAAGTATGCAGCATGATTTTTTCGTTCTACGGAAATGAGCAACAGCAAAAGGGGGGAACAGCTGGGAAAAGGCAAAGGCAAACTCAGTGAATGAAAATGTATGTTGCTCCAGCTGTCAGTGCAGTGAAGTCTGCATTGAAAATCCATTTATAGTTGTTGCATTATGTTATTTTCAGTCATTTACCAGGCGTCTTTCTGTCTGTCTCCGTCTCTGTCTCTCTGTGTGTCTGAATACCGCTGCAAAAGTGCATGTCAAACGAAGGCTCAATGACACTGTCTTTCAAGCTCTTTCCCCATCTCTTATCTGTTCGTTTCTCCCCATTTCCTTCTCTGCCCAAAAATAAGTTTTGTATATGTCAACCATATTTGTACCACTTGGATTTTCTGTGGAGCTTTCAGACCATCGCTGTGGAGCCAACGAGTATAATTAATTAACTTTTCATTTATTTCTTGGCCTCATTTCGCATGTGAAACGGCTTAATTATTTAACCAGAAGTGTCAGTGTGGCCGATAGTCAAAAAAAAAGTGGAAGAAATAATTTATAAAGCGAAATAAATAAATTATTCACAGTAGATCTAATCAAGAAAAAAGGTTTGAAGAAAGGGGTCAGGGAAATAGGTTTTCAGGAGGATGACTGATGACTGTACTTCGGATTGGTAGAAGTTAAAAAAAACGAATTAAGCATTTTCGTACAGTCGTTTTATATTCAACACTTGTGGTTTACATGTGAGTAAGGAACAAAACTAAACCGCAAATAAAAGCGCATTTATTTCCCTCTTTCTATCCCCTTTCTTTAAAGTCAAAAAGTTTGTGGTAAACTTTTGGCGAATCAAAAAAAGTTTTCTTTCGAACAAAAGTTTTCAGTAGATATGCTTTGAATTGTCTGTACTTTAATGTCAAGAAATGTAGATTTAATTTAACCAAATGATTTTTAGGACTTATAAGGGTAAAGATAAATATTATGATAGAAAGTGCATTAAAAATTAAGTTCTTAAATGAAGGGCAATGAAATGAAAATTTCACAACTTTTTCTTTCTGAAATGTTCTTCAAATGTATGAACTTGATAATGATCTGCTGGTACTTTTTGTGGTTTTTAGACCACAATTGAAAAGGGTAAAAGTCTCTCAATTAATCAAAAGCTATTTACAATTCAAAAAGTGTTGGCTTTCCCATTCGAAACCTGAATGATGAAGGGCATGCAAATTGATTTGGAATGTCTGTTTAACAGACAGAAAGAAACAGAAAGAAAAAAGAAACTAATCACACTCTGAGTGAAGGAACTGCCACACCGGCCACACCTTGAACATCGAACACCTCTTCTGTGGCCATTTCCTGTACTCAGTTCTCGCGCTTACAAACCATCCATCCATCCGTCTCACATCACATCACACCATGCTCGCCATCATGCCACACCATTACACGTGCCACATCCCACACCGCCGCCAGTGTGTGTGTGTGTGTGTGTGTGTGTTAGCCAGTTAAAAATGGACTTTCCATTTGGCTTTCTGCCTCGACTGTCAGTTTCAATAACAGGAGAACCGACATGGGCGACTGTCTGGAAATGGGAGGACCTGGCGGAGTGCTCCTGATGTGCGTCCTCGTTATGGCAAGCACTAGTCAAAGCAAAACCCTGATATCTATTCAACCATTCGTTAAACTTTTCCCCCCTGAATGACAGCTGAAGGTACAGGAACAGAAAACGGAGCACAGTCCCCGATTCAATCTCACATTTGACGCATTTCCTTGCTGTATTTCGATCTGCTTTTTTTCGACTTGTATTTCATTAATTATTCAGTTTTGTCAGCATATTTAATAGGGATTTCTCGCTGTCTCTCTCTGTCTGTCTGACTGTCTGAGCTCAGTCATCAAAATCAAGCTTAGAGCAATGACAATTACCATTGGCGTAAGGGCAGGATGGGGCGATACCTCGCACTCGTATCTGTCGTATCTCTGGGGTCTATTGTCGAGTTTTGTCACTGCATTTGAATTTAAATCGAATGAAAACATTTGCGTAACAATTTGGCAACATGCAGCAGCAGCATCAGCATCCTGCTTCCCTTGGGGCGAGGCACACCGCCAATGGTGGAATGGTTCCTGCCCCTCTTGCTGTACAGATGATGCCAGGATATACGAGTGGATGTACTCGTACATATGTACAGATACAGATACTCGCGTACTCGTACAATACGTAATCACCCCAGCGCCTTTGCTTATAAATTTTGTGGAAAATGAAAATCAATATCTGTGTGGAGCTGGCTCCCCTCTTCCGTGACCTGTCCTCCAAATGCTTCACTCACACAGAACACACAGGGCAGACGAAACAACACGACACGACCCCCTGGCTGCATTTGCAGCACATGCTGTTGCATATTTTATAAATTCAACTGCAAAGTCATTCAATGAAGACAAAGGATAAGCAGATATTGTTAGGGATATGCGACTATGTGTGTAGTAGGTAGGTGCCTGAGAGCGGGGATAATGCAGTTAGTCTCTAACGATGTGGCAACAATGGGAGGACTCAAATGAAATGCCAAGGGAAAACTTCGCTTCACTTTGTGGGGAATACATAAACAGGAGTCCCATTAGAACTGTGATTATTTAGAGATTGGAAAAAATATATTCGTTCAAGTTTCGAAAAATCGCAAATACAAAAAGGAAAATCATTGCAGAATATACAACTTTAAATATTCCCAAAATCAACAAGAAAATCCTGGGAAAACCTCCAAAGATTAGTACAAAAAGCCAAAGGAAAACACAAATTCCAAGGTGCAAATTCCATTCAAGAGTAAATCACTTGCCCATGGTTTCCTTTGGGCACAGAGAAGTTTAAACAAACTAATATAATTTTCAATTAATACTCAAGGCCAGGACTTCTAATAAATGAAATATGCATTCAATAAACCAAATAAAAGGAGGGAATTCAGTTTCGGTTCATGAAACCACATTGCATCCAATGGCAATTTCCTGCCACTTAGCCGTTGGGGTGCCTTAATTGATTTCATTTGCTTATGACTTTGGATAATTGTTTTCAGATTGACTGATTTCCTGGATCCACCAGGAACCAAGGGGACGACGACTATGACTATGACTATGACTATCATCTAAAGGACCAAACAGAAACCATTCGAGGAACTGTTTAACACCACAGCGCACCGCTCCTTTATAATTTGGTTGCTCCTTTCATCTCATTTATGTGCTGCTGGAGTTGGAGCTGATGCTTTGGAGCGAACTATTGGACGATGTCTTCCTCAGGGTCTCGCCTGCCAGGCTGCATAGATTCTGGACGAGCACCGAGGAGGAGGGCAACGATGAACGGTTGGCGAGTGGGGACGAACATTTGGCCGGATTGGAGTTAGAGCTGAGTGCTAGATTATTGTGTGGATGATGCCGCAGCGGTTGCGGCGATGTCGGATTGGAGAGGCCGGATTCATGGATGGGCGACAGTGTGGGCGATCGAGTGCGCAGGAAATGCTTCCTCCTCTGCCTTCTATAGACATTCCCCAGGCTATGGGGCAACTGTCGACTGTTGGGTGTCAAGTGTTGCTGCTGCTGCTGCTGCTGCGGTGGATGATGATGATTACTGCTGACAAAGCCCAGAGACTCGGCAAGTTCTGCCAACTCCTGACTGGCCTGCGGCATCTTGCGTCGCGTGGGTGGCGGCAACGCTGGTGGCAGGGTGAGTGTATAGGTTGTAACACTATCATCTCGGATCACGGATGTCGGCAACAGCATTAGCTCCTTCTTGGAGCTGCTGGAGGGGCTGGTGCTGGTGCTCACCGATTCGCTGCTGCTCTCTGCTGAGCTCCGACTGGGCGAACTCCCAGGGGGCGTTGTTGTCGATGAAGCGGCGTAGCCACGTCCTGCGGCCTGCAGTTGCAATGGACGTATCTGATTCTGTTTGATAGTGGCCCCTCCATGATGCTGATGATGCTCCTTGGCCGCCACGCCATGGGCTCCACCATGATGGCGACACCGCGGTCTTCGATAGCGTCCCAGGAGGCGCAGCATGTGCCGCAATCGAGAGCTGCGCGGCGGCGTTGTTGTCGTTGTCTTTATGGGCAGTTCCACCTCCGGATGATCCATGCCCCCGTTGAGAGTTCGTATAAATTGTATGGGCAGCTCCTGGGCATTCAGCTTCGCCGCCGCTTCTGCATTCTCGCGCTCTCTGAAGGTCAGAGCCGCCAGGAGATCATTGGGTACATCGGGACTATCCGGCACACTGGCACAGCAGTTCCATTTCCTGCGCCAACGCTGATGCTTGGAGATGTTTCGTGCCGCCCCATTGGCCGATGCGGAGGAAACACCCGCTTGACTGGACATTGTCCTCGTGCTGCTGCTACCCCCAGCACTGCTGGGAGCGCCTGCTGCAGCTCCCTCGCGTCGCAGGCGAAAGGTGCAGAGTGTGCACTGTTCCGTGTACTGCAGATACGTGGCTGGACGCTGGGGTCGTGGCTCCCCAGAGATCAGTGTGCCCTTGGCCACACTCACGCGACGCTGCAGCGAGCTGGCCGCAAAACTCGAGCAGCAATGGAAGCTGCTCAGAGAGTCCTGCAGCGAAGGACGCTGGTGACTGGCGCTGGTGCGCTCCTCCAGCAGGGAGCACAGATAGATGGCCTGCCGCGACTGATGGAACTCCCTGGAGCTGGCACAGCAATGCATCCGCATCGACTGCTCCGTTTGGCCCGTGCAGAGTGCCGCCTCCTGTGGTTGCTGCTGCTGCTGCTGGTTGGGATGTGGCGCCTTGGAGAAGCAGTAGAGCTGCTGCCCACCTGGCATCGATTTGGACGGATTGTGCGGCTCTGGGAGGGTGGCTGAAAAGTGAACTGTTCCATTTTTGCCCACTCCCACGTCTGAACCGTGCTCCAGCAGCTGTTTGGCTTTGGCTTCCTGCGCCTGACGATGATTCCTGATGTACTCGTACGTCGTGAGACCCAAAAACGAGATGTAGATGTGGAAAAAGCACAGATGGAGAAGCAGTCCCGCACTCACGGCTGCCAAGAGTCCCAGGACTCCCAACAGGAGCAGGAATATAGTTTCATTGACGCCTATGCCGCCAACTACGGGTGCGATGGTCTGATTTGTGGTCAAATTAATGCCTGGCTGGGATGTTGCCGAAGCCTCAATCAAGGCCGTAAAATTCTCCAAGAGTGTGGGCAACGTTGAAATGGTAATGTTATCCATTTGCTCATCCAACTTTATGGGTTCTTCCTCATCGGGTGGCTGCTCCAGCAGCATCATGGTGCCATTGCCAAGGCTTAGGGTGAGATTTATGTAGTCGCCGGGCTCCATTTGGTGTCCGGCATCCAAATCGCTGATGGAGCGGCACCAGTAGAAGCTCAGCCACTCCGGTTGGATGTAGTAGAAGGCGATTTGGGCGATCACCGCTGCCACAATCACCAGAGTGGCCACCACCGCACTGACGACGCACATCAGGAAGGCCACATAGTTCCTCGATCCGATGCAATGATTCAGCCACTTGCAGTGATGGTCGAACTTTCCCACACACTTGTTGCACACCGAGCAGTGCTTGGTGCGGCTCGAGGAGGTGCGTATGTTGCACAAATGACACCGTCCGTTCTCAATCACGTGTCCGTGCTTGGTGCGATCGAACTCTGGGACAATGCGATCGTTGCGATGCACTCGCCGCAATTCCTTGTCCGCCGGATCCGTCAGCAGTGCCGTCAAATGTGAGGCAATGTGCACGAGATACAGTCCAGTGATGAGACCATATAGCGGCCCCTGTAGCGGTGCATGAAATGCAGGGATCAACACCCAATAGCTGGCCAAACCGAAGAGCAGGAGGACCAACCATCCGAATAGTTGCAACGGATGCAATGGCAGCTGCAGTCCATGGAGGCGTCTACCGCGTCGATGCTGTACATCCGCAATGTTGTTCTGGTAGCTAACCAGCTGGGACAGTCGACAAAGGGAATATCCTTTACTACTCGTATGGGTCTGGGCGCTGTTTGCTTTGGGCGATTGGTGGTGCACCTCCAGGGATGGTGGCACAACTATGGGTATATCTCGGGCAGATGATTGCTTCAGTGCTTCCCCGTTGCTGGTTTCCGTGAGGCTGGCAGTGCTGATGGTTATTATGTGATCCTCCGTCCTAACACCGTTTGCTCCACCGATTGAACCTCCTAGCGCGGGTCCAATGCTTCCCTTCGCTCTGGACATTTTGTTGTTGGAACCCACGTTGTTGTTGTTGTTAATGATGATGATGAGTATGAAAATGATGAGTGGATGATGAACAGGGATCGTCGACAATGGAACATTACAGTTTGATGCAGTTAGCCACGCCCACAACAGATGATGCAGCCCCAAGTATTTTTTTTCTAGCTTGTTCTTTTCTGATTCCGTTATTCAGAAGCTGTTCGTTTTCTTCAAATGTCCTTCTTTTTTGTGGTTTGCTTTTCGTTGTTTCTATCTCGTTCGAACAGAGTCCGTTGTTTTATTTCTCGATGTCCGTTGTTGTTTTAATTCTTGCAGAGTGACCGCTCTCTCTCTCTCTCTCTTCGACTTCGTTGTTTCTGCTTTGCCTTTTGTTCTGCTGCTTCTTCAAATTATGCTTCACTTGTTGTTGTTTTCGTCTAACGGTTATAGTTGTTTTTATTTGCCGACTCTCTCTTGTTTTACTCTCCTTTCTTTTTGTATTTTTTTGTTATTGGAAATTGAGAATGGATGGCGCCTTTAACGGTGCATACGTGAGCGTATTTAGCGGGCTGTGTTGTGCGTCAGGGAGGGGGGTGGTGGTTACACAGGGAGCAGTGGTTTGTCGCCACCCCCGTTTGTACGGGATTCCTGCTCTATGATTTCTTTCGGCCCTTTTCGCTTTTGCGTTTTGCTATTTGTTTGACTCCCACTCACACACACACAATCACGAGCGCACATATAGAAACACACTGACACTGTCGCACGCACACACGCAGAAACGGGTGCCGCGCGTCACACAACAACAGCGTTCTTTCCGTTTATACCGTTAAACGGAACGTCTACAAAAGTGCAGTTAGGCCGCAAAAACGAACCGACTTCAGCAATGGACGCGAGACAATTGAGCGCAAGCAACGCCAAAGCTTGGGCGAAAGTCTCGCTCTCTCTCTTCGAATTGAAAGCCTCGTCGCCAGTTGATTGAAAGCCAAAGCTTTCACCATTGAAAGCGGCTTCTCTGTTACAACGGGGGTGGTAGCAACAACGGAATATGTTTGTATGTATGTATTATTGCAAGGTAAGGAATTGCCGGTGAGCGCTCTCAAGATATTTATTTGCATTTTAAACTTTGTTCCCTTATAGAAAGATACTAACATAAGATTACGGTTTTCCAATAATTTATAATCAATTCAAACGTTATTAATACACAACTTTCACGAGAGCCCTCTCTCGAAATGATTCACCCTTTATTAACAGACCTTGGGTGTGAACATGGGAGCGCAAGCCAAAGAGAGCAATAGCAGACGCCATCACAGCTGTGTGAAGTTTTTGCCGGTAGTCGTTTTCGGCTTAAAAAGATACAGGGGAAGAGAGGGGGGACTAGGTGTCCCAGCACGCAATCGGTGGGTGGGTTGAGTTGGTTGGAATGCTGATGCTTTGTGGCTGCTTTAAAGGGATGGTTTGTAGAGACATGTGCGTGATCTCTTCAAAGTTATGTTTTTGATGTTATTTTAAACGATACAGAAAAATATTACTTTTGAGCGAATACAAACTATTTGCAGTCGGTTGGTAACTTGGTGGTAACTCGCACTACCTCGATAATCGCAATGACAGTCAACCTTCTAATTGACCTTGAGGATGGCAGATCCTCTTCAAATCTGAATATGTACTTGCTCGTTATTAGCTCGTTAAGCCTCACGCTCTCATCTCTAGCAGCTCTTATCGTTACAGGAAGTAACTATTATATAACGGTAAATGGGACACCGACAGGTCCACTAGAGATTGGCACGCACCTTTCGGCATTTCTCTTAGATTCTTTTCCCAGGTTTTTTCTGGTTTTGTTTTTGGGATGCCACCGCAGCATCATTTTTTATTTATGGCATCGACAGTTCGCGTGAGAGCTGGCCATGTGGGGGGAAACGCCAGTAGCCAGCAGCCAGGGTGTTAGATGAAATGGAAAGCACACTCGAGAGCGTATTTGGAGCACGTGCTTGGAGCAAGTGCTACGTTTTCAGCACTTGGTGTGATTTTATTTACATGAGCGAAAGAGAAAGGCAATATATGTGCATAGGTGCAAACGAAACAAAAAGAAGACAAATTTTAAAAGAACTATTCAAGGTATATTCAAGAGAAGGTTGGGCAGTTACGAGCTGGATTACTCGAAGGGATTTTCAAGAATGATGTTCGCTGTTCAAATTTCCCATACGCGAACAGAAATTATGTCCATAGATGTGTTTATTATTATAGGACACCATACAATCTTTTGCATTGCCTTACCTTTTGTTTTATTCTACTTTGTTATGGCACTGCAGACATGCTGACGCCTGTTTGCCTGACCGATTGGGTAAATATTTATGGCTGGGATGCCAAACAATCTGATGGGATGCCCAGAATGCTGGAAACGAGGTCACCCAAAGAGAGAGAGAGACAGAGATGAAGATGGAAACCGAATCACGGATTTATGTAAGCCGCAGACAGACAGATGGTGTAACTATTGGCGTCTTTGTGCTCTTTGGGGCGCAACTAATGATGGGTCTGGGATTTTTACGGACATCGTAAAATCGACATACAAATTACCAAAACAAACATAGCAACTACAATATGTGTGAGTGCGTGTATCAATGAAATGTATTAGTTTGTTTATTTTGCATATTATAAGTAAAGCGAATTAGGGGAAACGCTTGATATCCACAATTTCCTTGAATCTAGGATCAATTTATGAGCAAAATTGAATCGAATGTTGTTTGTGAATAAATTGAATTTTCTATAGTTTCCGGTTCACAGTTATTACCTCTTGGCAACGATAACCAAACAGGACAAAGACAAATCCCCCACCCCACACACTGCACTGTCGCTCTCTTCAAGCTCTCGTTGCCTCTCTCTCTCTCTGTGTGTCCACAAAGGTAGATGTAACAAGAAAAGCTTTGATAAGCAGAGGTTCCCAACCATAACCACTTCCATTGAACAGCACAGTAAAATATGAGGAAAAGAAACAACAACAAGTACAGCAACAGGAACAGTAAACATCAAGAAAATAAAGAAAGCTTAGGGGAAGCAACGGTGGCTGCTCCAACGGCTTCCATTGCTCCGAGATATACTCTTCCGCAAGAATGCAATAACGAAATTCGCACGCGCTTGTTGAAGCAGTGTGTAGATCAATTTGTTATTTCCATAGTACCCAGTGTCAGGGTATAAGTTAAAGCTTCGCCCAAACGCTAGACACACACAAACGTTTTAGTAGGCAATTCGTTTAGATTTCAAAGTTACTCAGTACTCGGAAACCCCATTCGAAAACAACTTTTTTTACGCACACACAAAAGGCTTATTAAATAAATGTTACTAACAGAAAAATATTAGTTTGGCAAAGAGAACGTAAGCAAAGCGCGGCATTATGATCGATATACTGTCAATGCCGCGCCGCAACAACGTGGCGGGCAATGCGGCACTCCTCAAGATGATCAGCAATAAGACGGGGCTGCCGATCAACAGTCTGCCGGGATGGGAGCTCATTCCGCTCAACTGTAAGCTGCCGATGCTCAAGTGTCCCGGTAATCAAGTGATATTTTCCAAGAACAAAATTGGACAATCGGTGAGTGATGAAAGGTGTCCCAACTGATTAATTATTTTCTCTATTATTTTATAGTTCAAAAGCGACAAACAGGAGTTTGATACATCGGTGACTGGGGCGGCCATACCTGAGTACAATCCATTGCATGATTCGAATCTGAGAACCTTTTACTCCAACGAGCGCAATCTGAAGCGTTTGAGGGAGAACGGCGAGATCACACAAACGAATGATGTGATATGCAATCTGAAGGACTTCAACCAGCATCGCCAGGAGCTGCACAAGTCACAGCTGTACTATGTGCTGCACGCGTACAAGCGTCGCGAGGCAGAGCAACACGATCGCCTGCTGATAGCCAATGCCGAGGCGATCACCAAGCGCGATCATCTCAATCTGGCGGCCCGTCATCAGTGCTACGAGGAGGTGGTGGCCAGAAAGATGCGCCTGGACATGGAGAAGCACGAACGCATGGTGCACTTGTCCAACATTACGCTGGAGAAGATGAAGCGATTGGAAAACCTGGCGTCCATGCAGAACCTGCTCCTGGAGCATCGCAAGATGCTGACAAACATGCGGGTGCAGGCGCACATCAGCCTGTGCCAAGATCTGCAGAGAAAGTACCTCATCAGGCAGAAGAAATTGTTCCAGTTCAAGAAGGATCGCTTCAACAAGAACATGCGTCAGCTGCAGAAGCAGCGCATGACGAAGAACAACGAGGGACAGATGCTTTTCTGGAAGAAGCGCCTGGACGAGCGGATTGCCAACCAGCAACGCCTTCAGATTCTGCTCCAGGAAGTTGAGTTGGAGCGTGGGATGTTCATTGAGCAGCACAAGGCGAAATACGAACTGAAATGGAAGCAGATCCAGGATGAGATCAAGGAGCGCACCCGCCAGACGGTGCTCAAGCGTCGGCCAAAGCGACGCAAGCGCAAGAAGAAGCCCAAGCGTGTGCAGCCATCGTTCTGCGAGGAGTACCAGGCAACCTTTGATGGCCTGCTGGACAGCGAGCTCTGCTATGCCCTCAATGCAGCCATTGCCATGGAGGGCCATTCGCCGGTGACCTTTGCCCCAGACGATCCCATCTACAAGGCTGCCCAGTACATACTCAACTACATACTGACGGGCTTCACTGAAGATCTCAGCGAGGATGAATGCGCCCTCAAAGTATTGATTTCGCGCATTCGCGATTTCCTATGCGACGCCATGAAATACGTCAACTATGTAAGTTGTTGAGGGCTTTCCACGCAGATATGAAATCTCACTTTTTTCTTGCAGAAAGCATCTCAGATCATTAACTTTGGCAGGGATCATAATGGCATGGACCTGGGCCCCACGGTGGCCAAGCCCTGCATTCCACAAAAGAACTCGCGTGCCTCGCACGTCTCCTTCAGCGGTGTGGCCAGCACCATTGGCGTGGGCAGCTACGAGATCCATCCGTTTGTGGATGTACGTTCCTGCTCGGAGCGTCGGCCCACGCCGGCTGGTTCCCTGGCCTCGCTGGTGGTCAGCCAGATTGGCGAGCAGATGATTCAGGACAAGGTGCGATTGCCGCACTTGAATCGCAACGAGATCGTCTTCATCGAGCACTATTTGGTGAAGTTTAAGCGCGAGCTGCTGGTCGGCCTGGACAAGACGGTCTTTGCGGCCATTCAGTGTCACTTTGAGAATCGCATGATGGACGTGAGGGAGGAGCTGCTGGAGCTGGACCGAGAGTATCTGTTCCAAGAAATAGCCCGCGGCATTCTCAGCTATGCGGCCAATCCGCTCAACTATCAGTCGATAATCAAGCTGGCCGTTAGCGCAATGTCCAGTGAGGTCATTACGGATCTGCAACAGACCATCCTCAAGCCAGGCGTCAATCCCCGCGGCCTCAACCATCCTTGCAGCTGCGGCACAGAGCGGGAGCGTGACCAATTTGCACTTTGCACGACTTAGGAGAGCACCCTCAATGTCCAACGTTCTATGATTTTGGTAAAACGTATCTGAATAAATTGTCCGTGTATAGCTAATATTGAAAGACTCACATGAAACCGCGTGAAAAGACGAACAACCCACGAACCCAGGGTACACAATATTTGAATGTTTTGGCCAAATGGATATGCCTTGTTTAAATTGCATTTGATATATTGTAGGAAACACTCACCTCAACTTAACCAATATAACAGTTTGAATCTAATAAAAATAATGTGCACTACACAAAAAATTAAAACTATAAACACATGCAACAGCTGGTCAGCAGGGTTGGGAGAGACATCGATAGCGCCATCGATACTATTGAATGTTGAAAAAAAGCCGACCATCGATTGTTTCGGTTCACTATCGAAAGTATCGACTTTCGAGATTGTGCAAAAGACAAAATTTCCTCCACTTTTATTAATGAATATTAAAATTATGTTTTCCAAGCTGATCTAAATACATTCTCAGTATCTATTTTCCAAATTAAGAACTTTAACACAGACTGACTCCAACAGATTTCTTGAGAGCATTTAGCACAGAGTTAGATGATTTTCAGATATATAAATGGATCATTGTTTGTATTTTTGAAGATTTTTACAGCTCGGCGGCGGGAATATCCCCCAAAATCATTTATAGAACAGACTAAAAAACTACTTCCCACTATTGTAACTGTTCTTATTGTTTAGGAAAGCTAAAGGGCGCCCCATATGGATACATCATGGAGCTGTAGGGTGCGCCGGCAGCCATAATGGGAAATGGAAACGCTTGTGGTGGTAAAGTTGTGGCAGTTTGAGGATTTGTCTGCTTTGTATTCCGCTTCCGCTTTTGCTTAGAGACGGGTGCTGGTTCACCACTGGATGGTTCAGAATCTTCGCTTGCGCTCTCGCTTGCCTCCTCATCGTCGTCGTCTTCATCGTCATCATCATCATCATCATCATCGTCGTCATCGTCATCATCGGCGGCCTCCAGCTTCATTTTCTTCTGTGGCGTTTTCTTGGTCTTCTTGGGAGTCTTTTTCTCCTTCTCCTTCTCCTTCTTCGACTTGACAGGCGTGGACGATAGCGGGGCGGTTGACAGTGCTGGCACGGCAAAACGTTGCTGCTCCACATTGAACACGGCCATCTGCTGCATGGTGTACTCCAAATATGACTGCAGAGCAATGTTCAAGTTCGGTGGTTTTGGACAGTCCTTCAGGCCATGATACTGAGCCGAGCAGTTCCTGCAGATCATCTGGCACTCGAAGGATGTGTGGCCCTGTGGGAAATCAAAATGCAAACAAAATAAGAATTTTTCTACAACTAAAGCAGGAGGAGGATCTTACCTTCTTGTCACAAATTGCACAGCCAGTGTCGGGTTTTTGCTTGCTTTTACTTTTGCTGGATTTCTGCTGCTCAGCTTCGTCCTCCTCGCTGCTCTCCTCATCGGTTATGGTGTAGTGTCGCTTCTGAGTGCCCAGGCAAATGACATCCTCCTGGGATAGGCTTTTCTTCATTTTCTTAGATGTCTTGCCACTCGCTTCCTTCTCTTTTGATGCAGCTTTGCTTTTAGCTGGCGGCGGACTATCATCACTGTCAGTGTCAGAACTCTCGGAAGATGAGGAAGACGAAGAGGAAGATTGTGCCTTGGCCGATGGTGCCTCCACCTTCGATTTTACAGCTTGCGCTTTGACCACTTCACCAGGCTCTACGCTTTCGTCAGAGCTGCTGGAAGAGCTCTCCTCGCTGCTCTCTGCTGGCTTTTCGACAGGCTTCGGTGCAGGCTTCACAGCTGGCGATTCTTTCTTCTCCTTCTTGATGTTAACGCCAACAGGTGGCACTGTCGGTTTCGGTTCGATGACAGGCGGCTCTGCAGGTGCTTCTGCTGCTATCGGAATATAGTTCATGGTAGCCTCAGGCAGCAGCGGCACCTCCAAGCCAGCGCCCAACACTGGTGGTTGTGGTACGCTAGGATCGTAGTAGAAGACAGCATTAGGTATGGGCTCCTGTGGGGCGGCACCCCAGCTACCGTTACGACCGCCTCTGCGATTTTCACCTCTCGAATCACGAGATCTGCGATTCCTACGATGGTCGACACTGCCTCCTCCTCCATTGTTTGCTCTTTGGAATCCATTGCTTTGGTCTGGCTGCTGATGAGGGTCTCGGAATTTGGAAAACGAGTCCGAGTGGTCACCATCACGGCCACCGCGACGCCCACGGCCGCGGCCACGTCCACGTCCACGTCCTTGATTCATGTTGTTGTGGTGTCCATTCCCTTGTCTGTCAGCATTTCCGCCGTTCTTCCTGTGCATGTCTGTGTTTTGTGGGGCACCGGAGAAAAAATTATACTTGTCCTGGACTGGGTGGTTCGAACTGGGATGTCCTTGTCCGTTTTGCATCCTCTTAAAGTGCCAGAATGAAAATATTCATTTACCATATACCACCGGCGCACGTGTTGTGCTGCTTGGAGATGGTCGATGCTAACAAAGTATCGATAGACTTTTCTATTGAAATATCGAGTGAAAAGTTATTCTATCCCTAGCCCCTTCTCTATTGTTCTGTCGAATAAACACACGTTCAAAATCAAACTCAAGAATTTGGTGAACATGGGTAGACCTGACCACAAACAGATGCTGCAGAATCGCACCAAATCATGGGGCAAGAAGAAGTTCAAGCCCGCTCCGTTTGTACGCAACAGGGCACCGGCACCCCTTCCCGATCCCGAGGAGACAGCCCAGCCGTGGCAACATGTGAAGAGCGATATTATAGACGATGCTGCGGAGGCGGGCTACGCAAACCGCCTGGATGCGGACAGTGAGAAGGCGAAGGAGTTCCGGAGGCAACGGGAGCAGAACCACAGGCGAAGCATAATCGAGGCTACGCGCAACGAGACAACCACGTGGGAATCCTTCGAAGATGAGCCCACACCGTCCAAAAAAAAGAAGGGAAAGAATAAGAAACAGCCCGCGATGCCGCCTGGAAAGTCCACATTTGAAGAGTGCGATAGGTCCAAAGGGGGAATTGCCAACCAACACCGAGAACTTTACCTTCAAGGAACGCGACTTCTATCGCAGAAAACTGACGCTCGGCGTTTCCATGGCCAGACGGAAAGCGAGCCTAAAAACTGCCATCGAAGATCTGACCAGAAATGGCGTGAAGGCGCCAGCACATCCGGCTCCAGTGCAGCAGAAAGCCAGGGTGAAGAAGGTCAAGCCGAAGAAGGAGTTGACGGATGCCATGAGGAACAACCCATTCCAGAAGCAGAGCATTGAATATTAGTCGTGGCGTGTGTGTGTGGGGGGACAAAATCAGAAATGTATACACAACATTACTACACGCTTTATGTAAATCTTAGACATAGTGGTACAAATACATGTGGAATAGGTCTGCAAAAATAATAAATAAACTAAACAAAATGAGACTCCATGTACTCCATGCAGAGAGGCTTCCAGAGATTGCGGAAGTGGAGATTGATGCGGCTGCTGCTGATGCGAGATTATGCATTTTCAGCCATTTGCATTGGCCAACTTGGCGATTAGCTGATTGAATTTGCTGTTGGCCGTGAGGGGCTTTTTGGAGTTGCGCGCCTGCTCGGGGGCATGCTGCAGAAAGTAGAGGACCATAAATTCGAGTGTTTGATTGGCTTCCTTGGGGTACATCATGTTGAAGGTATAATAGTAGCAGATCAATTGGGCAATTATGTCGGGCAGATCGCCATCATTGGCGGTAAATTGGGCCATTATCTGGCC
The DNA here is from genome assembly GCF_008121235.1 of Drosophila subobscura. Classification (NCBI taxonomy): domain Eukaryota; kingdom Metazoa; phylum Arthropoda; class Insecta; order Diptera; family Drosophilidae; genus Drosophila; species Drosophila subobscura. The sequence goes on along the minus strand of NC_048534.1, from coordinate 12,960,345 downwards.
CTCAATATAAACCATGGCCTCATTCTGCGCTTCCACACCATCGGCTGTTGTCATGGGCGTATCTGCAATAGATTTTCTTAGTCCTTGGCTTTCGTTTTGGCTAATGTTTGGTATACTCACTGACTAGAGCCACCCAGGGGGCATTTGTTGGATTCATTTGCTGCAGCACGTCTTTGGGATAGGGGCCCTTGTCGAGCTGCTTGAATATGTAATCGGGATCCTCGTTGAAATGGTAGGCCAGGCCACGCAACAAATTGGCATTGCTCTCCTCCAGGGCACTGATCTTCTTGTTCTTCGAAGCCTTGAAGACCCTGAATATGCGCTCCTTCTCGCCAGTCAAGCGCTTCTCCAGCACCCGCGGATCGATTGACATGAGCAGCTCGAAGTGCTGGTACAGCAGCTCCTTGTTGAAGATATACGGCCAGTTGTCCTTGATGGATGTGATGTCTGGGATCTTTTCGCTGTTGTTGAAGAACGCGCGCTGCAGCGGAAAGCATTCCTTCATGTACTCCGTTATGGTGGCTGGCTCGACAGTGGTGCTGCCACGGTAGCTAGAGATGAGCAGCTCCTTCTTCTCCTCCAGATCCCGGCTGGCTGCCAGTGCCTTGGCATCGCCGTTGGGCGCTGAGCTGCCGCCCACACTGGACTTGCGCTTCTTGCTGGTGATGTGGATCTCAAAGTTGCCCGAGTTACTGGAGCCGCTGGCTCGCTTCTGTGGCCTGTTCAGGGCATTGTTGCGGTTGATCATTTTCGAGATGAGCGACTGGGGCGTGGTGGCCAGCAGTTGGCCCTCGCGATCCTTTTCCATCAGCGAGTCTGGGTACTTGTCGGCCGCCTGCTGCGCCACTTGCCGGAACACCTTTATGGGTATATGGACAGAGCGGTCCCGCAATGCCTCCACAAGGATATTGCCAAAGGTGTTCAGGCGCTTGCCCAGGCTGCTCTTTCCTCGCAGCAATTTCATTATGTCGTTGGGTACCTTGTTCCAAGGTATCGAGAAATCTTTAAACAGCGCCGACGTCTTCGAATTGCTGGGCGTAACGCTGGCCAGCGACAGAGTCTCGTCGTTGGAGACGGTCGAGTCATTGGCATTCGATACAATACTGTTGTTGGCATAGAAGCTGGGATCCACCGAGCTGCCAGCACGCTCCGATCGGCTCAGTGGCGAGGGCGGAGGCAGAATAACATATTCATCCGATTCGGCCAGCAGCATTAACAGAATCTTCTCCTTGGCTGCAAACAGGAGGACCTCATCCTCGCATATCTCGCAACCGTTGGTCTCCAGGACAATGGTGTTGCCCACCAATCCGTACTTGTGGGCTAAAAAAAACATTTAATTAATTTTCAGTAAATTGAAGAAATTGCCAAGGAAAGATTTCACTACTTACCCTTGTCGATCACATCCTTTCTCGAGGGCAAGGACATGAAGGTCTTCTTGGTCTTGCGATCGGCACTGCATATGGTAATCAATACTTTCTCAGTGGACAACTCGGCCTTAGATTTCTCCTCCACCTTTTCAGCCACCATATTGGAATGTGAATGTGTTGATTCTGCATTGAGAGTAAACAAGAAATTAGTTGTTGTGCACACACAACCCATCCCATCCATTAGCGTTTTAGCATATCCGGGCAGCGGGTACGCACCAGAGCCAGTTTTAGTTTCTGATTTTTTTGCTCCTCCTGTTTGTACACCATTTTCGTTTGTTGCCTTTGCGACCGCCGGGGCCGGCGGCTGGCTTGCTGCCTGGGGCTTCACTTCGTTCGCAGTGTGCTGGGGCACTGCTGTAGCAACGTCCATGGCTTGTATTTTGGATAATTCAATTCAGAACCAAGCCTCCAAGCGCCCTTTCTTTTTGTATTTTTGTTGGACCGTGAAATAAAAACCAAGCGGTGTAGGGATGGATGCAGTGTGACCGCGGAATTAGCGATGTAAAACCTTAAAAAAAATACCAAAGTATACCTTTTCGTTCTAAAAATATACCGTAAATACATCGTAAATCTTAAATCATTTTCCTCAATTTTTATGTTCTATTTAATATTTGTAGCAAGTTAGGACTCTCAGCCCTAAGACTATAATTTTATCCAGTTTATCAATCAAATCTACACAAGCTCGGCATGTTTTCACGACTTATTTTTATTGGAATGTTCTCAAATTAAGTTAAAACCTTAAAATGTGAACCAACCAAAATAGCATTATAATAAAGCTGTCGCCTTGGTGTTGGACAACCCTCTGGAGGGTTGTCCAACACCTAAGCACCTCACCTAATAACGCTTGTTTAATTATACCTTGATGGTTTTTATCGATATATTGATATCAATATTCCAATACGGGTGTATATTTAAGTGTCTTTATGCCATCTATGTTTGTTTGACTTCTTAGTTTTAAACTTAATTCCAATAAAAGGAAGTAACGAAAACTAGCCAATCTAGTGAAAAATTGATTGATAAATTCGATAAAATAATAGTTTTAGCGCTGAGACTGCTAACTAGTTAGTAATATCAAGTAGAACATCAAAATCGAGGAATATGATTATTATGACGGTATATTTACGGTATATTCTTTAAATGATAAGGTATATTCTTGAGGCTTATGCTGTATATTTTATCGATATTTCCGCGGTCACACTGTTCTTAATTCTCGGCCGCGGAGTCGCGTTTTTTTTTGTTTTTCTCTTTGGTTCCATATTTTTAATCAATTCAAAATATTCCTCGAACCAGGCCATTTCGAGGGAGGACTCGAATATAACGAAATCATCAGCACAATGCTTTGAAGTAGCTCCGCCAAGCGATCCTATCCGCCAAGTGGCTCCCAAACAAGGAGCGGCTGCCGCTTGGGGCCCATTGATATTCACAAAAGGCTGGCTGCAATTGGATGTATTATTAGCGAATATTATTCTCTCGACTCTCGACACATACGGAATTATGCAAATGTAAGTAAATAGCGAATGGCTTATGTGAAACCATTTAATCGCTTACTCTCCCCCCGCACACCAGGGATTGCTGGGAGCTGGCGATCATTTGCCTGTGGGTGGCCTCCATCTGCGTGCGATCGACGACAGGCAGCCTGTCTAAGTATAGCAGCACCACGCCGGGCAGTGTCAAGCAAGTGGACGTGGAACTGGAGCTCATCAATGGCACTCTCAATTATCGTCTGTATGGAAAGAAAGGCAAGGATGACAAGCCCTGGTTCGATGGGCTGGACAGTCGCCACATTCAGTGTGTGCGACGGGGTCGCTGCTATGCCACCACAAATCTCACGAACACCTGCTTTGGGTCCAAATTGCCCTATGAATTGAGTAGCCTCGATTTAACAGATTTTCACACCGAGAAAGAGCTCAACGAGAAGCTCAACGATTACTACGCTCTGCGGCATGTACCAAAATGTTGGGCGGTTATTCAGGTACGTAATTCGCAGTAGAAATTGTTTGGATTTTATTGGCTAACACCTTTCCCCTTCCCACTCCCACTTATAGCCATTTTTGTGCGCTGTTTTCAAGCCGAAGTGCGAGAAAATCAACGGCCAGGACATGGTCTACCTGCCGTCGTATGAAATGTGCCGGATTACGCTGGAACCCTGTCGCATTCTATACAACACAACGTTTTTCCCGAAATTCCTGCGCTGCAACGAAACGCTTTTTCCAACGAAATGCACAAACGGTGCTCGCGGCATGAAATTCAATGTAACCGGCCAGTGCCTGAGTCCGCTGGTGCCCGCCGAGACTGCGGCCAGCTATTATCCGGACATCGAGGGCTGTGGTGTACGCTGCAAGGATCCTTTGTACACGGACGATGAGCATCGGCAGATCCACAAGCTGATTGGATGGGCGGGCACGCTGTGCCTGATCTCCAATCTGTTTGTGGTGGCCACCTTCTTCATCGACTGGCAGAATGCCAACAAGTATCCGGCTGTGATTGTATTCTACATCAATTTGTGCTTCCTAATTGCCTGCATTGGGTGAGTTCACTTTGTGCTTCCTCCAGCCCCACAGCAGTCTCATTTCTGTGTCTCTATCCCCAGCTGGCTCTTGCAATTCACTTCCGGCTCCCGCGAGGATATTGTCTGTCGCAAGGATGGCACTCTGCGCCATTCGGAGCCCACCGCCGGCGAGAATCTCTCGTGCATTGTGATCTTTGTGCTGGTTTACTACTTCCTGACGGCCGGCATGGTCTGGTTTGTGTTCCTCACGTATGCCTGGCACTGGCGCGCCATGGGCCATGTGCAAGATCGCATCGACAAGAAGGGCTCGTACTTTCATTTGGTCGCCTGGTCGCTGCCCCTCGTCTTGACCATCACCACGATGGCCTTCAGCGAGGTGGACGGCAATAGCATTGTCGGCATCTGCTTTGTGGGCTACATCAATCATTCGATGAGGGCTGGCCTGCTGCTGGGACCGCTCTGCGGTGTCATTCTCATTGGAGGCTACTTCATAACGCGCGGCATGGTGATGCTCTTCGGCCTGAAGCACTTTGCCAACGACATTAAATCCACATCGGCCAGCAACAAAATCCATTTGATCATCATGCGCATGGGCATCTGTGCGCTGCTCACCTTGGTCTTCATTCTGGTGGCCATTGCCTGCCATGTGACGGAGTTCCGGCATGCCGAGGAGTGGGCTGCCAGCTTCAGGGCGTTTATAATGTGAGCAATGGTTCGTTATCCCTTCGATTCTTGTGCTAATCTCTCTCTGTTGCAGCTGCAAAATAACTTCCGTGTTCGAGGAGAAGAGCTCCTGTCGCATCGAGAACCGTCCCAGCGTGGGTGTGCTGCAGCTGCACTTGCTGTGCCTCTTCAGTTCGGGGATTGTCATGTCCACCTGGTGCTGGACACCATCGTCCATTGAGACCTGGAAACGTTACATCAGAAAGTAAGTTTCTCTTTTATTTGTTGGGCTTTCAAATGTTAATTTGATTATTTTTTGGTTTCTTTATAGAAAGTGCGGCAAGGAGGTCGTCGAGGAGGTCAAAATGCCCAAGCACAAGGTCATTGCCCAGACCTGGGCCAAGCGCAAGGACTTCGAGGACAAGGGCAGGCTATCCATCACGCTGTACAACACCCACACCGATCCTGTGGGCCTCAACTTTGATGTCAACGATCTGAACTCCTCGGAGACGAATGAGATTAGCTCCACTTGGGTGCATTATCTGCCGCAGTGCGTTAAGCGTCGCATGGCGCTCACGGGCGCTGCCACGGCCAACTCCTCCAGCCAGGGACCGCGCAAGAACTCGCTGGACTCGGAGATCAGTGTGAGTGTGCGGCACGTTTCGGTGGAGTCGCGACGCAATTCGGTGGACTCTCAGGTGTCCGTGAAGATAGCCGAAATGAAGACCAAAGTGGCATCGCGCAGCCGGGGCAAACATGGCACCTCGTCGAGCAACAAGCGCACACAGCGGCGGAGAGACTACATTGCCGCCGCCACGGGCAGGAGCAGCAAGTACAGCACTGCAGGCGGGAGAAGGGAGAGCAGCACTTCGGTGGAGTCTCAGGTTATTGCCCTGAAGAAGACAACCTATCCAAATGCTAGTCACAAAGTGGGCGTGTTCGCCCACAGCACCAAGAAGCAGCACAACTACAGCTCCATGAAGCGGCGCACGGCCAATGCCGGACTGGATCCCTCGATTCTGAATGAGTTTCTGCAAAAGAATGGCGAGTTTATCTTTCCCTTTCTGCAGAATCAGGACATGACCACATCCTCCGAGGAGGAGAACTCACGCGCTTCCATGAAAATCCAAGACCTCAACGTGGTGGTCAAGCAGGAGCTCAGCGAGGACGACGACGATGATGAGGATGTGAGGAAGGGGCCAAAGATTGAGGAGCTGCCGAACAGCAAGCAGGTGGCTCTGGAGAATTTCATCAAGAACGTGCAAAAATCCAACGAGTCGAACGGCAATCGTCACTCGCGCAACTCCACGCGAAGTCGTCAGTCGCGTAAGTCGAGGAAGGACCCGCCCAAGTCGCATCACCATGCCAAAAACATCAGCAATGGCCTGACTGACTTGCTGCAAATGGACTTCAAGCGCGACTATGTGCGGGACGACTCGCTCAGCTGCTCCTCAGTGGAGCTGGACGTGGCCCTGGATGTTGGCAGCCTGATGCACAGTTCCTATTCGGGCATGTCGATGGGCAAGCCGCATTCGCGCAACAGCAAGACCAGCTGCGATGTGGGCATTCAGGCCACTCCCTTCGAGATTGCCAACCTCAACATACCCTCGTATGGCAACGAGGAGCTGCAGCAGGCGATGCGACTGCTGAATGCGGCCAGTCGTCAGCGCAACGACGAGGAAGCCGCCACCGAGATGCACTCCCTGCTGGGCCACAACGGCCAGCGGCATCACCGGGGCGAACCCACATTTATGAGCGAATCGGATAAGCTGAAAATGCTGCTGCTCCCATCCAAATAGTAAGACTGGCGCAGAACAATACTCAACCCAATGCATTTACTTAAGTTTCGATAAACTACTCGAATATTTGTGTGCGTCTTCCTTGGGGATGCCACAAGAGCGTCGGACAAGTCCGATGATTGTTTTATTGAGCAGAATTAAGCGACTTTACGAATTAATACTCATAGATTAAGTCCCACAAATCTCAACCCATTTAGCAGCTAAGTTCAACCATGTATCCCCTGTGTCTCTGCATGTAAATGATGTTTCCTGAACACGACTAGACTTTAGCTTATAGATTATATGTGCAGCAGCAGCCTCTCTGCTCAACGCACAACACAACGAATAATGGAACACAAATGTTTACGAGTATTACAAAAAAGTGCCTTTACAACGTTTACAAAATATCTCATATGTTTTTTTGTGTGTGACTAATAAAACGATTTTAAATCCATTTCAAGTCCTAGCCCTGTTTGATCTTCTGCTGCCGCTGCAGCAGCTTAAACTCCTGTGCCCAGACCACGCTGTTGCAGTACTCGCCCAGCAAGTAGCAAACGAGATTGAAGCCCACCAAAAGGGCCAGGAACAGGTAGCGCAGCGGCATGGGTAACACCTCCAAAATGGGATAAACCCACTCACCGCTGAAGTAGCGCACGATGTGCAGCCAAATAATGTACAGCAGAATGAACGAAATGTTGCCCGTGACGCCGGCCAGGCGGCTGGGGTAGCGACGGAAGCACGTAAACATGTCCATTACCGCCAGCAGGGCCACATTCGTATGTACCACATGGTTTAGCCAGCTGCAAAAGGAAGTTTTTAGCGGCACGTAGAAGTAATTAATGTAATTGCACTTGCCTTGGAAATATGGCGTCCAACGCTGAGGGAAAGATGAGCTCGCGATCCCACATATAAATGACCCAGAACGAGATGCAAACATTGTGGGCCACGGGAAAGGCCAGGGCCGAGAACACATAATCGCGGACCGACCGCAGCTTGGACTTTGTGGCCACGTTGACGGTATTGTCGCCAAAAAGATCGTTGAGCAAGGCCAGACTGTGGTAGAGGGCCTGCAATATGACGTCCAGGAATGTCAGATACTTGAACTTGCCGCCCCAGCGTGCCTTCAGCTCCTCCTCGTCCTGCAGGTCCTTGGGCCAGTGCACACGGAAGTAGTGATAGTAAATGCCATACGAGAATTGTGCCGCTGCCAGCGCGTGCACAAGGAGTCGCAGGTACTTGAAGGCGCCGCTTGTGTAGGCATCGTTGCAAGTGTCTAGCCGGTCGTTGGTGGCCTGAGCGGCTTCCTTGGCGCTGTGCAATTCACGTAATTGTTTTTTGCTTTTGGTCATTATTCAAAACGTTTGCTGTGTTTGATTTAATTTCGGACTAATGTGGGGCCACTACCTTCCGTGCAATATACCTTGCTGCGGTCAGCTGTTTTATTGGGGCTTGGCTCGCACCTTACCTTACCTCACCCCCGCACGCCAACACACAACCATTAAACACAAACAAAACAAACAAAATTCTACCGTTTTGAGACAGATAACAAATAACTGTACATTTTGAGCGCCCATTTTCAAAACCCTAATACAGTAAACCAGAGTTTTTCGACTTTATTGTGATACTCGTACTATATTATATTATATTTTTGAAATTACAGGATTTAACGCAGGTATTCAAAGTGTTTTTTGATGTGCCTTGATATGAGGTTTTGTTTCAATTTGAAAAGGCAAATTTTCCACTTAACGATCCAACTATTTAAAACCGATAAGAGAAAAAGAGAACTTGTCTTGCACTGAACTCGCAGGAGGCCTTCTACGACTATTAATCTCAAAAATTTGTGTGTCTGCTTCGAAATACAATAATGAATGTAATTCTTATTAAGAATAGAATATCATTAGCAAGTTTTGTGTTTTGTTTGGTTTTTTCTTCTCTAGACTTCATTAATTTTCACATTTTAATAGGTATGTAAAATATATGTATAAGCGAATTACTTCTTTGTATATAGTTACTAATTAAACGTGACTACAACACAACGTCGAACGCCCATCAAGCAGAGGCACAGCCTAACAGCCTAGTTGGACTTGCGCTTGGCCAGCTTCACTTCCTTGGCCCACACGGTATTGTTCAAGAACTCGCCGACCAGGTAGAGAGCCAATGTGAAGCCAATCACGGCCACAAAGAAGACAATGCGCTGCGGCAGCTGCAGCACCTCCAACACCGGATACACCCAGACACCGGAATAATGCTTGACAATGTGAATCCACACCAAGTAGGCGCCCATGAAGATGGTGAGGCCGGTGAGGCCCTTGCTGCGTTTGGGATAGGCGCGATATGAGGTAAACAGCTCCAGGACAATGAAGACAACAATATTGGTGTGGAGTATATGGTTCAGCCAGCTGCAACAGAAATGCATTCGTTAAGTGTTCATAGAACGAAAACGCAGCTTTACTCACCTGGGAAAAACGGGGTCCAAGACTTTGGGGAAGACGAGTTCACGGTCGATGGCATACAGCGACCAAAAGGTGACACCCACATTGAGAGCCACGGGGAAGGCGAGGGTGGCCATCAGCCAGTCCTTGAACTGGCGTATGGCAGGGGGCCGCTTGGGTGCCAGCTCATTTGTGCCCACAAAATCATTGACGAGCGAAACGATATAGTAGAGAGCCTGAATTATCTGTAAGTGGGTAAAGGCAAATGGGTGGTCAGACAGATACGTAAATATATGTGGCGTGTGTGTGTGATAACTACAGTCGAAGGGTTGTTCTGTTGAGTGGAGTGGAAGGAATTACTTCCCCCCAATCACGGTTGCGTGTAAGCGCATTATCCAATCGTTTTCAGATTAGATTCAAAGCGAGTTACCAACTGAACTTTAGGCTGTAATTTGTATGCACGAGAGGTTGCTTCGCTGCCTTACCGCATCCAAAAATGTCAGATATTTAAACTTCCCACCAAACGGATGATGCATCCTCATCTCAGGCTCGGTTGTGGGGAACTCCACATACGAATAATCATAGTATATGCCATAGGTGAACTGTACGGCGGCCGTTAGATGCAGCAGGGTCCTCAGGGCCCCATACACGCCACTATAAACGGAGTTTGCTCTAACTGCTGGGTTCATCTCTCAGGCAGTTAATTGATTTTTACACAACACACAACAAATCGCAAACGAAAAACAAGTATGAATGAATGGAAGTACGAATAATTTGGTATTTTTTTTTTTTTTTTTATAAATCATCGCAGGGATGATTGGATTTTGGTAATAATTTGGTATGAATGGCCGATCAAATATACCGTCAGAACATCGGAAATATACCAAAATATAAACCTTCTCCTTTTTAAAATATACCGCATATGTTACTTAACTTAAATATTCCGAAATTTTCCGAAAGATTGGATAATTTCCTTTTATTGGATTGTTTGTCAACTAATGTAAAAACTAAAAAAATAAAAACAAAAAAATTCGTATAAAACGGAATATTAAATGCCGATATACGATAAAACAAGATTAACCCACTTAATACCCCTATATTTAAACAGGTGAACGACTTGAGTGAACCATGGAAAATTTTACCGTTTTGTAAATGTATCTTTCTGAATCATCCCTTTCTTCCTCTTTAGTAGCAAATATTGCCACGATATCTTTTAGCTGAACTGCGCTAATGTTCTTCCAGTTTTATAAAATTCGAGTGTGTACGTAAACCCCCCTGGTCGACAATGGGTTAACGGTCTTTTTGCTGATCTCGGAAATCATATTCCCCTATTTTAATATTCCATGTAATATTACCAGCTAGTTGGGGCTCTCAGCACTAATACTATAATTTTAAACGACTGACGAATTGATGGACGAATATGTTTTTCTTACCGCACAAATAAACGTTAGGAACTTGAACTTTCCGGCAAAGGGAACCGTATTGGGCATCTGAATGTTGTGGAAGATGTACACGCCATAGCTGAACTGCAGCGCGGCCGTCAAATGGAGCACTAATTGCACCGCCTTATTGAAGCCCGGTGATGTGGAGCCTTTGCTCTTCGACTTTGTCTTGGGTTTGGCCATGTTAAACTTTCGAATGTCAGATACGTACTGATTAGCGGCCCCAGTCCAGCTACCAACAGCAGTTGCAGTGGTATGTATGTATGTGCATATGTATGTATGTATGTATATGTATTCGCACTGATAAGGTTAGGGTGTGCGTGTGCTTATCTGTCGCCACCGCCGCCGTGGTACAAAGTATGAATTGACAGAAGTTGAATTGATAACTTGAGAGCAGTGCTTTAATCTGGCCAAAGGGAGGCGAAAGTGGAGCCATCTATGAATAGACCTGTACATTTATTTATGACAATAGCTGCTCGCAAGTAACGGCAACTATCGATTCCATTGAGTGCCCGCTGAAGGTCAAGGGGCAAGGCCAACTCAACTAAAAGCGTGGCTGCGTCATTAAAGGACTGCTAACTGCTTCTTTTTTTGATTTATCGATTGGTCGCTGATAATTGATTCGATGTGAGGTTATGTCATGCTTATAAATACAAATAAAAGTTAGATTTCCGCCTCCTCATCGGTTTCGCCCTCGGAAGACTCCAAATTGATTTCGGTCAGCTCCTGCTCCTCCACGCTACCACTGCAGCTGTCCAGATCACCGGTCTCCATGGCAGGCGGAGCAGCCATCAACTCTGGCCGATCTTGGGACTCTTTGGGACTGTCCGCAGTTGGTCCCTGCTCGAACATGGGATTGTCAAAGGATCTCTCACGCACCTCATCGCTGCCGGGATCGTAGCCCATGACAGTGACACGATCCACACCAGAGCCAGCAGCACCGACAGCCTCATCATTGTGGCCGCCACCAGCTGCGGCATTCTCGAAGCGATTGAAGAGCGGATTGCGACGCAGTCGGACACCCAAGTGATGCCAGCGCCAGCGCCAGCGACGTGGATCGTGTATCCATTGGGGAATGCGATTCAGGTGGGGATTCTCGGGCATAAAGTGGGCCAAAATGATGACACTCACAACGCCCACCAGGGCCATGCAGAAGAGAATGAGGAGAACGGAGGCAAAGCTGACATTCGGATTGTGGGGACGACCGGATGCCTTCAGCTCCACGCCCAGCTGCTTGGCCAGAAAGCTGCTCCGATTGCGATGCTCGGTGAGGAACTGCACGAACTCGACACTCCGCTGGTTGTAGCCGCCCCGATCCGTGACGATGGCCTGCAGGAAGCTGCCGTACTGCTCGGAGCTCACGTGATCCACATGCAGCTGAATCTTATCCTCCAGCTCCTGCTCCACCATCATTAGATTGAGTTCCGTTAGCAGAGTCCTGCGATCCTCCTCGGAGCAGTGCTGGCGGGGCATGGTGAGGACAGCGCCACAGATGAGGCAACAGGAGCCAAAGGGACGCACTGGCGACAGGCAATGTGGCGCCTCGCACTGCTCCTGAACGTTGTGGCAGACGGGCTCGATGAGGCGATCAAAGTCCTTGTGGCAGCCACACAACTCACCGCGATAGTACTCCACCTGAACGTCCCGAGCATTGTGGAAGAGAAATCTGCCCAAATCTCGGGCCAAGAGCTGCTCCAAGTAGAACTTGGAGATGGAGGAGCCAGCGAGGATCAGCTGACCCAACCGTAGGTGCTGCACATTCTCCAGATCGAAGGCGAGCGCAGCATGGCCCTTGACAATAACCTGCTCATCGTCGCAGGGCACCCGCTCCAGCTCCGGCACGGGGGAGGAGCCACTCTTCGAGAGATCCGCCCACTTCCAGGTCTGTGGGTCAAACCATTTGCTTGACTTGGGTGGCTTCAGGTGTGCCTTCCTCTCGTCACTGTCACACTTGGAGTTCCTTGCAGCGCCGAAGCTTATGGTGGACTCCTCGGCTATTAGGATGGCCCCATCCCGGGGCAAAACCAAGCCATCAATGGAGATGCTCTCTGGCAGTGGCAGAATGGCCGGAAAGTGTGTGGGAAACACCACCAAATCCTGCGGACAGGGCATGTACTCATCCACCCAAGCGCTGGGACTGTTGAAGTCTGCTCCACCGCTGTACCACTTGGTGGCTGAGGCCACTTGGCAGATCCCGAGCAACACCGACCACCACATGATGCCAACAGAATGGAAGTTTCAACTGAATTTTGTTGCCACAATTTCGTGCGTGTGTTTTTGGGGGCGTTTATTTAGATATCACGAGAGCGTTACCCCCACCCATTCCAGACGGAATATGTAGCTACAGACTGATGTAGCAATCAAGATCGAAACCTTTCAGCGAGAGCAAATAAACTAACCCAATGGGACAGGCACATCCAAACAAAATCGATTGTCGTAGGGTATGCGCAGGAACGGGTATAGCACATATTTTAAGCGGGTTTGTGCAGGTGCAAGGAATGGCTAGAGATTGAAAACATAATTTATAGGAGATTTCCTGGGTAATATATGTACCTATGGAAGGAAGGGAGAGAGAACTTCCAATCCCAAATGCCAACTCCAAACTCCACGAGTTAAGATCTTAAGTAATCCGTTTGAAAGGGTTCTAGATTAGAGATGAATTATGTTAAAACTTAAACTCACATCAAATAGTTTACACAAATTCTGAGAGCAAAATGAGTGGACTTTTCAGATCACTCGCAAACATGCCTGAATCCATAAATTCGCTTTATAAATATCAGACTAATAAATCGTTGGAAATCAACACAAAATCGAAGCAACACCAGCAATCCGCAAACACATCTCTGTACATATCTGTACATATGTTCCATGTACATAGAAAAATACATATCTTGGATCACTTTTTGCTCCAACAATGCAATTGTTTCGCACAAAATAGTTGAAGTTTATTTTTTTATTTTGATTGCGCTGATATAAACAATTATTCGTTCGTTCGTCTAGCGTTTACGGAGGCGCTTGACGGAAGCCATTGGAATGCCCCAAACAAAATATGGTACGAGCAGCAGCTAAAAAAGTTTCGAACCGGATGGTAATGGTAATGCTCGTGCGACTACATAAAAGCCATTTGCCAAGGAATATACATCTTTCGATATGAAGCACTTTATGCTCACAAGATCAAAGCGTTGAAAGAGAGACTGGCGGAGGAGGTGGAGAAGATTAATCAAGGGCAGGCAAGGTCGTTCAACAATAAACTAAAAGTACAAAAACTTTCCTGGCAGTACAAACCGCAATTGTTTTTATAATTTATAACCAAAACGTGTGCCGCCCGAATATCATTCCTGAATGAACGATTTTTGAACAAGAAATTTCGGCTAAATAATTGCCTTTCCCCGATGACAGACGGAGAGCACAGTCCGGCCACTTGGTGGCCGAGTGGAAGTGAGAAATGTGCAATAACCGATCGATTTTCTAAACAATTTTAACGATAAGTAAATACCATGGAGTCTGGTCTGGCATTCGTCAGTACCATAAATCTGTTGGTTCATCTGAGCAAATAAATATTGTGGCCCACAGGAGAAAGAAATCATTTCTCAGAAGATACAACGAGAAGTGCAATCGAAATGCAACGAACACAAAGAGGCAGAGTGGGGAGTGGCAGCATACAACTTGAATACAACCTCAATGAGCAGACAAACAAATAAGCATATGGCAGACATAAATGGAGGCGGCACAAATAATAACAATAATTCTTTTCTGCACACTTGAAATAACCAAAAGCTGGCCGCATTTCCGTCGCTTTTTTAATGCCCATAATATATGTATGTAAGAGGGGAATGGGGCTATATAAATGATCCATAAATCGACTCACCAGACACCAGTAGGACAGAAATTTAACCTTCTGCGGCAGAGAGTCCGGCACCAGGCGACGACTCGCTGTGGTCTTCAGCTTGTAGCTGCGTTGGATCTCAAAGTGGCTATAGTAGAGGCCGTAAGCGAATTGGCCCAGGGCACAGAGGTGTATGATTGTCACAAATAAACGCGACTTGTATAGCTCCACCTTGGTCATCCTGACAGCTATAAACGAAAGCCAAAGTGGGGAGGGGGAAACATCAGTTTGTCAGTTGCTTTTTGCATGAATAAAACAAACATAAAAAGCGGCTACAAGTTCGTGCCGAAAGGCCTTCCTCAAGTCAGGCCAAAGCGCGCACAAATTTAAATCAATATTTGCGTCACTGACATAAATATTTAAATCCACACAAAACTATCGTTCTTAAGACACACAAACACTAATTGAAGTTCCCTGTGGCTTTTCGAGTGTTTATTTTGCATGTTAATAACTTAATGGTGTTTTATGTGCCGTTAGGCACACAATTGTTGATTGTTTTAATTTTGATTTCTACTCTAAACAAATCACAAGTAAGCCAAAAGCAAAACGCACGCACGTAAAATATTTATTTTGTATCTGGAATTCACTTATTTGTATCCCCCCTGTTGGTGGTGTTGCTTTTGTTCTCCTCTTCGTGTCGGCGGCGGCACTACTGAACGTGAACTGAACGTGTGGAAAACTGGAGTCGCATTGTGGACCTGGCTAAATGTTACCCATACGCCGCGTTGGCCCCTACCCGTTGTATTGTGTGGTTGTACTTGTGCTGTTGCTGTTGCTTCTGTTTCGGTTTTGGTTTCGGCTTTTTGGTTTTGGTTTCATTATTCCTTTTCTTTTGTTGGTCGTGCGCATGTCCCGAATTGGGGAGCTGCGTGCCTGGGCCCTTTCCTTGTGCGTTGGGCCACATTTGTTAATGGCCAATCATCTGAATGAATCGCAACCACGGGGGCCGCATACTATTGCAGCTCGTAAGTTTGATTTCCACAGCAGACAAACAGAACGGGGGAGCATCATGCAGCCATATCAGCGCATGAAATCCGCAAACACGATAACAATATTATATCCTCTATATTTAGATAATATTTTAGTCATTGCGTCAAAGCAAGAGATAAGAAAAATAGCAAAGTCAGAGCAATTTCCAGTTTGAATAGTTAATGCCAGAGCGCGCAAATTCGATATATGCCTCTCGATTGCTAGTTAATCGAATTGTTGTGGGTGGTATGTCTGGTATTTTTCTGCATCTATTAGCAGCCATTTTCGGTGTTTAAATGGAGTTTAATTAATCAAATTAATTATGTAAAGTTAGCACCAATGAAAGTGGAATTCAGTTGAAAGTTTTCCCTACAATAGCACCACAATAATATAGGGTTTAGAAACTCCCATTAACATGTTTTTAAGTGTTCCTTGGACAGCAACATGCTGCCCAACATTAGGCACGGAATAAGCAACATTTAGTACCCCTAGTGGGAAGGATATCCTCGAATTGAGGAAATGTTGGAAACTAATATAAATTTATGTAAATAGGGTATCATAGTGCACTTACTATACTATATCTACCGGTTGACAAGCAACAAATTGTCAAATACGTACCAATCCATTCCCACTCACTCACACTCACAAAGGAATAATTAAAATGTGTAAGCCGGAGTCTAGCCCCAATTATATTGTAAAGATAGGAAACCTGCCCCTACTTATGTTTCCTTTCCCTTTCAGGAAACAATATAATTTCCTTTTTCTCTTTTGTTGTGCGCGCTATTTTTCAAATTTTTTAATGTAATTAGTTAATATACATGTCTCTTTTAATAACTTACAAACATTTACAAACTGTAGACAAAGCTCCCTTGCTTCCAGAAGGGCGATTTTAATGAAAAATTCAAATACAAATTAGTAAAATATAAGGTCATAAAGTATACAAACCAATAAAAATTAATATTTACAATGCGTCAAATTGATTCTTCAAACGAATTAAATTATTGTTTCTGTGTTAAAATTCTTTGCAAGCTGGTAATATCAAAGAGAACATCAAAATCGAGGAATATGATTTAAGATTACAGTATATTTACGGTGTATTTTTGAGGGTTTTCGGTATATTTCATCGATATTGCTATTGTTTTTCTTTCAAAATAATGTCGTAATTATCACAAATTTAAACTGCTTGAAATATTATCAGAAAACGAAATTACAAGTATTGGCTTTGCAAATCAAATAATAAGGGAACAAACTGAACATGTCGCTGACTTCAAAGATTACACTGGGCCTGGCGGTGACCGTTTCCAGCGCCATAATAGGTTATGTCCACTATAAACAATCCGAAGACCGGTAAGTGGAGTAGAATACGTTCGCTTTAGCTGAATGAAACCAAACTCAATGAACTGCACTCCAGCCTGAAACTGCACGAGGGTGTTATACGCGACGTGGAGCAGCAGCAGCGACGCAAACACGAGAACCGCTACACGCTGCAGCAACAAATTGACATGACAAAGCAATTGAAGGCACTGGAGGCCTCCGCACCGTCCCAGACTCAGTCCGAATCGCAGCCGGTGCAACAGCCCAAGAGCCCTGCAACCAATCTCAAGGCTAGTAATAAGGAGCCACCAAGCACAGATTCAGTTTAAACCACAAAATTGTTCAACGATGAAGTACAAAGTTGACGATACGGAACACACTGCAACATTTTTGGTGCACTTTTGTTTTGGCTTTGTTTTTGTATATAGTATTTACTCAATTTTTATTATTACGAATGTGTGTATAGTAATTACAATCCTAATGGGCGCTCGGTAAAGTATTTAGCAGGGGGTTTGTACATAGGTGGTGAAGACCCCTTTCTTCTAAATAAACAAAACAATCCGAAGGAAAATGAACGTCGAAATAAAATACACAAATCGGCGACTCTTGTCCGTTTTCCCCATTGCAGTATGCAACACGATGTATGAAGAAAGTCCAGAAGATTAATAACGACCACCACCTCCACCACCGCCGGCGCCTCCTCCACCACCTCCTCCTCCTCCGCCGCCGCCACCACCACCGCCGCCGCCTTTGCGACGATCCCTATCGTTGCCTCCTCGATCATTGCCACCGCCGCCGCCGCCTCTGTCATTGCCACCCCGATCGTTGCCACCGCCACGGTCCATGCCTCGTCCTTCATTTGCAGCTCTGTCGCGCTGCTCGTAGTGGCCGCCACCAACTCCATCGTTGCCATCGCGACGTCGGCGGGGAGAGCGTGACCCCCGGCTGCGGGAGCGGCGCGAACGTGGCGAGCGGGAACGGGAGCGGGCACGCCGACGCCGAGAATATAAATATCTTCGCAGCTCCCGCGAGATGGGCTTCAAGTGCATGAAATTGCAGAATCCGGAACGTGTGCACTCTCCCATCTCGTACTGTCTGCAGCAGGCTTCGCGGAAATCGGTGACCGGCGACAATTCCGAGTAGACAGGTCGGCCGCCGAACCAGCGATTGTTCAAGTCATTCGCTGCCTTTTCTGCATCGGCCTCGTTCCGGAATTTGATGTAGACATTGCCGACCAAATGGTCGCCCAGATTGTCGCACACATTCATCTCCTCGATCTCCCCGTACTTGTCCTCGCATTCGACGAAAACGTCCTCGAAGAAGTTGTCATAATGCTCCTGCATTTCCTCGTCTGATACATTGGCCACCAAATGCGACCCGTCCGCCGATTTGGCCGAGTTCTGCGGATTAACGTACAGATTCTGCAGGAGAACTGTTTGCGAAAATGTCGGCTTGTTGTGTATGCGGGAGCAGCGATCTCCATGACGGCAGGCGCCAATTTTAAAGTAGAACGAGCAGTTTACTCTGCAATTGCAAGTGCAAGCGTCAATTAGTCAAAAACACCAGGTACAGGAGAAGCGGAACCATGCTGACTTACTTGTCCTTTTCCGTGCCAAAAAAAAAAAAAAATGGATGCCAAATACTCCGCCATTACAGTGGAGCTGAAACGAAAATGCTGCTGGGAAACTGGTGTGCCTCAATTCGAGCAAAGGTTGATTGACGCGAGCTAATTTAATTCGTTGCCTCCCCTTGTTTGTAGTTTTTGCCAGTTTTTCCAAATATTTTCAGCTGCCGCACGTAAAAAAAGCAGCGTCTGGTTGTATTTTGCAACAGCGTTGCCAGCTCAGAATATTTTATGTCAAACTATCGATAAGAATAAACAACAGCACTGGTAAATAATTCAATATGTTAAAAATTAATCAAATGCAGGAAACACAAATATATGGGCTTCAAAGTAGCTTTAAAAAATGTTAATATTTAGAGAAACAGAAAAGGTTGAAGACACTATACTCCAAGCTAACTGATTGGATATAGCACTCCCGACACACTTACGAGCGGGATAGGAGGAATATCCATAACGGAAACGAAATGTATTGAAGAAATACGAAAATGCCATGTGTGCCCTCTTATGTACATTTATAATATTATAATATTATATATTACACTACATGATGTGTTATTTTCGAAATAAAACGTCGATAAGTGCGCTTATCGCACAAAAATGCAGTTCGATAAGTAGTATTCAAAGTCGGCATATATGTATCAACATGAAACAACTGTCCATGTATTGATGTATTGGGTATTGATGATACATCCCATAAAAATAGTAATTTTAATAATATAATCACGTGATAAACATATTCTCAACTTAGTCATATTGATATGTCGATAGATTCATTCATCAATCCACAATTAGCATCCCCAACTTCTAGAAAAGTCTGAATTTAGTATTTGGCGGTATATTTTTGAGGTCTGTGCGGTTTATTCTACTGTCACACTGTTAGCATCCAAATTTCTAGAAAAGTCGGCATTTTTTTTGCATTTTCTGTAACTTTTCGTGCGAAACAGCGTGTTTCAACAAGTCACTCACAAAGGATCCAAATCGATTGATATAAATCGGCAGAATAAAGAATGGACCAGGTAGGTGGAGTTGCTGGACAAAGGAGAACATCCTTTTTACAGCCTTTGGGCCATTAGCAGGTGAATGAACTCAAGGAAAAGGGCAACACGGCCCTGAATGCCGAAAAATTCGACGAGGCTGTTGCAGCCTACACAGAAGCCATTGCCCTGGACAGCCAGAACCATGTTCTGTTCAGCAACCGCTCGGCCGCCTACGCCAAGGCCGGGAAATTCGCTGAGGCATTGAAGGACGCCGAGCAGACCATCGCCCTGAATCCCACCTGGCCGAAGGGATACTCGCGCAAGGGCGCCGCCGCAGCTGGCCTGCACGACTTTATGAAGGCCTTCGAGGCCTACAACGAGGGTAAGTGGTTGAATCATACCGTCTCGGCCCAACATAACCTCACTTTGCCTCCCCCTTGACCGCTGCCCTTCCACCCCCACCAGGCCTCAAGTACGATCCCACAAATGCAATTTTGCTGCAGGGCCGTCAAGAGATCACCGCCTCAGTGCTCAGCTATATGCAGTCGCAGGGCGACATTCCCATGGACGTTGATCCACAAATGCCGCGGGCACGTCGGGCCCCATCGCCACCGCGCCGAACGAACGAGCCGGCAAAGCCAGCCGAGCCGCGGGTGGAGGACATGAGCGAGGACGAGAAGAAGAAGTACTTTGCCAAGCAGGAGAAGGAGCTGGGCAATGCGGCATACAAGAAGAAGGAATTCGACGTTGCTCTCAAGCACTACAATGCGGCCATAGAGCATGATCCCACGGACATTACGTTCTACAACAACATTGCTGCGGTGTACTTTGAGCGTAAGGAGTACGAGGAGTGCATCAAGCAGTGCGAGAAGGGCATCGAGGTGGGCCGCGAGAACCGCTCTGACTTTAAGTTGATTGCCAAATCGTTTGCCCGCATCGGCAACACCTACCGCAAGATGGAGAACTACAAGCAGGCCAAGATCTACTTTGAGAAGGCCATGTCCGAGCACCGAACGCCGGAGATCAAGACATCGCTCAGCGAGATGGAGGCCAAGATCAAGGAGGAGGAGCGCACGGCCTACATTAATCCCGAGAAGGCCGAGGAGGAGAAGGAGCAGGGCAATCACTACTTCAAGAAGGGCGACTACAGCAACGCCGTCAAGCACTACTCGGAGGCCATCAAGCGCAATCCCGATGATCCCAAGCTGTACAGTAATCGTGCTGCCTGCTACACGAAGCTGGCCGCCTTTGATTTGGGCCTCAAGGATTGCGAGACTTGCATCAAGCTGGACGAGAAGTTCATCAAGGGGTACATTCGCAAGGGAAAAATTCTGCAGGGCATGCAGCAGACCTCGAAGGCATCGGCTGCCTACCAGAAGGCGCTGGAGCTGGATCCCAACAATGCCGAGGCCATCGAGGGCTATCGCCAGAGCTCCATGAACTTCCAACGCAATCCCCAGGAGGTGCTCAAGAATGCCATGTCGGATCCCGAGATCCAGCAGATCCTCAAAGACCCGGCCATGCGCATGATCCTCGAACAGATGCAGAACGATCCAAATGCTGTGAAAGAGTAAGTTTTTCTACAACACATTCACTTGCTGGAAACAGCTTTCAATAATTAATTGATTTTTCTTTTTTTGTTGCAGACACTTGCAGAATCCTGCAATTGCCGATAAGATAATGAAACTGCTGGAATCGGGCATCATTCAGATACACTAGGCACTCCATATACATACACAAAACACACAGAAAACATATTGATAAACATTCAGGAGAAGAAAAGAAACCAATAATACGCATTATACGAACTTTATTGCACCTTTATGGCGCAAGCCTCTTAACTAAACTATCGTTTATCAATTTATAAAGAAGAGGGCAACACACAACAACAACAATTATCGCTAAACATTACCTTAGAAATCGCAACGCCTAAAACGCAGATCGACTATAACTACAACTAACTAAAGAAAATTATTCACAAAACACACACACACACACAACTAACGAAGTGTCTGCCTAGTTGATTTACGCAGATGGCTGAAGTGGTCTCCATCCGCAAAATCCTTATTTTCATACTACAATATATGCTGTAGCTTAGCTCTAAAATAAGTTTTTGAATGTAAAATAAATGAGTCAAAGAACGGTACGGCACACGAGTTTCCATTTTGAAAAGACCGCTTAAGTGTTGTAAGGTTCTCTGTTCTGTGTGCTATTTTACACCACTAATATCGGTGGTGCCAGAGTAGAAAAATGAGTTCATCGGTAGTGGGTGAGGGTATCTAGAAATAAAAGAAACGAAGTAAAATCAAAGAAATCGGTGATAAGTCAGACGATAATGATGATTTTTCTTCATTATCCGGTGTTTCTTGGCAAAAGAAAGGAATAATTACAATGTATAATCCTGAGGCTAACCCCAATTATGTTGTAAAGATAGAAGAGCTGCTTATGTTCCCGTTCCCTTTTCCTTCCAGAAAAACAATACAATTTCTTTTTCTCTTTTGTTGCGCGCGCTATTTTTCAAATTCTTCAATGTTATCAGCTAACATGGCTCATCCAAATCTTTCTCTGTTAATAGTTTACATACTTTACATACTGCGCGCACGCTTGTGTGAATTTATTTCAAAATAACAATCACACTCAAATCAAAGTGAATAAAATAAAATGCTTACATTTATATAGCCAAATAACCATAATGGCAGACAAAGCGCTGAAGTGTTCCTCTTAATTTTCAAATGTCTGTAATTTATCTGTAATTTGTAACCATTGAATCCTTCAAATTTCTGTTAAATATTAGGCTGTCATGGTATGTAGAAAATGTGTAGTAGTAATGTCATAAGGTCATTAAGGTATTTAATGAGTATTTAAAATGAGCCAAACTGATTCTTCAAACGGATTAAATTTTTTTTCCAGTGTTAAAAGTCTTTGCAATCGAGTAATATCAAATATAACATAAAAATCAAGGAATATGAATTAAGACTCCGGTATATTTGCGGTATATTTTCGAGGGTGCGATGGTATATTGTATCGATAATTCCGTGGTCACGCTTCTTCCAAAACAAAAAAAATGGTGTGCGATTGTGATTTTTGTCGTCCAAAAAGTGCCGTATAAAAATGTTTTAAGTTAACCCCACCAAACCCGGCCATGCACATAGAAGCAAAGTAACGAAATTTGACTCCATAATCGACAAATATCACACAAAACCATACGAATCCTGCACATTAAAGCCAACCATTTTTTTTAACCAGTGTGTCGTATTGCCGTTGTATTAGTGCCTGGCTGCGTGTGTGTGCGTGCGTGTGCTCCGCGAAATCGAGAATAGAAAGATGTGTGTGCTCCGGTAGTGGTAGTGGCGAGCTATAAGCGTGAAATTAACACACCACAAGAAAAAACGCGAATCGAAATTCAATAATCAAAACTAAGCCGCCGCCAGCTAACCTCCTCCTACTCCCCCCTCCCCCCCAGAGTCAAATAAAACAGCCAACAAAAGTGAGTTCCAAAAAATCGTCAACGCTCCCCCCTCCCCCTTCGCTACACAGGGTTGCCCAAGATGGCACGGACGGCATGGCCAGAGCGAGAGCGCTTGGCAACAAGCGAGAGCCGGGACGCCACTATAAGCGCTTACATGTGTACCGTACCTCTCTATTGCATATCGTACTATCTTTTTTTTGCTTTTTTGGGGCTGAGATCTCATTTGCTTAGAGCGTTAGAGAGAGAGAGAGCGCGAGAGAGTTGATTGGTTTGGAGATATCTTTCGTGGATTGTGCAGTTGTAGTCTTTTGGCTTGTGTTTCAAACTAAGATCTCCATGATAAATTATATTTTTAATGGAAAGTTTAGACGCTCTCTTATACCCTGTAATATAATTTGAGTTTGTAATTTGAGATTTCTCTGGCTGTGAGCCTTCAGATTTGTATTTTCTGTGTACGTCTAATGGGTGGAGATATCTCAGCCTTGAAGTAATAAATTTGTACATATATATTCAATAAGGAACAAAATGAAATCCTCCTTAATCTAATCACATTTCCCTTGCAACCAATTTCTTTTCTCGTCTTGCAGTGCAACCCTCACCGCTGCATTACTCAACGATGCGGCCGCAGGCTCCCGGATCGCTGGTCGATCCCTATGAGGATGAGCTTCGCATGGCGCCCTGGTATTGGGGGCCCATCACCCGGGAGGAGGCAAAGAACATACTGCACGGTATGCCCGATGGCAGCTTCCTGGTGCGCGATGCGCTCTCCAAAAAGGGAGAGTACACACTGACGCTGATGAAGGACGGGAACGAGAAGCTGATCAAGATCTGTCACATCAATGGCATGTACGGGTTCATTGAGAAGAAACTGTTCAATTCGGTGGTGGAAATGGTGAACTTTTACAAGGCCAACTCCCTGAATATGTACAACAAGACGCTGGACATAATGCTGAGCCATCCGATTGTGCGAACGTACGAGGAGGATGATGCCCATCCGCACGGGGATCTGGGGATGCTGAGCAACGAGTTTATACGCACCGCGCAGATGCTGCAGCAGCTGGAGCAGAGCCTCGACCAGAAGAAGAACTCCTTCAATGCCATTCGCGAGGAGCTGCAGGAGAAGAAGCTGCATCAGGGCGTGTTTGGGAATGCCGAAAAGATATTTCGCGATCAAATCAAACTCAACGAATCGGTGATGAAGACACCCGCCGGCGAGGGCGGTGCACCGGAAAGCGGAGGAGCATGCCCGCTCGGCTCAGCCGCTGGTACGGCTGGCCCCTCCGCCTCGGCGTGCAGCAACAATGCCAATACCCGACAGAGCCTCCAGGAGAACCAGGCCCATCTCCTGGCCCTGCTCGAAGCCATCCAGGAGAAGATGCAGCAGCTGAACCACTATATGGAGAGCAAGAAGAAGGAGGAGCTGCTGCTCGAGCGACAGATCAATGCCACCAAGCCGGAGCTGCAGATGCTGCAGTTGCGCAAGGACAAATACATTGAGTAAGTGCTTCTACCGAATCGAAACCGTTGACGTCATTCCCATATGTAAGCTCTTTCCAAGTGATTTGCTGATTAGCGTGAAGAAGCCCCAGCCCCACCAAGCAACAGACACACTCAAAGGAAAAAGACTTCTTCTATTTGATTGTGTGTGCCTCTGTCTGTGTGTGAGTGTGAGTGTCTCTGGCCTGGTCACTCGCCGGTATCATGCACTGCAGTTGGCAGTTTGCAGTTTGCAGTTTTTGTCAGCCGCTGAGGGAATGTTAATGCATAAAAATCATCATCATGGGTCGGTGGCTCGGTTCTGGCTGTGGCTCATTTTACACGCGGGCCAGCAGCGACGATGAGACGATCGCTCATTCCGAACAGTCCCAAAGTCTGACCGATACCGATGATAATGGCATAACATTGTTAACTGTTTGGCTTTGGTTTTGGTTTTGGCCACGCCAGCAGCAACAGCGCATTGGGGGTCTACGTGCCTGTAAAGCCTTTAACTGGAAACTCCTCTATATACTTAAGCATTACCCCCACCAACCCTATCATGCATATACATATTTATTTTATATATCTCTAGTTGGGGGCTATTGGTATCTTCTATCGCATATCGCCCCCTGCTTTTTGGGGCGGAATATCCCAATTCACCTTGGAAGTAGTCCACTACCCTCTCTTATCATTCATTTGATTAGAAAGTCTCTCGGATTATTTCAATTTCTTTGCGTGAAGGGTTCCCTTTATCATCGCTTGGCCATATGAAATGATAATATATAATATACGATTATATTCTCTTTCCTTTTTTTTTGCCACATCAAGGTCGTATTTATCGTAAATGGCAATTATTTTCTTTTTTGTTGCATTTCAATTGAAGACTCCAAGAATTTCTTGAGACTTTAAACGAGGAATCATTTTATCGCGGAAAGTTTTACATGTATTTGTATATGTTTTATATTGGGAATAATGTGTATAAAATTTCCAGGATTATGTATAGTTTATGGAGGGGTTTTATTGGGGTTTCTTTAATTTAGTTTTAAGGGAATTTCTTTGTTTGACATTATGGAGCATTGATACGGAGTTTCTCTCCATTCAAATGGTTATTATTTTCTCGCACAACAAAAAAGATTTTCTATAATCAATCTCTCTTAAGAAACGTATGATCTATCGATCAAATATCCTATTCCAATGGATCCATAATATTGCCTAATATTAATAAAGCTTTAAAGGTTTTTTTTCCCTAAATTCCCTTCGATATTTGTGCAAATATTTAACTCCCCTTACATTTATTTGAAACCAATTTGCTAACTTGATTACTTTGCGATTAGAAACACTTGTCCGCTTCTTTGTAGATACTACCAGCTCTCTAATTAAATACTTAAACAATACAACTATGATGCCGCGGCCTAGCAACAGTCATTTACAGTGTACATTGTACGTCATCGTTGGATGGTTTTTAGTAGCAGGCTCTCTCTTTAATGGGGAGTTTCTATGGGCCTTACCTAGACTGTGGCCCCGCCGACAAGCCAACGAATGACTAGTCCAAAAAAGAGGCAGTCTCCGGACGGTTAGATAAGGCATAGAGCCAAGCGACTTTTCGCTAAAGATAGCTCTCCTTATCAGGCTTTAAAAGTTTGCCAAGTTCTTAATAATTCCGTTCCGTTCTGTCTTCTATGTACTACACAGGGAAGACATGTGTATATATTAAATGAACTGCATATACATATGTATATTATGCTTTTATTTTGTTGTGCAAAAAAAAATCGCCAAGGTTTGTGTAACAAAATGCAAAGATTAGAGACCGTCATGGCGATAGGAAAACAACAAAAAAATACACAGTGGACATGGGGGGAGGAATACCACTTGGCTGGAACTGTGACTGGAACTGGGACTTCAATTGGGTTATACGATTAGATAGTAGAATGAATGAGTCTATCTCCTTGTGGAGGAGCTTCGTTTTCGTATCTTGATTTAGTCGCTTTGGTCGCAAAGATTTACGATATGATACGCGTAGCACAGAGACTGTTGCTTATCTCTTTCCACACGTGAATCACTTCGGATAGTCAGTCGCAACACAAAGAACCGAAGCCGGAGCCGGGGAGCCGAAGCCCCTCCCCGTTTTGATCGCCTGATCAGTGATGAGGAAACCTAGGGGTCTAGACGAGCGTAGACTCAACGGCGGCAGCGGCAACAGCAACGATTGGCAGTGGCAGTGGCAGCAGCAGCAGCGTCAGTTATCGTCGCAGTTTCGTGTCCAGTTGAAATTGCACACAGGGGGACTACTAGGCTTATATTTATTTGGAAGTTATTGTTAAATAAACACCAGTCGAAGAAGAGGTCTTTCGCTTTAATTCGCTGCAAGTGAAATTTGGCACAGGTTTTCTTTTGTTTAATCTAGTTATGTAAATGATTTATGGACATTTTATTGAAGAATTTTATATGCAAACTTGAAATGCACAAATCAAACAATCTCAGTAACCACAAACGTTTCTTTCTTTCTTCTTCTATTTGTAGGCGCCTGAAAGGATTCAATCTCACGGAAGACGATCTGAATGCCATACTGGAGATGGGTTTCGCGAATTGGCGGCAACAGTACGAGAATGTCTTGAATCTGCCACACAGAAACGAGACCTACTGGTTCCTGAAGGATGCCACGCGTCGTGATGCCGAGGAGCTGCTTCGTGGCGCACCTTCTGGCACCTTCCTGATCCGTGTGCGCAATGCCGGCCACTATGCGCTGTCGATTGTGTGCAAGGGCAATGTTCAGCATTGCATCATCTATGAGACGGAGAGTGGCTTTGGCTTTGCGGCACCCTACAACATTTATCCCACGCTGAAGAAGCTCGTGGAGCACTATGCGACCAATTCGCTGGAGGAGCACAACGATACGCTGACCACGACGCTGCGACTGCCTGTGTACTACTGGGAGCAGAACAGGGCACAGATTCTCGAGGAGTTGGAGATGGAGCGGGAGCAGGAGGCAGCGGCATCGTCACAGACATCGCTGGGCAGCAGCAGTGCGCCCATACCGACGCCCAGGGTACGTTCCGATCAGGATCAGGTGGATGGTGGTGAGACTGAGACGCCACCGGCCTCCATTTCGCCATCAAACTTCAGCACATCGCAGTAGGCATGCCCCTTAAAATCTCTCCCGCCCTCCCTTCCCCACACACACACACACATTTACCTCCCTCACAGGCTAGCTATCGTTTCTATTGTATCTAAATCTATCATTCTCTCTCTCTCTCTCTAACCTCTCGCGCTCCGCTCTAAAGCTATATATCTCTCTATCTCTATGTGTATATACGATATATACATCATCTATAATATATATATATATATTCGTATATGAATATTTTGTTGTCGTGTGATGGATGGATGGCGTTGCAGTCCAACTGCTTCGGGGACCATCCGCAAACAAAGAGAAAACCCAGGCTCCAGAAAAGTAGTTACAGTGTTTTGGTGATCATATAGATGTTGTTTAAACTATAGACATATATGTATATATATGCAATATATAAATATATGTGTGTATGTATGTGTGTAAGCCGCAAAGGCTTGCTAGAAGCCCTTAAAAGCCACAAAGGAAATCCACACTTTTTATATGCATAAATAAAATACATAAATATGTATGTACATATGTCGATATATGGTATATATGTACATATATTTGTGTATCCTTTTTTTGTAATACTGCATTTCGCGTGATAATTGATAAGTCAAGCATCTGTTGTATCTGTTGTAAGCCCCTGCCCCACACCCTTTCCTGCTCCTTTAATTATATTGTTATCACGCTGCGCGTTGTCGTCATCATCGAGTGGGAGGGTTAATATATATATTTATATAGTGTATAGTATATATGTATGTAGGGGAGGGGTAGCCCTCTGAAGAAATTCTACGATAGTTCTTCAAACCATTTTGTTTCGTGTGTTCATGTAAATATATATAAAGTACTTGCGGAAACAAAGGGGAAACACACACCCACACACAGAGAAATTTGTGAATTCAGGTTAAGGTTTTGATAACCATACAGCCCCTGCCCCCTCTCTCCTGCACCTCACACACACACACACACAGCCTGTGCCCGCACTGGGCCGTGGCTCTAATATTTGTTGTTATACTTATTATGATTGATTTTGATGTAGTTTTAAGTCAAATGTACGTATGTTTAAACGATGTGATCACTCGATTGTTGCTAAAATAGTAATTTCCTTTAAACAATATTGAAAAAATATATCTATAATATTTTTTTTTTACAATTAAGAACCCACACAAATACACAGAAACAGATTGGCAAAACAAAGAAAAGAATTAATGTACAAAAGGAATTCAACCCGAGAACAACAACTACAAAAAAATAAGTGCAATTGGCAAAAAAAAACGCTATTACGAGTTCTTTTAAACAACTTTTTATTAAAAGATAGATTTATGTTTGAGTGCAATTTCCGTTATGTCCAACAGATATATTCTCACACACACACACAATATTGAGTGCAATTTCTTTATATGATATCGATAATTATATAGCCCCCCCCTCCCGTTGTTGTTCCCATTTTGTTCTCTTGTGCCAGCCTTAATGTTCGTTCGAGCTCGATCACCTCTTTCGTGCTTCCTGTTATGCATTCTCCTTTGGCTTCGCTTTCGAAATCGAATCGAATCGATCATACATTCTCCCCTTGGCTAATCGAAATCGTAATCGAATCGATCACACACCCACACACACACACGCGAGCGTCTTTCAAATATTTCTCTTTATAATATATAAATTAACAATTATTCTCCACATACTTTATGCCTATATGTAACTCCTAATTTACGTTTAATTTATTTAACTTGTAATTTGTGTGTTTCATACAATTTTGCTTAAATTCTATGAGATTTCGGCGGATCGGATCTCGTACGTTGTAGTATTTTTAAGTTTTAAAATTAATTCTCCATTTTTTAAATTGCGTTTCAACAAAACAAAAGAAAACAAAAAAAAAAGAGAAAAAACCAATACGTAGAAGAACCAGATTAAATGTATTCTAAAATATGATTGATGCGCAATCAATCATGCTGATAAATGATGATGACGTTTTTTTGCCATACCCTCAATGTTAGATGGAAATATTTGTGTATTTTGTGAATTTTTGTTGTTGCTTGGTTTGTGATTTCCATCCTCTGACCTCTGTCTCTGCGATTTTCACTGGTCTGCACTTTTGGCGCAGACCGGAACCAGAACAGAACAGAGGAGGAATATAAACTTGAAAGTAAAAGAGAAAGAAAGGAGAGAAGAAACGAAACGAAACAAAACGAAGAAGAGAAATGAGATGATGAAGAAAACAAATGATAAAAACTAAATGTGAAACGAATTGCAAATTTGTTGTATTTTTTTATATGAATATATACTGATATATAGATATATATATATATGATATGATGTATCTGTACGAGTATAACCCGCATACATGCCCATTAAATATGTATGCTATTAGAATGCTATATGTTGTAGTTCATAAGATATATGTTGTAGATCTTTAAGCGCTAACAGCAACAACCACAACAACAACAACCACAACAACAACCAATTTTTGTAGTAGTTTTTTAAAAGAAACAACGAAAAAGAAAAACCCGAAAAAAATCAAAAAATCTAAGTATGTATTTGTATTTGTGTCTAAAACCGAATGTTCGTAAATAACACAAAAACAAAAGAGGAAAGAAACAATAATAAAACGAATGAAAACAAGAAAAAGTCGTCAGTGAATTGAATTGGATCGGGATAAACATCAGACAGTTCTGAAAATATTCTACCAAATAATAATTCGGATTCGAATAGGTAATAAGGTATGGTATTTTTTTTGCTCGCTATTCTCGGTATTGAGTGTCGTCTTTCAATGAACGAACCCTCCTCCCATCTCCGGCAGTCATCGCCGTCGTCGTCGCCCGTCATCCAGCGATGCATTCCGCTGAGCTTGCCGAAAAGTCGAAAAATCACGCGCTGGCCAATGGAACTGTATGAACTACCACCAGCCAGAGCATGCATAACAGGAGTGGTGCCACCGGTTCAACATATGGAGTGACGCCTTAGGGAACTACTAGTGTATCTGACATCTTAAGGAGTTCGGAAAAATGCATAGCCCAAGTCTCTTCTTTAGTGGCAATCTCTGGAGAAAGATATATGACTTTACTTCGGCATTAGGTGTTGAACACTTTCCATCGCGTATCTTCACCTTTGTACATCAGATTCTATTTCGAATTTATCCGTCAGTAAAAGGTGATTTCATAAGGTCAAAGTGCCAGAAGGTGCAGCAACGTCATGAATAGCCACGTAGTCGCAAGCTACACACCGAAGAGGACACGGCTCACGTGTCGGACATTTAAGTTTGGATATCCTCTTTGGGTATATGCTACGTACTTATGTATGTATTTCGTTGCAGCTTCAAGAAAGCTGATCCCTTATTGAAATTGTAAGCACATGTCGTACATGCAAAATGATGCATCATCAAGATTTGGATAAGAGATTCGGCAAAGTTATTTTTGGCTGTAATCCTAAACAAGAGTTGAGCCAAGTAAAGGAAATGGATAGCATAATAATTATGTGAGATATACTATGTAGTAGCTTAAGAATGAAAGGGGAATTTTCTCTCGAAGAGCGTGTTAGACAGGCAAAGTTTGGAATATATGTACGGGTTCCTGATCAACATAAATGTTCTGTGGAAATGCACAATTGCCGAGGGTGGGCCCATTGTCCTGAAAACTAAGTAGGTATTACCAAAATTAAAGACAAAGTTTGGCGGGAGACACTATGTCCAACAGCCCAACGACTTTATCGCTCTCATCAGCCATGGTAAACATTCAAATTGCCGGGCATTTCTACACATGGCGTTTGTACACGCTTTCTACATTGGTGCATTGGTATGTTTGCGGTATATTTTTACTCGCAAATGCGTGCTACATGCGAGCATAACACGGTATATTTCTGAGGTATTTTTCGGTACTTCTCGTTTTCTTTCTCCCATCGTCGTTCGTCGGATTTCCTTCCCACAACTTAATTTGGAAACATTCCAAGAAAAGGAAGTCGTGAAAACTAGCCACTCTTGTGGAGAATTGATTGATAAATCGGATAAAATTATAGTTTTAGCGCGGAGACTCCTAACTAGCTGGTTATATTAAATAGAACACCAAAATCGAGGAAAATAATTTATGATTCACGGTATATTTACAGTATATTTTGAAAATGCAAGGGGCTATCTCGGTATATTTCCGAGGGTCTGATAATTCCGCGGTCACACTGTTGGTATGTTTCGGTACTTTTAGTTTTCTCCCTCCCATCGTCATTCGTCGGCACTTCTTCCCCACCGCCATCCGCCACAAACTTTTTGAATTCGGTCGTGTGGAGCTTGGAGCTGTTTGGCGCTTTGAAAAAGCTGCTAGTAGTACTCGTGCCGCGCTGCCGCTAAAACATGGTGAAAACAAATTCTCGACCAAACTGAAAACAACAAGTCGTGCGTGTGCGTCCATAGAAATGTGTAAACAGCTGTATTTAACTCGTTAAAATATATTGTTTAAATTCTTTTGGGATGGATGCTCTTTGCCTAGAGAGGCAGAAAAATATACTCCCTGCGGCCCCTTCTCCACCCTAAAAGGGACTGGAATGTGGTGTTTATGTGTATTGGTGCGGTCCAGTTTTGTGTACATCAAAGTCCTTTACGCTTTTACCGGGTGTGTGGATGAAAATTAAGAAAAGCCAGTGGAAAAGTTGTGTGTGCTGGAGAAAAGTGTGTGGAAAAAAGCATAAGGACAACGAATTAGTCATCAAGGGCAGCGCAGCCCACTGCGGCGCATCCTGTCCGTTTGTGTACGTTTACACGTGTGTGCGTGTGTAGTGGTGTCTATTTTTGTAAAGTCGCCGGTTTTTGCACAACAGCAAAAACACCAACAACAACTTGTTTGTTCCATGCTTCAACGCTTCCCGAACCCTTTGCCTTTGCCGCTGGAGTAGGAGGAGGGTGAAAAGGAAATCGAGAGAATGGAGCGAAAATTTACGCGCGGCTTGAATAAGCTCAGCTCGGCGGTACAGATGAGAGAGAATGTCTCTCAGCTGGTGCGTGAGAGCGCCGTTTTGGTAAGTAATCGTTGTTTTTGCCGGCAAAGTAATACAAGCTGGGGACATTCCTGGTATTCCAGTTGGACCAATTGAGCCACATAGAATGACTCATCTTGTATTAAAACTCCCTGCACCTGCATCTCATTCCACTCAAGGTAGATTCAGTCAAAACTGCATCATATTTTCGATAAATGTACCTTGATTCTATTCATGATTCTGTGTCTCTCACTCACTGTCCCCATTCTGCGCTCTCTGTTTTTGTTTTACAGTTTTATTTTCGTACAAAACTGCACATTTTTGTTGTCCATGTGGGTGTGTCAATTTCTCTCTCTCATGCACTTTGTATTTGTTGCTGTCGTGGCCGTGCGTGGGATCAGAGGAATATATAAAACCGAAATTATGTACATACATAGAATTTTGTCTATATTTTCTTCATTCGACGGAATTTCCCACAAATATTTCTCCCCACTCTTCTGTCCTATTGCAACATACACAATCAGAGGCTCTTTTTCTTTGGCAAACATCCAAAATGTTTGTGTTTTAATATTATTTTCTTTTTACTTAGCACATTTCATCGTCAGATCATAAGTTTTTATAAGGAAAAATATTTCATTCAAGTTCCATTGCATAAGCCAAGTCATCGTAAGATTGGGAGTGGGAGAGGGCAGGGCAAAACAAGTCTTGTTCTCGAGTGGAAGTCTGTTTGTTATTAGCGATGGGAGCGGGTAGGGCATGGTAAAGATATTTTGTTCGGGAAGAGATATGACATGAGACATGAAAATACTCATGCAGGTTCTGTCACGAATGGAGAGCCCAAGTCCATCCCTAATTTTGACTCTTACTGCAGTTTTGGTTGCTACTCTCAGGTGGGACTTGTTTCTTTCACTCTTCCTGCTCTTCTATTTTGAGTGAA
The DNA here is from genome assembly GCF_008121235.1 of Drosophila subobscura. Classification (NCBI taxonomy): domain Eukaryota; kingdom Metazoa; phylum Arthropoda; class Insecta; order Diptera; family Drosophilidae; genus Drosophila; species Drosophila subobscura. The sequence continues at coordinate 12,927,374 of NC_048534.1, read as the reverse complement.
GTTGATTTGATTAGAGTCTCCACATCGAGAGCTTGACACGTCAAGGCCGTGAGCGTTTCCCAGCATCCTCGTTTGTTTACATTCCGTGGTAAATGATAATGAGGTGTGCCTAAGAACACAAAACAGTGGTAATTCCCTAAGGTGAAGGGATCACTGAGGGTAATTTATGTTGTTAAAAGAAAATGTTATGTTTGTTTAATGCTAATCAAGGGATATGTTAAGTTTGAGTAAGGCCAATAAAAAATGTATGTTTGTGTTTGTTTTTCGATTATTTTTAGACTGTTCAAATTCCTCTTATTGATGTTTGTCTGTGCACAAGGCATGACTTCATTTTTTGGTGCCTCACCCACGTGTAGCGGTCCGTTCTCCACCTCCCACACATTATATTCCCACTAATTGCATTATAGACCAACGAAAATCATATTAGAGCTGCCATTATCCACGCTTCCAATGTCAATTACGAGTGGGGCTCTTCTCCCTTCACCACCTCTCGCTGCTTCAATGCTTCTCCCATAATTCAATTAGTGCGTAAAGTGAGAGTCGAAGCCAAATGAGCAGCAACAATCAACTCTGTTAGACAGGCAATCAAGCCATAATAAGCAGCTGTTGATAGATAGACAGATACTTGGATAAGTACAACAAAAAAACCAGAAAAGAAGGTTCGATTTCGAGGCCAAAGTATTGGATACCCTTGCAGATCAGGTGCACGCGAAGTTCAATCGTTAGAGAGTCTTGTCACCTGTTGTTTATACTGAGCTCTTTTCTCGAATGAAATGTACCCTTTGTATACTGTAGAGTATTCCCTACCATACCGACTCTAATGATTGGTTGATGGTTGAGTGGGTTATTGTGGGTCACAGTGGAGTGTGTCTTCTTTCAACATTGTCATGGAGTTTTGCACATCCCAAAATGGTAGAAAATTGCTCCAAGTCTATTTTGGGGGACATTTCTCTTTGTTTTCTTTTCCTGCTATCATCTCCAACTCCAATATTAATTAAATGTTTCGTTATAACCAAACAAATGTTGTCCACTTTAATGTAGTTCATGGGGTCATAACATAATGAACTTAACAAACATTTACGTTTCCCAAAAAAAATAATAAAGATAAAATGTCTTAAAATACTTCCAACAATAATTATGCATTAAATTATTTTCTCGGTTCTTTTTTGTCGAAACATGTGCCGCAGTGTCATGCGATATCGCAGGGTAAATATCATTTGTGTGGTTTGCATTAAGCACAAAAATTTACGTTGGGGAAAAGGCAGCCCTGCCAAAGGTCTAAAGAGGTCTGAATATGTTTTGCATCAGCTAATTGCGACTTGATTACGCGAGGAAATATTTGTGGAAAGCAATATACCATATATGGCAGCGTTTATATAAGAAACAATTTATCCTAAAACACGAACTGCATTTTCAAGGCCATTTAAATAGTTTTGACTAATAACAAATGAATTAGTTTTAACTCTTAATATTAGAATGTTCTTTGAAAGATCTCTTAACATAGCCTTGTTTTAGCACATAATCCTCCAACATGTGTAGTTCTCACATAGTCAACAGATTCCCTAAATATTCACGAATGATTTATGAGACATGGCTCATTGTATCCCCATTCAGAGTAGCAATTTTCAAGGCAGCTTCTACCTTTTTGGGGCATGACCTCATCTCGCAATAATGTTGAGCATCAAAAAAACATAAATAAATGTGTATAAAGGTTCCTTATATGTCAGCAAAACAAAACCAAATCTCGAATCAAACGAACTGTTGCGAAGATCACTCGAAAGTTTTCTCAATGTCTCAACGGGTGATCCAAAGTGGGGAAACCGTTTTCGCTTTTTTTCGGTTGATTAATCCATTTGATTGTAATATCAATTATTAGTAAGTACACGTAATGCAAACTTAATTTGTCTCATTTGTCTACAATATGCATATTTTTTATGTTTTAATTAAATTTAATGTGTCACAATGTTTGAAGGCAAGCTGGTGGGGGCTTCCTCTGTTTAATGAGGGTTTTATTGTTTTTGAATGCTCTCTCTCTCTCTCTCTCTGTCTCTGTCGCTCGTGTGACGTGTGAATGAGTGGAGAGTGCGGTGGAGTGTGTGGAGAAGGAAGTGGAGTAGGTAAAATGGTCATGGCTCAGGTGATTTTGCTACCCGGCGGCTTGGTACTGTGTAATTTGTAGAGGGGTGTATCCGGTTAATGAACGAACTTTGAGGTGTGACTGCAGGGACGTGGGGTATATTTACAATGAAAATTTCTCCCTACTCAGTTCGATAACTATTATTTATTATTACATGTATTATTTTTTCCAGCTTTGATTGAATTTATTAAATATGCACACGTTTAAAGCTCATTAATAAACCTACCATTCATTCGCTTTTACTCACACACATTATCAGTGCAGGTCATCTTGCGGTCGAACCTTTAGTTTGTTTCTATCCAATTTTTTTCGTTTTCTGTTATTGTTGTTGCTCTTGCTGTCGCTTTCGTTGTCGCTATTGTTGCTGCCTTGCTCTTTTTTGCGCATCTCCTCTTTATTGTTTATTTTCGACGTATTCCGTATGCCCGTGCCGCTTCTATCCTATTCTATATCTCGTCTGTTGGTCACAGTTTCTCCCGCCGTGTGTTCCCCCCACCTCATCCCCCGCCGGAAATATCATTTTATTTTATTTCAGCGTTTGTTTCTCCCCCCGTCTGGCTTTTTTGTTGTTGTCGTGACGTTTGCTGTTTAATGGTCGCTACTTTCGGTTCTGTTTTCGTTGTTTACCCCTGAACTCGTACCTGTGGCTTTAGCTTTAGCTGTAGCTATGGGGTGTTATCGCTCATATCATGGTCATCGTATGCATATCTCTCACCTAATCATCTAATACTAACCCCAACTCCTAATTCCATAACTTTTCTCTGTATCATTTTAGAAGAACAGCACGGGGAGCTATCAGCGTAGTCTCTCTATTGCGGTAAAAATAATATATTATTAGCGAATATATACTACTTGAATAGTTAATGCATTTACAGTGAAATAACTCATGGGGGGACGGCATACGGTTCGCTCAGATGGAGACCTCTTCCACTTGTCATGTTCAGCTTTCGTTTGGCAGATGCAAAATGGTCTCCTGGGGCGGACTCCTACTGTTTCAGTGCTTTTGTACGAATTATACCCATTACGTTTAACGTTAGAAGTTTAAGGAAATTTACATTTCGCAACCTAATTCCTTTCCCTGAGATGTCCGCTTAACGCAGTTCTCACTGTGATAAATTATAGTACATTGTCATAGTATATCCAGAACAATTCCAGTTGAGTGCGTGCCTTGCACCGAACGACAATAGCAATCACAGCAACAGCAACAGCAACAACAACCACAGTCAGCCAGCACAAGAATAAACGGGTGACCTCAATGTGTCCTCCTTGGAGCCGGTAAAAGTTTTATCGATTCCTTGATCTGACCTTGGACTCGCCTTCGCCTCGTTTTGGGGGCACATAATCTGCACATCTCTCTGCTCGGTGGTCTCCCTTAGCCCGCTCTGGCCACACCACATGATTAATTTTAATATGTCATGAGCAGTTTTTAATTTGATTTTTCACAAGAGATAAACTTTCTTTTTGTATGCATATTTTCTCTACTGGACAAACAAGGAAGAAGCTCTTCCACAGCAATTAAAAGCAATGAACATCGCCATGACGATGATGATGATGTTGCCGTTTGATGATTATTTAGTATGTTTATTGGCTTCTAACGCCTTATAAAGCTCCCCACCGTGCGACAGCCCATGTAAATATTGACATTGAAAACGTGCTACAAGCAGAACCAGTGCCTGAACACGATCTATACGAGAGCTCCTACATCAAAAATAAGCATTGAAGCATCATCGGAAACAGGTCTTGAAGTGAGAATGAGTCGGGATGGAGGTACTGCTTGAGCGCAAGGGTATATTGGATGTAAGAAAAGAGTATTGTATTGTGGAAGCTAGTTTGGGATCCATTTTGGGATCTTCCCCTACTAAACTACGATTTCTTCTCTTGAAAAAGAATATTTACTTACTTCGATTTGGGTATCTTCTAGTCGAAATATTCGAAAACACTCCTCTTACGAGATTTTCTATTCGCCTCAGCAGGTGGCACAACTGTGGAACGCTTTTCTTTGCACATTTAATTTCATAGTTTGACTCATGGACACATGCCACTATCAGAAGTATCCGCTCTGCCGGCTACGCTCCAATTGAGTTTGCAAATTGCCGTCCGTGTTGGACCTTCAATTGTTCAAACAATTGTTGCTTGAATTAAATTGTTTGAATTTCGCTCTCGTTTGACCCACAACAAAAAAAAGAAAACCCACACAAACCGCTCTGCCAAAATAAATAAATGGAAATTGAATAAATACAAGAATAAATCTTTGTTCTCTTTGCTTATTTATGGTTTATTTGTGTGTCTATTTATTGTTCATTTTTTATGATTTACCAAGAATTTCACCAACTTTTAAGCTGTTGAAAGCATTTAAACAACAAAAAATAATAATTTTTCCTACCGAGAATTTTCTCCTCTCACAGAAAATCAGCTTCCCCTCATTGCAGATATTTTTATGCACTGATAAATTATGGTATAAACCACAGGCAAAATGAGAACTGGGGGAAACACTGTAACTGAAATGAATGCCAATTGACTTTCGAGATACACTTCGTGTAATGGTTGGAGAATATCGTAAGAAAGGTGCCAAAAATCAAGTGCTCGCTTGGCTCATGCTGTTGTGGAGAAACTCTCACTATGTGGACAAAGTGAAAGGTGTAAGACATTGGAAGAGGTTTTCAATGGTTTGTCATCGTCGTGTAAGCTTCTCAAAAGTAGAAGCAGGGAAGTTCACAAATGTCTTTGAAGGGCCTTTTGTCTACTTCTTAAGATTTAGGTGGTTTCTCCTTCGATATGGAATAAATGGGAAAGTTTTTGGATGTGCTTAATAGGGAAGATTAGTTAGGAAATATTTGTATTATGATTGGAAATCAGGGGATTCAGGGAATCATAATCATCGTTGCAATGAAATCGATGGCTATTCAGGATTAATTAAAAGAGATTTGAATCTTAAGGTCTTTCTGGGTAAGGGATCTATGGAAATTTTAGGTTTTCCTGGGGTGGTATTGGGAAGGATTTTTAGGGAAGATCATGTGGGAATATTATGTTGTTAATGGCTATGAATTTGAAGCAATTTCTGTATTAATTTTAAGGAAAAAGTACAAACAAATAACATACATAGAAACACATTTAAAAGATGCACAGCCCCACCCACTAATCAAATATTACATGTTCATAAAGTCTATGAAATCATCGAAAAATTAAACTCCAACTTCAGCCACGCCCACCCACACACGATACGCCCACACAGACACACCCACAGTGGTGCACAGTGATGCACAGTGGGAGCTGCCCCCAAGGCTTAAAAACAGCTTCTTCAGTGTTTTGGCATTCTCGCCTCCGCCATCCTCTCTCTCCACTTGATATCGTACAACATTTTGTTTGTTCATTTGCGACAATTATTGCTGACAACTGTTATGGGGTGTGGGGGGGAGTTGGAGTGACTACAAGTGGAGGCTGCTGTTTGCTTTTGTTGCTGTTGCACTTTGCTCTATTGCATAATGAAAATAATCAAGAAAAGAGCTGTCATAGGAAAACGTAGATACCCTAGAAATCCTCTCATTTAATGTGCAATAAAATTAAATAATTTTCAAATTAGTTTAAAATTATGTAAATGTTTGGGTTGCAGATTAATTCCAGACACTCGGCAGCGATCAATCTTCTCTTCTGAACAAACTCCTGCTGCAAATAATAATACCTTTTGCTGTAGAGTATCGACACAACAAATCAATTGTTGAAGAGCACAGTGGAGGGGCTTTTTACCCATTCGCCCACACCGCCATGTGAGGCCGACTGCCTCATTCATTTGCCATTCAACTTTGTATTCATTTAAGTTTGTTTACAGCAAAATGATTTGCACCTACTTACTCCTTGTCCTGTGTATGGTTAGAGAATTTGCATTGAATCGAATAGAAGCGATTCTACTTATACGGTCAGACTCTAGAGCACCTTTTTTTTATGGAAATGGCCAGAAAAAGTGTTAACCAGAAAGAGGGGGAGACCAAGAGCAGGGCGTGAGTCAGTCGTTAGCACTTGCCAGACAGTTTTCTACACACTGACACACTTTGCACAACAAAAACCGAAGAGAAACAACGAAAAGTTATTAACAAAACGAGTAAACTAAGTAGACTAACTAACTAACTAAAACTCGGCTTCCGTTTGGGCAAATCACAATGTCAGTTCCCTGTCTGCTTGGAGTTCTATGCTGCTGCTGAAGTTCCATGCAAATATAAACCCCAACGGAATGGATTGCTGCAGAGTTCCAGAGTTAGTGGCATAGTTCCAGTAAAGTTCATTCCCATTTTGCATACAATACCAGCCATATACACGTACGACGATGTCAGTAACCTTTATTCTTGAGTTTTTCGTTCCTAGTTCTGCGCTTTGTGTTGTGCAACGTTTTGTCAACGAAAGCCTTTTGTTTACTTGAATGAAAGTTGGATTTGGCATTCCACTACTGCCCTCAAAATAGGGAATGGAATGGCACAAAGTGATGTTCTCTCTGTGTGCTCTATTTGTTGTAGCTGGCAATGCGTTGCTAACTTTTGTGTCTGCTGTTGAGTTTAAATGGTTCTTCAAAGTTCAAAGATCTTTTGTGATAGCTCTAAAACAATGCAACATTTTTATTTAATTTTTAAACATTTTTTAAAAAGTTTCTGGATGAGAAAATATTTCACCGTAGAAGGAACGGAAACGGATACAATAAAATTTAAAATTGTATTAGCGGAAAAAAGACAGGCATCGTGGTTCTTCTATTTCTCTGTATGTTTATTCCTGCTCTCCGGAAAATTGCGAAGAGATGGCTGCTATTTGTGGCCTGACTCCTCCTGTAGATTCTACATCTTATCTTTAATTGTAATACATTTTCTCTACGTTTTTACATCAACCGTTTGCTCTTCGAAAACCTTCACCAACACATTTTTGATCAGTGTAGTGGATGGCACAAAAAGCCATTTGCCTTCCTTCAAATGTTGCTTGTTCTTTGATACTTGTTTTTCCACCACTTGTTGTATGAATAGGTCCCTCGAAACGCTGCCCAGTTGCCCAGCCCTCTCTTGCCACTCGAGAAATGTCAAGCCAAAGATTATGGAATTACGGGTGTGGCACTTGAGCTTTTGGCCAAAGAGAAGAGTTTATTAACCCCGCTAAAAGACCTCTCGCTTGTGTGTAGATCTCTATGGATGTCCATAAGCCACAATTGAGCAATTAATGGGAAGATACTTGAATTTTATTATGGCCATTCGGCGGTGTGTAATTAACACATATTTCACACTCGCCATCAACCATCGCATCGGTAGAGACTGAGTGAGACCCGGCAACAGTGGCGGCTATAAATGTAATTAGTTTGCCAGATTCTTGTTTTGTCTTTGTCTTTGTTGAATGTAATTGAAAGTGCTAAGTACTCTTTTTTAGAAAGTTGCCCCCACATACACATAGCCACACATGGCAGACGCATCAACCTCACATTTGATGGCCTCCCCTCTCTGCCGGGCGGCACCCAATTTTCGACTGCACTGAAAATGTCAACTTTCCAGTGGCATCAACAAATGAAGCAGATATCTTCGGTGCTATCTTCAGATGTCTGTAATTAAAGAAACGACACACAATATTCTTGCAACCAGCAGACAGCAAAATGTTTGCCAGCCACCGCCTCAATTGTTGTGTTGTCTGCTGATTGGTTTGACGATACCCTGTCTCCGACACAAGAGCGAGAGGGTATTGTGTTTTTCGTAGGATTTATGGCAGAGAAGCAGGAACTTGCATGCAGTAATAGACGAAGGAGCAGTAATTTCTGGTTGAAAAGGCTTTGGAATCTATTGGATCTTTCAATCTAAGGGAATGACTCTCTCTCTCTTCCAGTGTGTCTTAGCTGTTTGGCACCCTTCATGCTTAATTCATATTGATGCCTTAATTACATAGTTCTTCAACATCTTCTAGGGTACTCACGCATCTAGCCCACAAAGCTACACTTCTTTTCTTGATTGTTTCCACGTTTTTCTTGAACAAAAAAAATGTGTGTGTACACGCGTACGCTTTTCTTTTCGATGTTTTCTTGCTTTTCTTTTACTTTCTTTTCAGAGCGAGCTTCGATGTTTAATTACGGGTATTTGCTCGCTGAAGACAGACATTGTCAAGAACTGAGGCAGCAACTGAGGATAGGCCCAGGCCTAGGCCTAGTGCACACTCGCACTCTGCTCCTCCTATATGATTAGTTTTCGTCTCTGTCTGTTTTCCGCCTCTTTGTTGTAGCTTTTTTCTTTGGTTTTCTGCGTGGGAACTTTTTCTTGCGTCGCGTTTTTCGCTGCTTTTTCTGCACTTGCTGCTTTCCGCCCAACTGTTTTTCCGCTGTTGGGTTCCGTCTTTGAGGGCAAATTGCTCGTATTGTCTGTGTGTGCAGCTTGGCCTCAAGGTTGCTTCTGGTTTTTCTTGTATTTCTTACGTACTTCACTTCTGGTTAAATTGGCTAATAGCCTCCCCCCGAGAGGGCTTCATTGGGAAACCAGTTACAATACCTTTTTGACCTTGAGCAGCTTAAAGATTAAAGTCTTAAACGGTTTCCACCACCTGCCTGCTCCATTATGCATACAAATGCTTTTCTATGCTAATTGGGGGCTCGAATATAGAAGCGTTGGTTATTTATGGAATATTCTATGGCAGTTTGGGAGAGGTCAGGGTTATTTTCATATTTAAGCAGCAGTTTTAATGGGTTTGGTGGACGCATGAGAGTCTTGGGACACATGTATTTTGTGACGAAAAGAATGAGAGAGTAATCTGCATTAAGCTTTCCAATGAAAGATTCATAAATCTTTAATTTTTGTGTACATAATCCTCAAAAGTCAAAGTTTTTGTTAGAATAAATTGCAGCTAATGTATAAGCCTCCCTTTTCTATGTGTCTCCATTGATACACTTCCTGAATACGTGTATTATTTAATGCTTGCTTTTAATCCTCTCTTTAATTGTCAGTCGCTTTTATTTCTTCTACAATTTATTTGCCATTGTTATTGTTCTATAATCTTTTGTTACACCTCAACCCATCCCTCTTTCTCTGAAAATCGGCAGCAATCAAAGCCAAAGCTTATGCAAGAAATGAAAGTGTTTGGCGGAACTTTTACTCCACCTCTAAGCCGCATGGAATCATCATCGATCGCATATCGGATGATTTTGCTTATGCAATGCTCTGATCAGCGAGCGATTAGTGCATTATAAATACAGTATAAGTAATGCCATGGTTTAGTCTGTCGCATTATTGTGGTCGCATGATTTAAATGCTTTTTATGCATTCGCGACATTGTGGAAGCTAACAAAAAGTCAACTAATGAATGGCTTCACTTGTGAATTGAACGGCGCAGCAGCAGGCTAATGATAAGTTTCCTCATTTGTCTGTCATTTGTTCAACAATAGCATAACCATAGTATGGGGCATGGCTTGTTGCATGTTTGTATGTAAATTTTCTAAACAAATCAAGAGTTCCAACTGGGTGAAATTTCTTGGCCGCACACGAATTTCAATGAATAGGATACGTATTTATGTTTATTCGTTGCTAAAGAAAGTTTTTAAATAAATTATATTATTTTATATAAGAAATAGAGAGAAATGCGAGAAATTCCAGTTGTTTGTGTTTGCTTTTTCTGCCACTGTTTCGTGTCTGTATTTTTTTTCGCAACATGTAACACCATTTAAGAGTGGAATTTTTAAGGAATGACTGAGAAAAACTGCTGACTTGTCGTCACCTTTATGGGTGGGCAAAAGCATTGAAAAACCCATCTTCCACAGAGGTGTTTCCATCACCATCTCCACTTACATATCATTTTATTTTTATATTAAATGTGGGTTCGTTGAACCCCTACACCCAGACGACAGTAACAGCCCGCCAATGATGACCAAAACATAAGTCTTACTGGGCAGAAAACAGTTGTTGCCCGTGACTGGACAAACCTCTTCGTTTGATAAAGAAATGTTTTGTATATTCATAAAATAAATATTTATGGCGTAGATAAATAAACATTGAACGTTGATGCAAAGCCAACTTTTTTATCAGTGCATTCCATGGCATCCAATCCCGTCTGTAAATATAATTCGCCCCGCTTATAATGTGGTTCCTGCGATCCAAAATGAATCCGGAATGCATCTGTGCGATCTTGGGCTCTGCTTGGGCATAATTTTGTGGAATTTACGAGCGTTCCTACGTAAATGTATGCCACATTGTTCATGCCACAACGGATGCCAGCTGTCCGCCATATCGCATAAACTGCAAAAATAAAGTAAACTACAATGTTGTGTAATTTCTGTTTATCTCAAGAAACAAATACAAATGTTTTATAGCAATGTTATCCACTTAAGAACGAGGAGAAATCCTCAAGTATCTGCGGAATTTCAAGGCAACTTCAGCAGCAAATATGATATGAGAGGGACCTTGGGTAGCGGAAATTGAATAATTTGATAAGTGTAAATTATATATTATATATTTAACCGGTACTCTCGAGCCTAAGATTGCTCTTAGAGAAACTTCCATTGCTGCATTCCGAACCAACAATTTTGAAATAGCATTTTAGGTACCAAAAACTTCTATAAATATTCCCCTTAAAATGATTTTACGTACCAAATATTCCACTTATGAAATCGAAATACGAGAACTATTTTCGTGTGGGTCAAAAGTTCAGCAGACAGAAAGCCCAACAGCCAACAGCAACAGCAATTACAAATCATATATGTATGTACATACTCGTATATGCCACAAGTTGAAGCTAAATTTAGTCACAATTTTTCCATGCCATGAAAATGCCAATCAGGAAGACTGAAAGGGTTGAGTGCTAAGGAGAGAATGAAAGGGAAAATGGGGGTATAAATTCATAGACCACTTGAATGGTTTCCACTTCAAAGCGAAACACAAATGAGCCGAGTGACCCCCGCCACAGAGCCACACCATTTGTGGCAGCTCCCAAGAGATTTTAATGCAGACATCTCTGCCGCATTGTTGCAATTTCAACTGATAAGCGAGTGGCAGAGGCGCACAAGAGGGGCAAGGCAAGGCGATGTAACTCAAGTGACATTAAAGGCATTCGTCAGGGCAATTCCTCTGCTAAAATCAATGAAAGTCAAGCTCTTGGGGGGGAGTAGGAGAAATGCTAATGGTAATGGTAGAGAGTGGCGGTCCAGTGGCTGCCACTGCCACATGCCACTTGAGGCAGGAGGCACTCATTGCCAGAGGCAATACATTTTACAAGTGAAATATGCATATAAAACGTCACGTTTTAGCTTGCCTGCCTGCCATGGTGGCGCCTCAAACCTCAAAAACCGCTGACTGCAAAATTGAATCTGGCTGATGGCTGATGGTTGATGTCTGATGTTATTATCTATTATACTCTGCATAAAGAGAAGGAGTATTATAACTATTGTTAGATGTTTGCACAGCTAAAATGGGAAGAAGAAAGAAAATTAAAGGTTTCCAGTCAACATTTTAGTCTAAATCCGCTTCCTCTCTCATTCTCTACATTAACATTCTCGTTCGTGCACCTTTTAACGCACTGTACCCTCTCTTTATGTGTTATAAATGTTCCAAAAGAGTATCTTCATCTGCGACTCTTGAAATCTTTCCTTTCACCTTGATGATAGTTTGATCACGCTTGATGATAACTCCCTCTGATGATGATGATGATGCCTCTATTTGATGTCTTCACGCCTTGCTGGACGACTCGGATTTGGTGGTTGATGAAGCATTTTTTACTGAAGATTTGCGTGTCGACTAATAGGGAGCTGCAGTTTGCTGCATTTTAAGTCGTGGCAACTCCTCCTCCTTCTACAGTTTATGTGTTGCTTTCCCCTTCTTGCTGCTGCTTAGGTTTCTTGTGTGGCCGCCAAATGTTTGCTCAACTTTCTCGAACATCGCCTGTCGCCTTAGCTTTTGGACTTGTCCAAAAATTGATTTGCTGCAAGCCTACACCTTTATTTGCGTAATGCCCATGCACTTGTTGTCGGCCCGGCCCGGCCTGTGGCTGTAGCTGGCAGCTGCTGCTCTGCTCTGTTCGTTTACCTTTTTCTGCCGCCGGTTTTTAATTACGCAAGCGACGACCGTCTGCCAATTTGCATGCAGTGCGTGCCAAGAGCCAACAGTCGTGAGCCGAAGGAGGAGGAGTAGGCCTGGGCTTGCAATGGAAAATGCCTTTCCCCCACACACACAAAGTGGCGCGTACGCCCGTCGGGCTAAGTGGCAGAAGTGCATTGACATTGCACAGGGAGAGTAAGAGTGGAAAGGGGAGCGGGAGTAGAAGAAGGTTTTAGCGCTTGTGGGCGTGTTTTGGTTTATATGTAGATTGGTTTTGGTGCAACGAAGCAGAGAGACGAGGGTTAAGGCTGGGATTTCTATTGGATTTGCATAAACGATTGAAGCGTCTTGATTCTGCAATAATAAATATTAAATTACATATTTCAATCCTTCCGAAAAGTCAGTTAATAGTTGGATGGAACGCAATCATTAAACTTTAATCTGAGTATGGAAAAACGACATAAAAAATGCCCATAACCATCTGAAAAAAACCCCGACCTTACTTCATATTCTTACCCAACCTAGGACAATCCTATCCTTAATGTCCTCAATGTCCTCGATGGCCTCATATGCTTGGTATCTGCGCAGTTAAACGTCCATCAAATGTGCCATCGCAGCCCAATCCCATGGCCTACATTGTGACCTGTCGCTTCCTGAGCACCAAGCACCAGAGATCCCACCACACACACACCTTGAATTTCAAGAAAACAATAAAATGACAACACGCTAAAAGACAGAAAGAGGGGTCAAAGAGAGGAGCGGTGAATGTCAAACGGAAGTGATACTTTAACCCTTTCAGAGTGAAAGAGAGAGGGAGAGAAAGAGTAACGGGAATCGTTTCCATTAGCAGCACAAACGTTGAATGATGCGAATGACGTTTCCCATAAACGAAAGGAGATTGATACGATGTAGAAACCATTTGGGAAGAACGATTTCCACTCAATGCATTACAGTTCAACTCCTGATTTAATGTGTGAAAATATAAAAAATGTTAAAAAATGATGTACATAAATATTGAAGTCTTAAGAGAGTGCTAATAGCAAATATTAAATTGGGACTTACTGGCTTAGGTTTGGGCACTCAAAAATGCCGCAGATACAACATTATTAACGTTATCATCGCAGCACTTCCATGGGTAAATCTAATGCGCAAAACCCCACAAAAGATACACAAAACAGGCTGCAAAATATTTAAAGCAAAATGTTTAGACGAAATGAATTTGTTTATACCAAAAGTCAGACATGGAAGATATCATTACAGCCAGCGAAGGCAGAGTGGCGCGTGCATCCGTTTTGTAACGCGGTCAAGGTCTACCATATTTTCTGGGGGCATTTTCTATATGGAAATCTAAGTGAGGAAAAGTGGAAGAGAGAGATCACAAAGTGGGGATAAATTTATGGCATGCGTTGTACCGATAAATCTCTCCGAAAGAGGCACATTTTGGGCATTACTTTTGCTACTATTTGTTCCTACTATTTATAGACGGACACGTCGATGTGTTGGGTCTTTGCTTTTACAAGTGGCACGCATAAATTAGCAAAAGAAAAATAATAGAAAAAACTCAACTAATTTCTGTTTTTCTCGCCCCCTTTTTGGTTTACAGAACAAACATCTTGTGGTGGAGCCCATAGATTTTGAGGCATTTGTGGCCAAAAATAAAACAGTAATCCAAAATGATCCGCAAAGGGAGTTGCTCATCTATCCAGCAGATGATGTTTCAGTGAGTAAAAAATACATTTAAAAGAGAAGTTTCCCCGTACTCAATGTTTGTTCCTCCCCTTTAGGAGATCATTATGCCGAGGAAGCAGCGTACCACTGCCAAATCAGTGGCGGATCGCTTCGAGCCACCCAACGAGGCGATTGTGTGTCCATTGCATGGCGCTTTGATGGGGAATGGGAATGGGAACGGTCACAGTCAGGTGAGCCGCCAGGGCAGCACTCAATCGAATGGCAGTCTCCACAATGGGAACGGGAATGGTCACAGCAGCTGCAGCAGTTTGAGCAGCGCCAATGGGCACCATCAGCTGTCACGCAAGAGTTCCCAGTGCTCGTCGAATGGTTCGACAAGTCAGAAAGTGTCACAGGAATCATCCTACGAGTCAGCGCTGTCCTCCATCACACTACGCTCGCATCTGGCGCAGCCCGAAGAGGCGGATGAGTTGTCGGAAGAGGCACCTGGCGAAGATTCCAGCACTCAGGGGTCACGTGCCGAGTGCACACGGTTCACACGACAGGCGCTCTACACTTACAGAGCCAAGAATCATTTGATTCACTATAAATATAATGCTTATGGCGGCAACTGTCATGATTTGCCCAGGTAAGTGCTTGAAATGTAATGCAGGAATCATTAATAAAGCGCTCACTCCCCACTTTCCGTTCAGCATCTCACCTGGCGAGGAACTGCTGGAGGAAGTGTACGAAATCGATGCCGATCAGGATCGCATTGATGAACAAATGACACGCTCCCAAGCGGACACCATCACCAAGCAGGGATATCTGCTGAAGGGACCCGATTCGGCCGCCGATCGAATGTTTGCCAATATAGGCAACAAATCGTTTAAGCGTCGCTATTGCTATCTGCGGCAGGAGATCGACGGCACTTACATGTTGGAGCTGCACAAGGATGAGAAGCAGGGCGATGCCAAGGCCACCATTGTCATGGATTTTTGCACAGAAGTCGTTCAAGTAGGAGACGGCATAGGTTCCCTTCCATCATTCCCTTTTATTAATTATTTGTTGTTCCCTTTTGCAGAATCCCAAACGTGGACGCTTTTGCTTTGAGCTACGCATGACAGCGGGTCACAAGTCCTTCACTCTGGCCGCCGAGAATGAGCAGGACTTTAAGGATTGGCTGGGCAAACTCTCCTCGGTGCTGGCCCAGAATCGTGCACAGGAGGAGAAGCGCAAGGCGTCGCTCGAGCGTCAGCCGTCAGCGGGTCCACAGTTGGCGCTGCCAGCGGAGCAGCAGCCCACATTTGGCACCCTCAAGGGACTCGATCAATCGCTGCATCCGCAGCTAATGAAATACGGCAGGGAGACGGATCACTCGATTGCCTTGGCGCGGAAGGAGCAGCGGAGGCGGCTCTTTGCCTGCTATCAGTCTCCCTCGAAGGCCACAGCCAACGATAGTGTGGAGCAATATCGCGAGCATTTCGGCACACGAATGCTCCTCACGTGCCACAGTCTGCGCTTCCGGCTGCAGTGTGTGGCCGCAGATGCTGGGCCCGGGGTGGATGCGGAGCAGCAGGTGGAGCCGTATATCACCAGCCTGGCGCTGTACGATGCCAAGGCGGGCCGCAAGCTCAGCGAGAGCTTCTACTTCAATGTGAACGACTCGTGGAATGCCCAACTGCTGCCGAATACGCCTGTGCCGGCGTCCGTGGCGGGCTGTGGTGTGCCCCGTCGTGCCGCAGACGGAGATGACAGGAATGCCTCGCAGGCGCCGCATTCCCTCTTCGATGGTGTGTCCGCGGAGCTGCTGCGCTGCCCCCGCCAGCAGTTCCAGCAGTTGCGGCAGTGCCTGCTCTCGGTGCGTGCGCCCCATGCAGACATCTATCTGGTGGTGCGCGTGGAGAAGGTGCTGCAGTGTGGCATCGCCCAGGCCGCAGAGCCCTACCTGAAGGCCGGCAAGGATCCGAAGCTCGGTCAAAAGGTGTGCAAGGCGGCCAAGAACTGTGCCCAGCACATTGGACACTATCGCCAGCCGTTTGCGTGGGCGGCCAAGCCTCTGTTCAAGCTCTACAGCCACGAGCTGGACGTGGAGCCGCACAAGGAGTTCGACTTTAGTCCCATCTATCGCCAGGAGTTGCCCAAGCTCAAGGACGAGGAGTTGCTCAAGCTCCTCGTGGACTATCGCAAGCCAGAGAAGCTCAGCAAGCTGACCATCATTCCGGGCTGCCTCAAGATGCAGCTGCAGATCGTGGACACAGTGCCCTGTGGCCTGAGCAAGTCGCTGGCTCCACTCTCCACCTTTAGTCCGGCCTCCAAGCAGCCGCCCACGCTGGAGCTGGCTGAATTCCAAAACCAAAGCGAACGGGAGGCTCATCCGTACACGAGCTTCTGCAATCATCTTTATGTCTATCCGCTGAGTCTGCAATTCGACAGCCAGAAGCTGTTCTCGCGTGCCCGAAACATCACGGTCGTTGTGGAGCTCCGAGACGGCGACGGGGAGTACAGCAAGCCCTTGAAGGTAATGTTTATGGGCAGCTAAAGTTTAAGTATGTTCTGGGATAACCTTTTGCTTGTTACCTTTATCACAGTGCATCTATGGACGACCTGGACAGGATCTGCTAGTCTCACAAATCGCCTGCCCTGTGCTCCATCATAATGTCACGCCCACGTGGTACGAGGAGATCAAGCTGCGTCTTCCCTTGGGTCTCTTTCCCGAGCACCATTTGCTCTTCTCCTTCTACCATGTGTCCTGCAATCTGAGCAAGAAGCGCGATGCCCAGGCAGCCTTTGAGACGCCCATTGGGTATGCCTGGCTGCCGCTGCTGCAAAAGAATCGCATATGTCTGGAGGAGCAGCCGCTGCCGGTGGCTGCCACATTGCCAGTGGGTTACCTGTCCATACAGCCGCTGGGCTGGGGCAAGGGGGTAAGTGAATGTTGCGCTGAAGCTTCGCTCTCATCACACTCATGATTTTGTTTGTCTCTTTTTGTGTCTCTTACAAAACCCCATCAAAATCATTTCCACATTCATTCTGGCTCAAAAACTAACCTTCGCTCTCTGTTTCCCCTCTCTGTGTTGCCGCCGCACGTTGCATCCGCATGCTTGCACCTTCCCGCCATCCACAATCTCTGGCTCTCCTACAAACCCTTCCAATTTCTTAGCAGAACTGCGGCCCCGACATCCAATGGATCGACAACCAGCGTCCCCTGTACACCGTGGCCCTGCGCCTGGACTCCACAGTGCTGACGGCGGATCAGCATCTGCACAACTTCTTTGCGCACTGCGAGCGACTGCTGGAGGGTGGCAAGACGGGCGCACTGCCAGCGGAGACGGAGACCTGCAAGATACTGAAGGCGGCGCATGCCATTGATATGCGCTCGCTGATCAGCTACCTGCCGACGCTGCTCAACGAACTGTTTACGCTGCTGGTGCACACGCAGTCCGAGGAGATTGGCCTGAATGTGATCCGTCTGCTGACGAACATCATCCATCTGATAAGCTTCGACGCGAAGCGGCCCGATCTGCTGGCTTCGTATGTGAAGTTCGTGTTCCATGCGCCCTACTACAGCCAGCAGACGGCACGACTGCGCACGGTGCACGGAGAGCTGTGCAGGCATCTGCCGTATCTGCTGAATCCCAAGAACACGGACTTCCTCATTGTCAACAAATTCATGCGCTACTCGGCCATCTTCTTCGACTTGATTGTGAAGAGCATGGCGCAGCATCTGCTGGCCACTGGCAGGATTCGTATGCTGCGGAACGAGCGGTTTCCCAAGGAGTATGCGGATCGGGTGGAGCAGCTGATCAAGGTGCTGATCATATACATCACGACGCGCTACGATGACTTGGGGGAGGAGACGCAGCTACTCAATCGCTCGCTGGCCCGCTTTGTGCGGCAGTGTCTGAGCTACATGGATCGGGGATTTGTCTATCGCTTGATACGCTGCTACATGGAGGAGTTTTCACCCGGCAATCCACGGGTGCTGCACGAATACAAGTTCAACTTCCTGCAGGAGATTTGCCAGCACGAGCATTATGTGCCGCTCAACCTGCCCTTTGTGCTGAACCCAAAGAATCGGCCGCCCGAGATGATGCAACACTTTACGCTCTCCGAGGAGTTTTGTCGCCAGCACTTCCTCTCGGGTCTGCTGCTGCAGGAGCTGAAGAGCAGCCTCAACGAGGTGGGACATGTGCGGCGGCATGCGCTGGCCATCTTCAAGGATCTGCTGGCCAAGCACGAGCTGGACGGACGCTACCAGCAGCGCGGACAGCTCTCCCGCATAGCTCTGCTCTACGTGCCATGGCTGGGCATAGTCATGGACAATCTGCATCGCATAGACGATCTGTCCGAGACGCCGGGAGCGACCACGCCCAACGGACATGTCTATGTGGACTCGGCCTCGTACACCAAGCGGCTGAGCTGCTCGAGCAGCTATGTTTTCAGCAAGGATTCCTCCACATTTGGCTCGCTGACATCCACACCGCGCTCCAAGAATCGTTTGACCTTGCACAACGATCAGCTCAGTCCGTGCCGCACTTCGGTGCACATGAAGGAGAACAATTTCCTGGCCGCGATTGCGGGACAGCCCATAAGCAATGGCATATCCAATCTATCACTCAATTCCAACACGGATTCAGGCGTAAGTAGAAGCCCACAAGTGCCGTAACCCATCTAATGTTTGGTTTCTTACAGCACTCGCAGGACACCACCACCATTGGGGCGTACACCAACGGGGAGACAGATGTGGCCCTGCGGAATGGTCACAATCGTTCTGTGAGCTTCACGCATGCCCAGATCCTGTCACGCTGCGACAAGTTTAGTGTGGGCGAGAGCCGGGATCTGCTCTTGGGTTTCCTGTTCATTGTGAAGCACTTGTCGCAGGATCAGATGGTGGCCTGGTGGCAGAACTGCAACGAAACGGAGACCCTGCAGTTCCTGGCCATACTCGATCTCTCGCTGCAGCACTTCCGCTATGTGGGCAAGAAGAATGTGCAGCTAACGCCGGACTCGCGGCAGTTGCGTGCCACGAAGGCGCACACGCTGCCCGCGCGGACTACGCCACCCACGGGCCTGGATAACGGGCATCAGCAGGAGCAGCCGAGCAGCGGCACACTGAATCAGCCAAGGGAACATCTGCTGGAGGACTTGGCCAGGACACAGCTGGCATTGTACGAATCAAATCTGGCCACAGAGGTGGGCATGATCATACTCGACTGCCTGGGCATGTATGTGCTGCAGTTCCGTCAGCTGCTGACCGACAGCCTGGTGCTGCGCAAGCTGGCGCGGGTATATCTGCGCTTCCTGCAGCTGGGACAGTCGGAGAGGCTCTCCAAGCATGTGTTTGCCGCCCTGCGCGCCTTCATCAACAACTATTCGGTGGCCCTGTTCAAGGGCAATGCCATGCTGTGCGGCCAGATGGTGTACGAGCTGCTGAAGGCCTGCGACAGTCGCCTGGTGGAGATCCGACACGAATCCTGCGCCGTGCTGTATCTGCTGATGCGCAGCAATTTCGAGTTTAGCGGTCGCAAGGCCTTGACCCGCGTGCACCTGCAGGTCATCATCTCGGTGTCGCAGATGATTGGCAATGTGATTGGCCTGAACAATGCCCGCTTCCAGGAGAGTTTGTCGATCATCAACAGCTATGCCAACAGCGACAAGGCCATGAAGGGCACCGGCTTCCCCATGGAGGTGAAGGATCTAACGCGTCGCGTGCGCACCGTTCTCATGGCCACCGCCCAGATGCAGGCCCACCACATGGACCCGGAGCGGCTGCTCGAACTGCAGTATTCGCTGGCCAATTCGTATGCCTCCACGCCCGAGCTGCGGCACACCTGGCTGGTCACCATGGCACGCAATCACGAGCAGAACGGCAATCTCTCGGAGGCCGCCTGCTGTCATCTGCACATCGCCGCCCTCATGTGCGAGTATCTGCGCCTGCGTGGCACCGCCTGCTCCAGCCTCACCTGGTCCTCGGCGTCCTTTGGCAAGATCTCGCGCAACATACCGCTGGACGAGCAGGGCCTCAAGCTGGATGCTGGCGCCCAGGACTCGCAGTACACCGAATACATGCTGCTCGAGCAGCTAAAGCAGTGCGCCGATCTGCTGGATCGTGCCGAGCGCTTCGAGTGCCTCGGCGATCTGTACAAGCTCATTCTGCCCATACACGAGAGAGCCCGCGACTTCATCGAACTCTCCAACTGTTACGAGCATTTGGCACAGGCTTACAGCAAGATTGTGGAGGTCAATCGGTCGGGCAAACGCATGCTGGGTCGCTTCTACAGAGTTGTCTTTTATGGAATGGTGAGTAGACCAGAGTATAATGAAGAATTATCGCTTTAACTGCTGCTCCTTCTTGCAGATGTACTTTGAGGAGGATCATGCCATCGAGTATGTGTACAAGGAACCAAAGCTCACTTCGTTGAGTGAGATTTCAGAGCGTTTGGCCAAGCAATATCAGGAGAAGTTTGGGGCGGATGTTGTCAAGTTAATCATGGACTCGTCGCCGGTGAGTGACAGCATAAACGGAAGGGTAACTCGAAGATGAGGGAGGAGGATCTACTGCCAGCAGAGGCACTTCTTGCTGCTGACACTCTCTACACATTGCTCCGTCAGCTGAAAGAAAGTTAGGAATTGATTTAGGCTATCGAACTCATCGATCAACTCATTTGGAGGAGGCCACAATTGGGGCACTAAACACTTTTATTTGAATCCCAAAAGGAACAACTCAAACGGAACGCACAATTGCACTTGATGCCAAAATAATTACTTGAATAGGTACTCATTGTAGAGCAAATCGTGATCGCTGTCGCCGTGCATAAGACTCAGGCGCTGTGAACAGAATTATCAATGGAAGTTTCTGCATCTCTTGTTGATCCACTTACCCGCTTGACCTCCAGCTGTCGCATCATCGAAGCATGTGTGCTACGTGGCTGCATCTTTTTGGAGCCCCCTTGGGTGTTACTTTTTTTGTCTTCGTGGCAGACGCTCCTCCACGATTGTTGGCACTTTCAGTAGCTGCCGCTTGGTTGCTGTTTTAGGGGGGAGAACCCGTGTTAAATGGAGAATTCTAATACCTGAACCTTGAGACTTACGCGAGATTCACTTGCTGCTTTTGGGTAACCGCAGCCCTGCCACTGGCCACACGACCGGGCATGCTGCTTGAAGGCTGACTATGTGCAGCTGCTCCCGTTTTGGCAACACGCTGATGGGTTTTGGCGTGCACTCCTGTGCCAATGAATTGTGTTTGTCGCTCCGGCTGCAGCTTCTTGGTCACCGCAGATGTTTGGCGCATTTCCTGAGACACTCTGGACACCCTTTCCTTCTGGCTGAAGCGAGGATTCTTGCGAGCTGCGGACGGTTGGCTCTTGGGTGCCTTGTAGGCCAAAGTCTGGCAGATGGCTGGCGTGGATGGCGGTCCGCAGTGTTCCAAGTCATTCGGCATTATCTCCTGCAGATCCACATCGCTGAGTTGGTTCACCAGCTGCAGGCCATTGTCGTCATCAAAGCGATAGCGCTTGTCCCTCATATACTGTCGTAGATCCGTTCCCAATTGTTTGCCGCGTAGTGTAATGTCATCGCCCTCCGACTCGGAATTATTGCAAGAGGCAAAGACCACCTCCTCATCCTCATCCTCATCATCGACCATGGCAGCTTTCGGACATGGCTGACTCGACTTGCGGGGACTCTCAACTGGTGTGGCGGCACAGCTTCGGTGTGAAATCATTCCAAGACTGTTGAACAGCTCCTTGAAGGCCAATTGGGTGACCCTATCCTGTGTGCGCATCGACTCGGTGTAGCTGAAGAAGTTGTCAAAGAGCTTGATACCCTCGATCTGTTGCTCGATCTCCAGCTCCGTGTAGCTGCGATGCCTGCTCATGCGACCCTTGGGCGTCACCACGGCCTGGGTGTGCTCCAGCTTCTCGCTTAGCTGATCGTTCACGCGTATGAGGAACTGATTGACCAGCACAGTCTCCGGTTTGCTGGCAAACACCTCGGGCTCATTGAGTTGCAGCGTGAGGCAAGTGTTCCTGCACAATGCCTCGTCCAGCAGATGCTTGCCACCGACACACTCCTTCGTCGTAAACTTTACATTAAGGCCGCGGCCATTGGGCAAGAGAGCCACGGCGACGGTGTCCAGGGGCATCTGTTCATCACCCAGTTCGGTGAGAAACTCGAAGATTTGCCGCTGTATGTAGACCTTCTGCATATGGCGTTGGGATGTCTTTGCATCGTCAATTCTGTCACTATGCCTCGATGTTGGTTTCGACGTGGACGCTGTATCCTTCTCCTGGGACTTTTGCTTACGGGAGGGAACAAATTCCTTTGTTTCTGGGGTCTGAAACGAGGGCACAAACTCCTTGGCTTCCAGTTTCTTATACAAGGGAACAAACTCCTTTACCTCTGTGTTCTTATACGAAGGTACAAACTCCTTCACTTCTGAGCTCTCTGATGAGGGCAGAAAGTCTTGTACCTCTTCGTTTTTACACTTGCGCACAAATTCCTTTACGTCCAAGTTCGCCAACTCCTTCCGTTCGGAGCTCTTAAACGAGGGCACAAACTCCTTTGCCTCGGGATTCAATGAAGACTCACCTTGGCTTTGGGTGAGACCCTCCTCGTTCTTCAACCCCTGCCCGAATGTATACAAATTCAGAGACTGTTGGCGATGCCATAAACCATCGTCCATTCTGTGGTTTATTCTTGTAGAATTTTGTCGTGGTTTTCGTTATAAATATATTATTAAAAAATCCAAAGTAAACACACAATTTAATAGAGTTTGGTAGAGATGCTGTTGTGGATTCTAGTGAATGAATTGTTTTATCATAATTTTCAAGGATAACTTGGGTGGAAGCTTTTTAACGATTGATTTCCCCGCTTGCTTGCAGGTAAAAGTCGATGAACTGGATGCCAAGTTGGCCTACATACAGGTCACCCATGTGATTCCCTTCTTTACCAAAACAGAGCTCGATCAGCGTCTCAATGAATTCGAGCAGAATCACGATGTGAACACCTTCATGTACGAGACACCGTTCACCAAGTCGGGAGCAGCACGTGGCAGCGTCGAGGAGCAGTGGAAACGCAAGACCGTCATAGAGAGTGAGCAAAAGAATTCAATTTCGAATTGATTTTAACTTGTTTGTCTTTCCCTCAGCCACATACTCGTTTCCCTATGTGCTGAAGCGCATTCCCGTCAAGTCCCGCGAGATTATCGAACTGAGTCCCATCGAGGTGGCCATCGATGAGATGCAATCAAAGGTTTCAGAGCTGGAGGAGATCATCATGCCGCCAGCCGATGTCAAGAAGTTGCAGTTGCGCCTGCAAGGCAGCGTGGCGGTGACTGTGAATGCCGGTCCGCTGGCCTATGCACACGCCTTTCTCGATGCCAAGGTGATCAATAACTTTTCGCTCGATCGCGTTGGTGATCTGAAGGATGTTTTTCGGTATGTTTTATGGCATTATCGTACACGTGTGTCTTGTACTTAATTTCCTTTTATGCAGTGACTTCATTGGCGTCTGCCACAAGGCTTTGTGCGTGAACGAGCGGATGATCAGTGCCGATCAGAAGGAGTATCATCATGTGCTGAAGGAGAACTACGAGAAACTGTGTCTGGCGCTCAGTGAGTTGCTCGACGACGAGTCCTTCCAGCCGCTTAGCGAAGATGCCGAAAGCATTAATCAGCGCAACAGCATGGCTTTGTTCAACGCGATCAGTGGCGCCTCACATAACTCAAGTACTGCATAAGTTACTCAAAAAAGTTACCAAAGACCAACAGTACACGCACAGCTACTAAAAACACAGAGATAATAATCGTAGAGAGCGTAGAGCGTAGAGAGCGTTAAGCCTAAAACTTGTTTTGGTGTTCCTTTTCTTTGATGTTGTTGTTCAAATTGAAATTCCCTTGTGGCAGGTAATGCGAGAATTTTGGGTTTAGGTGCATGCCAACTAACATCCTCCAAAGGGAAAGAAAGTCTATCCATCTAACGATTGGCTAAATGAAAATTAACACGAATCGAATTTAAGTGTAAGCTTTATTGGAAAATTACTAACACCAATTGCCATGCCATTATGTTCCCCCCTCATCGCAGGTCTTCCTGTACCAGTGTATTAATTTGTCTCTAATTTTACCTTTTTAGGATTGTATTTTGTCGAGCAAAATACCAACACCACCCACCACCACCACCACCATCACCACCATCCCCACATACACACACAGAACTCCTTAAATAATCCATAACCGATTGAATATCCCAATGTAAACCATTGTTAATTTCTGTATCTCATTTTTAAGTGACTAAGATCTTTGATTTGATTTTAATTGTATATTCATTTTGGACTTTATATAATATAATTTGTATATTTTTATGACATGCCCGAAATCACTTATGAAACCTCGAATTAATTGAAACACTTAGCCTTAGATTTGTATATTATTATTTTAATGAAATTGATTTGAATTGTGAATTGAATCTATACCGTACATGGTGTAACCTGAATCAGCTACTTTATTAGATGAAATCTGCTAACTTTGTGTCTTCTTGCAAACTCCAAATGGCTAACAAATTGTTTAATAATTTAACTATTCCTAAACCTAAATGTGTAACTAGGCAAATAAGCTGCAATAAGCAAAAGAACTTACCAAAGTATTCAGATAAAGGAAATATCAAAATAAATATATATATTTACATGCATTTTCTAGTGAAATATTACTATAATGAATTAAATAAAAATATATGCATTAAATGTTCACAATCGCAGTGTTTTTTGTTATCTTAGTTCTGTAAGAAGTCGATTTTTCATGATAGTTTCAAAATTGTTCTACCAAATATAGAAGGTAGGAGGCTCTGCCTGCGGCTGGGCATCAGGCGGCAGCTTCGCAAAGATGGCTGCCCAATCGAAAGTGAATTCATATATTTGTTCATCGATGTTCACCACGTCCACCGCCTGAATGGAGGAATGGGTGGATATAATAACGAAATCTTCAGTCTCGCTGGAGCTAGAGTCACTGCTGTTGCAGTGACTATCCGCACTATCCTAACTCTTATGCTACCACATTGTAAAAGAGTTAACTAAGTCGTTATAGGAGATAAAAGATGTAACCATTCGGAGGGGTTTTTGTTTTTTGTTGGGTTCAATTTGTATTTATTAACAATTTTTTAAAATTATTTAACAATTTTGTTTTTCATGCGCGGATCGACACTGAAATGTTATTCAAATTTTGCTTTTAGAATTTTCACTGCGAACAAAACCACGAAAAAAATGTTAACAGAATTGGCCAGAAGCGCGTGGAAGGCATCAGTATTGGATTGAACAGTCAATGAGTCCATGAATCAATCAATCAACCAAACAATGTTCCGTCTAAGGCTACATAAATATTTAATTTCATCTTCTCTTGTTTCTTGTTTTTTGTTTTTGTTTAAGCTTAGCATTAGAATTACGAGTAGAATTACAAGCGGGCATTGGGGTTCCGGGAGCGGACAAAGTTCAGCAGCTCATCGGAGTCCTCGCAGACGAAGGGCTTGATGTGGTGGCAGGCGACGTCGTGCCACTTGATGCCATCGTTGTAGAAGTTATTCAAGATGGAGAGGCAGCTCTCATCGTTGCCCTGGGCAGCCTCCCGGTTGTCGGGCTGCGGCTGGTTGTAGCCTCCCGTCGGCGACCAGTCGCCAGTGTTGCGCTGCGATGTGGGTCCGATCTTGGCGCCCGATCCGGACCAGAACCAGCCGTTCTCGTTCGGTGGCTGCAGATCGGGCCTGTCGCAGCCAGCAAAGTTGCACTTCCTGCCCGACGTCCAGATGTACCGCACATTGCCGCGGGATATGCGCTGCTTCACAAAGTCATTCTCCTGCGGCGTCTCCAGCGACACGGCGTCCATGCAGTGGCGACGGCAAATATTTCTCGCATCCAGCCAGTCCACCTCCAGGCTGCGCGTCGGCGCATGCTCCCAGCTGAAGAAGTACGAGTGAGAGACTCCGCGTGCATCCCTGTAGGAGGCGTGGCGCACCCGATTCGCACAGCTCCGGGGATCGGGCAGGGCCAAGCGGCGCTGGGCCAGCGCCATGGTGGCGCTCAGTGCCAGCAGCAGCAGCGTCCGCAGCACAGACATCTCAGGGCAACTGCAAAGAGACAAGTGTAGGCGATTCATTAGCTTTTGCCCCAAAACTGTTTTCAAATCAGATCAGATGGTGCCCAACCCAGAGCATTTCCGCTTGAATGGTTACCAGCGGGGGACATTATGCGAAATCAGTGATTGGAAATGTTTTGCATCGATTTTGATCAATTTTGACTGTGAGTTTTGTGTGTATGATGGAATTTGTCCCACACAATTGTCATTCTGTGCAATTTGATTCCATTTGATCTAATTGAGTAGTTTTCCATTTGAAAATTGGGTACTAGACGGGACAGAACCTTGCCTTCAACCTTGCTTCTAGTTATTTCGTAACGTGAGAATTGTTCCCCCAATTAGCATAGCCACATCCCATCATTTTTTTCACCCAGCAACTGTATCGTCGCTCTCCGTTAGCGAGTCCTCACTCTACCCACCCATCTCCTATGCAAATCTCTTTATTGTTTAATGCTTTTCTACATAAAAAACTTACCTTCACCCTTGACGCTGCCAACTGGTTCTTTTTATCACTCACTCATCAAAATTACATGAAGTAAACGAGCAAGTCTTACATAAAATCTAAAAACAAACTTTGCAATCAGATCCGCATTGGAATTGTCTGGTCATTCCAAGTCTGGGGGAATGATTGAAACGCGTGCTATATTTTTAGGTTTAATTTTCAACTAACGAAGCGATTCAGTTGAGTGCAGATGATGGGAAACAATCCAGCGGCAAGGTAAAATCATTCCCAATCAAACTTAGTTAAATTTCCCAAAAATGTCTTTCTGCATTCAAAGCTGACCTTCATTTTGTGTGACAGGTGCGACTGACCTTACCCAAAGCCTTGACCAACAGCAAGAAAACTCCATACACTGGCCAGCCCAACTCTGGAGCCAGCCAGCCATGTGCACAGTACACACTCGTATTTATCACCATGTATGTAGTCTTCTTCTGTACTCGTTCGTTTCTAGCTCAACTCTGGTGTGCGAGGTTTGCCTTGTGCATACCAATACGAAATGCTTGTCGTCGATGGAGAAAGTTGTAAGAGTTCGGCTGGAGGCCTCGCGTAGCCATGGTCATGCATTACACATGATGGCTGAAGGGTCTCTGGTCTCTGGCCAATATACGAAACTCTTCCGGCTGATAACATTCCCAAAAAAAATATACTCTGGCTTGGATTTTGGCCACGCGCAATTGCATGTGGCTTTTGTTTTTGCCTTTTCACGGCTTGTAAATTTTGTAATATGAATTTCCGTTGCTTCATAAACTCAACTCATTTCCTATACAAGAAAATATATTATACGGATACGCGTATGTGTATGAGCACACGTTTCGTTTGGCTTTTTTGTCTTCCGACTAATTGTCGTGGGTAAGGGCATTGGCAGCTCCAGAGAAACATATTTCCGAACCAATTGTCCCCACAATTTGTTGTGGAGTCTCTCTTCAGCTCACAAGTAGCTCTCATTTTTGTCTTGAGTCTTCTTTTGGGTACTTTTTGTTGCTTTGTTTTCTTTTGTTACGCAATATTTGCTTTATTGAACATTTCAATGGGGGGCACTTGTAGTTATAAACTGCTGGAGAAAGGCATTTAGGTGTCTCTTTTTTTGCTTGGCTTGTGGGAGATGTACCTCCGAGACATACAATATGACTAATGATGGCTTAGGCTCTTCAAATGTGGATTTCTTTTACATAATTGTACACTTGTTCGGCGTGCAAAAACCAACCTTCAAAACGTGCCCAATAGCCAAATAAATATTACAAAATAACTGCAGCATACCAAAAGAAGAGAGAAGCGCAGCTCCACGCTGCAATCTTTTGGAATAATGTTTTTCCAAGCACTATCGTGAACACATCTGCGTAACATTCCGATCCGGCGAGACACAGCCAGTGTCAGGCAGTGTCTGTGTTAAATAATTAATTCCAAGCCACTTGTGGCACGGCTTCGTGGCTGCATCTGCCGAGCATTTGTGGCTCCCCACCATTCCTTTCCTTTCCATTCCATACACCCCATACATGGGCAATTAATCTCCGGCTTATACATTACATTTTACAGCCTTAGACCAACTGGTTTTTGCTTACAGCCAGTTGCAGTCTTCTTCTAAGGCAAACACATTTTTTATTTATGTATCACGCGCCTGAAGCATTACTTCAGTTGAAGTAAATCTCGCGAAATATTGCACAGGGGAACAGGTGTTTGAGGAGACTCGAATATTGATTAGTTTTATAATATAGGATTAGGCAAAACTTTACTCAAAAACCAGTAAATAACTCCAAACGAAATGCACTTTAAAATATTTAATGAAACGTTTGCAGATATAATAAATATTTATTCAATTAAATTCGCAGAATTATGTAAACTTTACATATTTAAGTGCATAATTGTTGCCTTTTAAATATTACAAAAAAAATGTGTTAGCTCTTTTTTCATGAATAGTTTCTCAAGAGCGTCCTCAAAGTCTTCTAAGAACTTTTACCTCTAAAATTAAGCAGCATTTTCGACTGCAACCCTCTTTGATTGACTTTTTACTACCTAGATTTGTTTATGGCATTTCCTGCTAATTAGAAATCAATCGATAAAATCGCATTCAAGCACATTTCTTTAGAGAAATCTCTTGGGGCAGCGACTTGCAGTTGCAGTTGCAGCTTCGCCGTCGTCGCAGCTTGTTTGTAGAACGGCGAAGACCAAGCCAAGACGAGTTTCTGTTTTTGTTTCTTTTTTTTAAGCACAACTGCAGCGAGCGATGACAGTAATTATAAAGAAGACGGATTTGCCAAGCCGCAGCAGCAGCAGTAGCACCTGCCACAACAACAACAACAATCACAATGATGACTTGTTGCAACAACCAACAAGGTATCCCCACCTCATGTACATGCATAAATATGTTGCTAAGTTGCTTTTGATGTTGTTCAAGGGGTTCGGATTGTTGTAGTGCTAATTAGAATGTTTGCCTGTTTGTTGTGTGTGGTGCTGCAACATTTGTCCACAAGTGCAACAGC
Source organism: Drosophila subobscura (assembly GCF_008121235.1). NCBI lineage: Eukaryota > Metazoa > Arthropoda > Insecta > Diptera > Drosophilidae > Drosophila > Drosophila subobscura. The sequence continues at coordinate 12,898,443 of NC_048534.1, read as the reverse complement.
GTTTTGACCTCTTTTAAAGTGTGGAAGGGTTGCGCCCCCTAATCAAGCAGGATGCTCGGGCTCTCGCTGGCTGCCTGCCGTTAAGAAAGTTGCATGCGGATGTGCTGCTGCTGCAACAGCGAAACGGAGGCGACATTTTAATTGCCTGGTCTTGGTCGGGTCTGGTCTTGGCCAGATCTTGGTCGGTCTGGAATTGGCCAGGTCTGGCCGGGTCTGGTCTGGTCCAACGTTTTCTTTCCAGAAGCAACAGCACCAGCAGCAGCAGCAGCAGCAGCTGAACAACAGTAAACAAAAGTCGCGCTCAAAAAGTAATATGTAGAAAAACTGGACAGGCGGTAGAAGAAAGTCTGTCAACTGTTCGGCGGTGGCCAAGTTGCACACCAAACCACACAGAAGGAAAAGGAGAAGGAGCACCCGCTTGCGGTCGTTCGTTGCTGGACACCATACACCATGCTACAGGTTGCGCAGGTTACAGGTTTTCTCAGATGAGCAAAAGCCAGCAAAAGACAGCCAGCAAAAAACCATAACAATGAACATCAACGCGCAGCAAAGCAACTTGAAATGATAGTGAAAATGGTATGGTATGGTATGGTCTCTGCCTCTGCTGCTTTTTTGCGCTCAGTTTTTGGTCATGACATAAAAATGTATTTATGTATATGTGCAGGCCACATCGATAAATATTGACAAGGTGTCGGCGCTGTACGGCGAGATGAGTCGAAGAAAGAGTTGGGGCAGAGGTGGAAGCTTCTCAGCGTCTGGGGGATATTCACTTTCATCTTTCAATCCGCTGTTGAAGCAGGTGCTAATGGATTTTGTAAACTGTTGGCATGGTCAGGTACGAATAGGTACGAACCAAAGAGAGCCGATAAATGTGCAAAGAATATGGAGAGAGAAAAGAGTTTAAAGCTTTTATGTGAAAACAGCAAAACAAGAAGAATTTTCCCAACACTTAAAGTAAAACCTGAAACTATTACTCATTCCAATCTACACAGAGTATCTCCCAGATTATTGTTGTCTTCAACTTCAAAGCTGTTCAAGTAATACCCAAAAATAGCCAGCCCCCAAGGGAATCTTCAACGCTACAATCTGCACTTTCAACTCTCTCAAAATTACCCAAAACGATCGTTAAAGCATCTGTTTATGCAACACCCACCCTAGGCCTTCAAAAACTTCCCATAATTTCGATGCCAATCATTGCACACCAAAGCAAAATTTGGGCAGACCTTTTCTTACTATCTCCCCAGATATCATAGTCGCATAATGATGATGACTGCTGCAGGGTCTGGAATTTGTCGCACAATTTGTTAACCAACAAAATGAACTACAATCAGAAGGGAAATACTCGCATATTGAACCCAAATTACAGTCACAGCAGAATGGCAAGAAACGCCCATTTGTGCCCAAATAATAAACTTTCCTTTAAACAGAATCCATCCGAGAGAGTGACAGGAGAAGCCTGAAGATAAATTTTGTTTTTTTTTTGTGGACTTTCCCGCATTCCGAGGAGATAAATTATTTTGTTTTCAATTGCAGACGGAATCGTGACTTGAGATTTCTACTGTGGAATGTCTTGGATGCAGCCTCGAAGAGGCAGAAGCTGGAGATCCTACTCCTCCACAGTTGGCTTTTCGTGTGGGTATTTAACCAGGGACCTGGACTGTCGAACTCAAATACTATCTCTCTGCTATTTAGTTTTAGCCATTAATTCTCGAGGTCACATCCAGTTTCAGTTGTAAAAATGTCAAACGGTGGATCTCCAAAGGGGCCTGTCTCCTCTTCTCTTATCAAGTTCGTTTATGGCTAAGCCATTAAATATTATTGGTATGTTGCTTGAATGTTTTACGACCTCAAAATTGCCACAGTAGCCAGAGGCAGTAGCTTATTGTCGCTGCCACAGTCACTGGCTGAAGCTGGCGCTGCCGCTGCCCCAGCTGCTACAATCTGCAGCGTGACATTTTGGCAATTACAACCCAAAAAATTTGCATGCTGCTGGAAAATTAGATTTTCCACTCATTTGCACTGAAAACATATTGCGTAATCTTCTGCCTCAATGCATGGGGGCCGGGCCTGACTGTGGGGCGTGTGGGGAGTGTCGGTCTATAAAGCTGCCCGAAATGGGGGCATGCAAAATAATACAAACAAAATGTAGCAAAAAGGCACTTCATCATTGTCGAGTTAACTGACAAAGTTTTTCACACTATTTGCAATGTTCTTCAAACTGACAGAATCTACTGTGACAGATTTATTTGAGGTAGGTCGAAAAATGTGTGCAAAAAGTGAATATTCTTTGCTGTTATGCGGTATGAGGTAGGTCTGACTAGAATTGGATAAATTTATACATTCTGATGTGCTACACAAAACTTAAGCTTATCCTTGGTCAAGAAATTGTAAAACAATTCTCTTCTGATTGGCATTTTTATTAGAGTTTTCGCAAGAGCCAAAATAAAGATAAACCTACGACACCACCATCATACTTTGTAGTTAAAATTAAGTGATTTTTTTTTTGTATTTACTAAAATGAAAACCTGCAAACAGTGACCCATTTTACAAGTCCACACCTTAATTTCCATTACACAAACCATTCAACTGATCAGAAACAAAATATGTACGCTAAAAGTTGCTCGAAAAAACTGTATTCACTGGTCAGTAGTCACTTGGTAGTCCTTAAAGGATACATAAACTGTGATAATCACCTTTCTCGATTGGAACAAACGACACAAACAAAGCTCAGAGCTCGCACAGCACAGAGACAAACTTATGTTGCAGTTGTAAGTAGTTGAGGCAACCGCACGCGCACGCTTCACTTTTACCAATGAACGCAATGACGATCTTGCCACGGTTTATAGCCTGTCCCCAAGCCTCCAAAAGCCAGAGCCAAAAGCAAAAAGCAAAACAAACCCAAGCCCAATAACAACAACAAAAGCAAAGCGATACAAAGCGAAGCAAAGAAAAATAACAAAAATAAAAGCTTGGAGAATTGGTTCGATGTTCGAAGGTGTACATAGCTTCAACGCAGACTTACGGGGGCTTGATCGGAAGGTAAACAAAAAGGAAGGTAAGGTGTACCATATAACACAGACATTTTCCAACTTTTGATTAAATATTCTTGATATCCAAATTTGAGTAAAAACTGTTTCTCGACTACGCTGGTATTGGCAGCCAAAACAATGCCGAACCTCACTTTCTGTTTCATGTAACTTCTTGAGTTGCATGAAAAGAAACGGTAATGTCAGAGCTGAGCTGAGGCTGCTTGCAAGTTAAGAGCATTAATCTGACGGCAGCAGTTGACGTTGAAGTTGCAGTTGCAGTTGCAGTTGGAGCCACTTAACTGTGTCAGTGTGCTGCTGCTGGTGCATCATCAAACCGTGTCGAACGTGTTCGTTGGACAAGTTTGCTGCCTGAATCATTGGTTTTGGCATGCTTTGCCGAAAATATAAAAGAAATAAATGCAAAAAGACATTGATCACTTAAGACCGTTACATGCTTGGCTCAAACAAATGATTATGCATTAATAGTTGATTTTATTTTAATTTGCCTCGAGTCTGCTATCTTTTATGTAACAATTGGATATTATTTGAAGATACAAAAGATGCACAAAAACGGTGTCAATAAAATCAATAAAGCTTAAATTGCCTCCGGCACAATTTGCTTGTCATTAGCCAAAAGGTGTTGAAGAAGCAAACCAGAAAGGGTGAAAGAGAAATAAATAAAATAATATGGCAAGCAAAATAATAAGCAAAAAGAGAGAAGGGTTGTCCATATTTTCACAGACAATTATTGATATATTCAAGTACCGAACTGTAGCAACAAAGCGTAATATTTGTTGAAAGTCCTTGAAGAAAGTGCAAGATTATAATTTTTGCTCACAGATAAAATAATTTTGATTATAATGAAACTCACAGACCTAAAAATTCTTTAATAAAAATAGCTAGCTGTTATCTTAATGACGATTCCACAATGGAAACTGCTTAGTTATGCACTGTCAATGCTCAAGTGGGCTCAAGTTCACCCCTACAAGGCGAATCAGCTTCTGATTCTGTTCGAGATGTCCTCTCACGCACTCGCAGTCGCACTTTACGAGCGCATCTTCAAAATGCATTTCAAATATCAACAAGTCGATAGACACTTGCGCATAAAACATGAAATGTGGCAGCATCCGATGGCGATGTGAGGTCGTTTAGTAAATTAAATTTAATTGCATTTTCCAGCAGGCGAGAAGTGCGCTCAAGTGGCAGCCAACAACTTCAAATCGATTCAAAATCGCTTCACATTTTGCTGAGACACCCGTGCAAATACCCTTGATAAGGGTATTTGTGGTTTTGTAATGCAAAGAAAGAGGTTTAATCTATCTTTAAGACACTATTAAAATGTAATCTCTACTTTTGCCAAGATTTATTTATTATTTGAAATATTCTGCTAATATTCTTAAGGGTATTTCAAACATCTTTCCATAACATCCAAACTGCCTTACTTGTTTGTGGTATGACTTTGAACGCATTTGCTTCAGTGATTTATGCATCCGAGCTGCTGAAAATCAGTCGAAACTTTAGTTGGGTGAAATCATTAAGTGTGAACAGCGCCAAACTTTGATCGCCATAATGATGGAGCGCCCCGAACTTGAACTTGAAGAACGCTGACTTGCAAAAGGCCGCCGCCACACACACGCACACAGAAACATATATACTGAAAACATAAAATATAAAAATAGACATAGATAATTCAAAAAGCATATCCATGGCTGTGGCTGCAATTAGATCTGCACTCCAAATGGTTACCCAGAGGCGAGCAACAATTAAAAATGGGTCTCGCCGTCAGCGCAACAATAAAAATAAAACTCTGTTTACCATGAAGTTAAGTACGAGAGACCTTAGGCGTCATGGATACAGACAGCAGACAACAGACAGCATGGAGCATAGATTTTTGTCGTATTTTATGGCCCTCAACCTCAGGCTCGAGCTAGAGTCTCGTGTGGGCCACACATTCGGATTTAAATTTTCCATTGCCTGCAATTTCACTTTCCTTTTCCATATACATATGTATGTATGTATGTACCGATGTACATATGTGTGTACATATTTCACAAAAATTGGCAACATCCCACACCGCCACCGCCACTAATAATTGGGTCGCTTAATCTACCATTTGACATCTATCATCTCTCCGCAGCCTTTCAGTCTCTCAGCCGGCAAACCTCATTCCCATTAAGCAGACAACTTTTTAATTACAATTGGGCTCATTGTTTGAGCAGCAATTTTGTGTCGAGTTATGCAACATTCGCATTGCGTGGCGATTGCCAAAGGAAAGTCATCATTAGATTGACATAAAAACTCTTTATCGAGTCGATTGCGAACGAAATGAACGAAGGGGAAGAAGTGGTTCAGGATTGACAGCGACTTGCTTTGAACGATCTACTTGATCCAGAGTACCTGTGGTAGAAGAGTTTGTTTTACTTTAGACTCATTTCATTCATACAATTTATTCCATTTCAATTCCAACCAATTCTCAACGCTTCATTCATTAAAGTCTGTCAGCACCCCAGGGACAGATGATGACATGGGAGAATCGGTTGCCATTCGACAAGAAGTGCGGTAACAAAGCGTAATCCAAGATAACTTACAATAACATAACATAATTAATGCTTGCCTGAGACGACGCTGATGCTAATTAACTTCTTCATCTCTTGGTGGATGTGGATGTGGATGTGGCTGTCGATGGCTGCCAATGTCTGTCTGTAACCATAACCCAGTGACTGACTTTGACTCTTTGCCACCGCATCACGTGGCGTCGGCACCTTGGGTTCTGTAACCCAGCAACAATACACAAAAAAAAAGAAACTATTTCGCCATACGGTTTGCTGGAGGGGTTTCATCATTGGCCAGATCGTGTCTTTGGTCAGTCTTTTGCTGAGTTTTATCCAAAATATTTTCCACCTAAAACAATTATTTATTTTCTTTAGCTGCGGCTACTATATGTATTTGTTTCGTTTTCTTGTCAATTGAGGAAAACCTTCATCGTTGTTGGCCATGAAATGAATTCGCATCAAAACTAATAATTGTTCGGTTTGGTTCGGTTCACTTTGGTCAAGGGAAACATTTTTGAACTTTTTTCACTACTCGAATTCTGTTTGTTATGTTAATTTTTGCACAACGTTTATTTAGGTGAACCAATATTATTTATTTGAATGAATGAATGCACTTTGCTGTGAGTCAACAAATTAATATTATTTTAAGATGAATTTGTGCCAAAGAGGGACAAGTTGGGATCCCAAATAGCTACAAATATATATCGAAATGGAGTACGGAAAGAGCTTAAAATCATTTCTTTCTGCAAAAAATGTATATAAATTCAGAAAATACTTTCATCGCTCTCTCAACCATTTCAGGTTCAAGTTTAGCTTCACATTAGTTTGCAATTTAACTAGAAACCATTCCATTTGCATCTACTGCAAACCGATTTGTTAATTTTACTTGCAAATCCCTGAAGTTTTTTTTGCAGCAACCACTCAAGTGAATAGGAAATTTCCATACCATTGCACGTGTGAGAAAAAAGAGACAAATGAGTCGACTTGAATCCAAAGCAACTTTTGCTCAATGCCGACGCGGCGCCATTGTCATGGAAGAACAACCGAGAAGCTCGGTACGAACCAGACCAGACCAAGCCGGAGTAAAATCTCCAGCACAGAGACCCCTCAAGACCTTCTTTCAATGCGGCTGCATTTGGTTGGTGTTATGACTGGCTTTTGTTTTTGGCTTAGTTACTATGCCGCTGCTGTGTTGTTAGCTAAAATGTGTGACAAAAATTCTGAGCCAGACACATGATTTGTTGCATTCAGGCACGATGTCGGAGCCAACGACAACACAACGCAGCAGCTGAGAGCTCATTAAGCCGGGGGATCCATTATGCAATCTCGTTTGCATTGTTCATTTTTCTGGCAGCACATGAAGATGATGGCAGCACTCGCTGCTCGTTGCTGTTGCTGTTCCTATTTCGGTTGGCTTCTGCTTGAGGGTTTTCTATTGCTTTCTCAGATTATTATCAGAGCCAAAATCGTACACAGAGAAGGAGGACCATGGGGACTTTTAGCAAACATCGATATTTTGGGCGACCCTTGGGCCTTTTAATGGATTAGTTGGGTGTTTGTTTATGCACAAAAAATAGGAAGCGTGCTGATAACAGGGTTTGTCATAGTTCATCGACCTAAAAGCCCACAAATTTCGTCATCAGGAGACATGACTTTTAATCAGAGGAATATCTATGTAGTGTTTGTGCTCTGGAAGAATTTTGTTGGCTTACTTTTAGCTATTACAATTCGTATATTCATTCTCCTGTGCACCTATGCAAATTAATTCACATTATTCACTCCACTTGAGCTAAGCCCATCACATCACATTATGAGTTAATACCGTCAATTCATTCGGGAAACAATTTCAATCGAGTGTTCTCCCTAATTGGTGTACCGATGCCATCGGAGCCATTCAAGAGGGCCTGGCACAAATTAAACCTGTTGCCATGGTGGGCAGAGATATGCATTTTAATCAGCGATAGGGAGCAGCACTTCAGTGACAGCTTCAATTAGACAGAGCCGCACAAAAGTATGCCGCGGAGTGGCATTTAGTCAGAGTTTAGCCATGATACGCCGCGGTTTGGCATCGTATCGGGCGTGTAGGCGTCGATTGCGCGACGCGCTCAGTGCTCGCGATTACTACGGAGCCATCCAGATGATGATTGCCATTGCCTATGTGCTGGGCATTACGCCGTATTTGGTGTCGCACAACTCCAGCGGACAGTCAGCTATGCAGCAGTCCTGGTACGGATTTGTCAATGCCCTCTCCCGATGGCTGCTGCTGGCCTACTGCTACACGCACATAAATATCCACAGCGAGAGCCTCATTGGCTACTTCATGCGCAATCGGATCTCACAGTTCAGCACTCGGATCCATAACTTTGGTGGCATTATGTCGGCTGTCTTCATCTTCATTATGCCCCTGCTGCTGCGGCGGCACCTGCAGCGTTTCAGCGAACATGTGATGGAGGTGGATCGACGGCTGGACAGCCTGCGCAACCCTGTAAATTTCAATGCAGTGTTTGGGTTGGCGACGTTGGTCTTGGGCCTGGTTGCCCTGCTGGACACCATCATCATTGTCACCTGTCTGGTATGCCTGGCCCAGATGGAGGTGCGCGCCTCCTGGCAGCTGACTTTCATCCTGGTCTACGAGCTCATGGCCATATCCATCACAATAGTTCTGTTTTGTTTAATCACGCGCACGGTTCAACGTCGCTTCAATTATCTGCACAAGGTGAGTAAAATACGAGAAGGGACGTGTGAGACGCTTCTTACGCGTCACAACTTTTATACCCGGCACTCAGTACTACATCTGCAACTTAGCGGTTATTTGTCAAATTTTACATTTTTTCTTCATCTGTCATCTACATCAACAACACTACTCACGCCAACACGCTCCTTTAGCTCGCCACCCTCCCCTAGAAACACACACTGCAGAGTCAGGGCAGAGTCGTGGCAGAGGCAGCGGCAGAGACGTGTCAGGGGCAGAGGCCAATAAACTGAAGTATCTTTTGGGGGCTGCTTTTGTTCTCAAAAGTATAGCATACTTTTAGGCTGAAAAGTTCCCAATTACAAAATAGCGTAGGACAGCCATATCGTGCAGTCCTTGTGGTCCTTGATGGACTCAAGCGATACAGGAGACTCGTACCTTCGCCAGGAGGCATGCCATGTCCTGATCCGACAGGAAACAGCCCAGTTACAGCGTTGAAGGGGATTATATAGAAAAACAATATTCAAATGGCATTATCCTTAATGTCCTAGCACCCGAAGTGATCCGGGACATTTTGCCGATCCCGAGGAGGCGTGACATGTCCTTTTTCGACAGGAAACAGCTGAGCTATAGCCTTGTAGAGATTGAAAAGAAAAAACAACGTGAAAATGGCATTATCCGTAATGTCCTTGCACCCGAACTGGTCGGAAAGGATCCAGGACATTGTGCCGATCACGAGGGGGCGTGGCACATCCTGGACGAACTACAAATAAAGGAGAAAACAACAAAACAAATCTCTCCTGTTATTTTTGTCAAATTTTGACAGCCACCTCTTTGCACAGTGGCGCCCACGCGATGAAGACGGTCATTTCTGGAACTAAAATAACGTAGTTCGAGAATTGGCCGATCTGTGTTGGGACGCCACTGTGAACTTTTGAAATTGCTTCACTGAAATGGCCGAAAACAGGAAAATTTTCAGACAAAGTACCAGGCGAACAGAAGTCAGCAGAAGGTTACTGGTTTCCATGTTTTTTCACTGTGTCAAAATCTGGATGCTATGAAACCGCAATTCATTTTTCAGTCGCCAAGTAACTAAAATGAATTGCGGTTTCATAGCATCCAGATTTCCTTTCCGTTTCCGTTTCCTTCTGTGCGTTACATACAACCGTTATCCGCACAAATTCAATATACCCTATTTACTCTTCGAGTACCGGGTATAATAAAGCAAATATAATTAATGATTATTGAACATATTTGCGTGGAAGAGAGTTTGAAGCATGAAGAATATATCCAAGAATATTCCTCGAATATTAGCGCTGTTGTTATTTTGTTTTCCTTCAACCTTTAGCTTAAAGCCCAACTCAATCCTTTTGCCATTTCCATCTTCATATTCCACCTGTCAATCAGACGAGAGTCTTAACTAACCAATGCCCATGAGAAATGTCGTGTGATGCAAATTGAAAGAAGAAATCTGATCAGCTTATGGTAAGCAAATGGCCAGGAACAGCCACATCCCCTATAGCAAACCCCCCCTAGGTGAAGTGTGACCAGATATGCGATTACCCGGGTGTCACGCGATAATGAAGATAATGAATTGCCCGTCACGAAGCGTACACAGACAGGCAGACCGAGAGACAGACAGACACACATGCTGGCTGGCTGGTTGGCAGCTTTCATTCTAGCCAAACAAATGAATAAAATTCAAGGCGTCGCCATGGCCATCTTCTCTTTCAACAAGGACACACACACACACACACAGGGGCACTTGTTGCTGCCATGCAAAAAATCGCAGGAAACATCATAATGAGCTTCTGGCTGCTCCGCCTGCTGCCGGCATTTGTTTTTATTCTCGGCACACCACCCACCCGAACGCCTCGTTTGCTCGTCTCAATTCTTTCGTAGGACATCGTTATCCATTTTGTCAGCCAGTTTGCGTTGACACTTTCATCCCGACGGTTGTGCACGGTTGTCTGCCTGCCTGCTCCCCTGAGTTAGTCATGTCCACCGCGTTGCGTCGGGTGCGCAAGTACTTTATCTCATCGCAGGTCTACGAGGCACTGCGTCCCCTGTTCTTCCTCACCTTTCTGTACGGTCTGACGCCGTTCCATGTGGTGCGCCGCAAGATGGGCGAGTCCTACCTGAAGATGTCCTGCTTTGGCGTCTTCAACATCTTCATCTACATCTGCCTGTGCGGCTTCTGCTACATCTCATCGCTGCGGCAGGGCGAGTCCATTGTGGGCTACTTCTTTCGCACGGAAATCTCCACAGTCGGCGATCGCTTGCAAATCTTCAATGGCCTCATTGCCGGCGCTGTGATCTACACTTCTGCCATCCTGAAACGCTGCAAGCTGCTGGGCACCCTCACAATCCTACACAGCCTCGACACGAACTTCTCCAACATTGGAGTGCGCGTCAAGTATTCCCGGATCTTTCGCTACTCCATACTGGTGCTGGTCTTCAAGCTGCTCATTTTGGGTGTGTACTTTGTGGGCGTGTTCCGGCTGCTCGTCTCCCTCGATGTGACGCCCTCGTTCTGTGTCTGCATGACATTCTTCCTGCAGCATTCGGTTGTTTCCATTGCCATTTGCTTGTTCTGCGTGATTGCGTTCAGCTTCGAGCGGCGACTCAGTATCATCAATCAGGTGAGTGTGTGCGCTGGTAAATATTTACCAGCAAATAGCAGACGGCAGACAGCGTGGCTGTCCTGGTCCCAGGGGAATCGCCTCCACCTTTAGTTTTATTGCCCCCAATGAAGTGTGAAGAATTAATTTATGTAAATCCATGGAACACACACACACAAGAGTGTTGTGCATATTTATTGTTGTTTTAACCAGGTTGTTGTTTCTCCAAGATTGTGTGCTTTGATTTAGTTTGTGTGTGTGTGTTATGCCCAACAAGTGTTGCGTACTGTTGAAGGCTCATCATCAGTGTTGAGCAACTCCGAGAGCTGCGCTCTCCTCGCTTTCGCTCTTCGCCTTTATTTTGCTCAGCTCTTTCTCTCTCTTCTCGCTCTCCTCCCCTTCGTCCGATCCTGGCTCGAGGCCAATCCAGCCGCGACAGTTGGCCGCCCCGCAGTGGCAACGCTGTGCAATATTGCCGTACTGCTGGTAGCGATAGTTGAAGGTGATCTCCTCCCCCGGCATAATGCACTTCACGCTGAAAATGCCTATCCTCACCTCCCCGTTGACCGACCACTTCTGGGTCTCTGCATTCGGCTCGCAGCTGTGGTTGATGAAACGCGACATGTTGGCGCCCAGCGTGGCATCGATGATGGCCTCGCCCCGCAGCGCCATGAAGTAGTAGTGCTGCTGGCCGTCCCTTGCGTAAAAATACTGCCGTCGCTGGAACTCCTCGCTGTCGATCACCTCGCCCACGTACTCCACGATGTACTCGCCGGCGGGGATCTCCAGCTCGGCTGCGACCCCGCAGCCCTTCTTCTCGGTGCGAAAAACGCGGCAGGGCATGCCCTGCTGCAGCTGGAAGCGTTTGTTCGTGCAACGCTTTCCGTTGCTGCACAGCGGACCGCACTCGATCATCAGCATTCGGTTGATGCAGTCCGTTCCGCAGTGACCCGCTGCCGTCTTGTCGCCACTGCAGGAGCAGTCGCACTCCGTCTCCGTCTCCTCTCTCTCCCGACTCAGCTGCCTGGAGCATCGATATTGATTCTCGCGGAGCAGCTGGAACGTGAGCAAACCCTCGCTGCGCAGAAACTGCTTGTTGATGGCCTCCATTTTGGCCAGCTCCGCCAATTGGTCTCTCAAGCTGATGGGCAGCGAACTGGCAGCCATGCCCCTTTTCTGCACGAGCCTTGTCTTCCCTCTGATGCGGTTCGAGCGTCGCACGCCGACAACTTTCTTTTTCAAGCCCGGAGCTGGAGCTGAACTGGAGCTGAAACTGTGTCCTGCGCGAACGGGCGACTTCGAAATTGTCCCCATCCTATCTTTTGGCATGCAATTATGTTCAGAAATTACATTATTTTGACAGTCATTCTTATTCGATTGGCTCCAAATTACCACACCTGATAACCAATTTAGACTGCAGCTTAGGTGTCGGAGGCCTGTTTTAAGCCACTGTTTTATGAATCGAATGGCCATAATGAGGTCTATCTTTCGTTCGTTTTAATTTTCTTTTCAATTTCTAATAACAAATTATGGTGACAGAATAGCCGCTAAAATTTGGATAGCCTTATGGGAAATTCTTTGGGCTTTTTCTTTGTACTTTTTAGAAACAATTTTCATGGCTTGCTGGCTGTGTCAGTAGTCAGTAGATTTGTCTAAAAATAATTTGGCATTTTATCTCTCATGCTAGCAACTTTCTTAACAGTACAGTTAGCAATGTTTAATGTGACCGAACGACAGGGTTATTCGTATCGAAAATCATCCCTGCATCTCGTTCTGCTTACTCGGTTTAAAATGCAAAAATTATGCAACAAAAATAGCTTTTACTTTCTGTGATTCAACCCTTTCTAAGCCCAACGAATTCCAATGCAAAAATATGCAAATTCAGGCGTATTCTTGGAATCATTTGTAGCATTAAAGTTTCACTTTTCTACGCATTACTCGTATTTAAATCAGCCAACGAGCTCAGTTGAAACCATAATCATAATCATAATCATGTCATTTACGATACACTGAAGTCCGATGGCCCCAGGCTTCTTCAAGCTGGCCAAAATCTCACCTGATAACAGGAAACCCACAGGCAAACACACACCCAATAAACATGGCAATATCCTGTGGAACAATTGACATAAATTCATTTGAACAGTTCACGGAAACCATAAAACTCATTAGGCTTATGATGGGGCTCAATAAACGTAGAGGGAAAAAAAAAAACAGGAGAGAGTGAGGAACTCAATTATTGGGCTCTGGTCATTCACTGATCCAAATGTAGAATATCCCCGACAATGACACGCGGGAAAAAACTTCCCCCGAATGGGGGCAAATCGGACCGTGACAGAGAATACCCTGGGGTAAAAATGTCCCTTGGGAAACGTTGGGGAAATTGCCATTAATTAAAATGCAGCAGCTTAAGCTAATAGGTTAATGGTTCCGGTCGGGAAAGCAGCTTGTCGAAACGACTGTCTAGCCGGGGACAGTGCGAGCACATGAAAATGGAAAATTATTTACTTTTCCTGCTGGGGCAGCAACAGGGCCCCACCTCAGCTTCGACGTGGTCGCCTGGCAAAGAAAAATGCAAATCATTTTGTGGTCTCTGGCGTCAGTTGCCGGGCGAAGCTCAAGCGGAGCGCACACGAATCATGGAAGTGGCCAAGGATACGGATACGGTGGAGATAGAGGTCGAGTCCGGCGGTCTGTGCCAGCCGTTGCGCCGTCGCGTGCGTCGCTTCCTCTCCGCCAAGCAGCTCTACGAGTGTCTGCATCCACTCTTCCATGTAACCTACTGGCACGGCCTCACATGCTTCTACATCAGCAGCGACGCTGCCACAGGCCGCAAGGACATCAAGAAGACCCTTTTCGGCTTTGTCAATGGCATCATGCACATCACCGTCTACACGATCTGCTACAGCCTCACGATCTTCAACAACTGCGAGTCCATTGCCAGCTACTTCTTCCGTTCGCGCATCACCTACTTCGGCGACATGATGCAGATTGTCAGCGGCTTCATTGGCGTCACTGTCATCTACCTCACGGCCATCATACCCAACCATCGACTGGAGCGTTGCCTGCAGAAATTCCACACCATGGACGTGCAGCTGCAGACCGTCGGCATCAAAATCATGTACAGCAAAGTGCTTCGCTTCAGCTACATGATTCTGTTCTCCATGTTCATGGTCAACTTTTGCTTCACCTGTGGCACCTTCTCCGTGCTGTACTCCTCGCTGGTGGCACCCAGCATGGCTCTGCACTTTACCTTTCTCATTCAGCACACAGTCATCTCCATAGCCATTGCTGTATTCAGTTGCTTCACGTACTTGGTGGAGATGCGTCTGGTGATGGTAAATAAGGTAAGGAACAGCTACGTTTGCCCCAAAGAACTTCGCACCAAAGATTGGTGAAAATTTACAATTTCTTAAAGCATTTTCTCTACCATTCAATTAATTTAATTAGCTCTGACACTGGCCGTGAATCCCCAGCCATGAACCCGCCAGTTAGCTGGTTGAGATGGACGCTTTATAATTTCATAAACGTTGGCCCCACACAAAAGGCGGTTGGTGGGTGCAGAACTGTCATTAAATAAAAACTTGCTGAATGTGTGATGGACGGGTTTCCATTACCTGACCTGTCAGCGGCGAAAAGTAGACAACAGCCAGCCATTGAGTCCAAGGTGTGGGTCCGCGTGTGTCATGAAAACTTCCGTAACTAATCAGAGAACTGAACTTTAAGGATAAAACTATAAAAGAAACTTGTGTCCATCGACGGGGTAACAGTTTTTTCGTTGCACTCACGATGAGTGGATTTTGGAGGGAGTTGTTCAGCCCGAGAGATGCACACGGCGCGGAGCAGACGCTGCTCCTGTGCACCTACGTCCTTGGACTGACGCCATTTAGACTCAGGGGTCGGGCAGGACAAAGGCAGTTCCAACTGAGCAGAATTGGCTACCTGAATGCCCTGCTCCAGTTGAGCTTCTTCAGCTACTGCTTCCTCAGGGCACTCATCCAGCAGCAGAGCATTGTGGGATATTTCTTCAAGTCGGAGATCTCCGAGGTCGGAGACTCGCTACAGAAATTCATTGGCATGACCGGCATGTCCATACTCTTCCTGTGCAGCACCATGCGGGTGCGCCTGCTCATCCATCTCTGCAATCTGATATCCCACATTGATGGGCATCTCCTGGATGTGGGTGTGGCCTTCAATTATCCGGCAATCATGCGGCTGAGGCACTCGCAGCTCCTTCTAATGTCCGCCGTGCAGTTGGCGTACTTGGCCAGCTCCACGTGGATGCTGCTGCGGAATGATGTGAGGCCCAGCTATCCCGCTGCAGTGGCCTTCTATGTTCCAATAATCTTTCTGCTCAGCACTGTGATACTTTTCGGTGCCTTCCTCCATCGTCTGTGGCAGCACTTTGAGGCATTGAATAAGGTTTGAAAGCTCTTCATTTAATTAGCTTATCAGTAGTCCCTTCACTTTCATTAGCGTCTCATTAATCATAGAGATTACAATCCACGCACTCGGTCTGTTCGCAGTCCATTCCGTTGCTCATACGCCATGTGGCTGTTCAATCGTTTGGTTTACATGACGCAGCCACACGGCGTTTACAGCTGCTACCGGGTGACCCTGTGGCTGGCACTCTGGCTGGGCATTGTGCCCTACCATGTGACGAGTGCATCCACCAGACTCAGTTCCTCCTACTTTGGCTACTTCAACATCATCTTTCGGCTGCTCATGTACGCCGTGAACTTTGTGTACAGCACCCTGGATCGTCGCACCCTGATGTCGAACTTCTTTCTCTCGGAGATCTCGAATGCAATCGATGGCCTGCAGAAATTCAATGGAATGTTTGGCATCATAGCCATACTCCTCATATCCCTGATCCAGCGGCGCAAACTGCTGCAAGTGCTGGCCATATACGATGCCCTGGAACGCGAGTCGTTTCCGCGCGTAGGGATAACCCATCACCAGGGAGCAGCATCGCGGAGGATGAACCGCTTGGTTCTGTTCATGGGTGGCAGCACGACGGCCTACATCGCTGGCAGTTTTCTCATGATCAGCACCAGGGACACGGCCACCTTCTCCATGTCCGCCATCATAAGTTATTTCTCGCCGCATTTTATAGTTTGTGCCGTTTGCGTTTTGGCTGGCAATTTGATAATCAAACTGTACATCTACTTGAGTGCGCTGCATAAGGTTGAGATGCGTTTAATCTCGCTCATTTCTCATTAAAAATGTTGCATTTATTTTCCTTGCAGGTGCTGAAGAACCTCTCCCATCAGTGGGACTCTCGCAGCCTGAAGGCGGTGGCCCAGAAGCAACGCTCCCTGCAATGCCTCGACTCCTTTTCCATGTACACAATCGTGACCAAGGACCCGGCAGAGATTATACAGGAATCCATGGAGATCCATCACCTGATTTGCGAAGCTGCCGCCACGGCCAACAAATACTTCACCTACCAACTGCTGACCATCATTTCCATTGCCTTTCTGATCATCGTCTTCGATGCTTACTACGTGCTGGAGACGCTGCTGGGCAAATCGAAGCGCGAAAGCAAATTCAAAACGGTGGAATTCGTCACTTTCTTCTCGTGTCAAATGATACTCTACTTGATTGCCATCATCTCGATTGTGGAGGGCAGCAATCGGGCCATCAAGAAGAGCGAGAAGACGGGCGGCATAGTCCATTCGCTGATGAACAAGACCAAGTGCCCGGAGGTGAAGGCAAAGCTGCAGCAATTTTCCATGCAGCTAATGCACTTGAAAATCAACTTCACAGCCGCTGGACTCTTTAATATCGATAGAACTTTATACTTTACGGTGAGTGGCGTGGATATAAACTAATTGTATATTTCTGTAGATTAACTTAATCTGCCTACACAGATCAGTGGCGCGCTGACCACGTACCTCATCATCCTGCTGCAGTTCACATCGAATTCCCCCAGCAATGCGAATGCCAATGGCAATGGGAATTACTATCCCTGTTGCGAGACACTCACTAATATAACGAATCACACAAATTAGCTACTAACAATTACGGGGGAGTGTGAAGTGAGAGCGTTGGAGCCGGTGAAATGTTTTAGAATACAACTACGAATACGTCCAGATGTTTACGTTTAATATTTTATGTTTGTGCAAGCAGAAAATGTATTTTTTTGATCTTGTTGTTGTCTATTAGCTATTGGCAATAAATACAATTGTTTTAAAGGTAACTTCAAGTGGCGTGTTCCCAATGGCTGCCCCAGGTTATTGCTCCTCATATCTTGAGTGAAATTTTCGTTTCTGCGTGGGCACTAAATGCCTTTTTACGCTTACCATCAATTGTTTGCCAATTGTAATGTATAGCCCGTGGGCCGGCAGGTCACGAATCCCGCTGAACTCCCGCTGGCAAAGTGTTTGCTGATGACCTTGTCCAACCGCCTCACTCGGTGGCTCATTTAAGCTTAATTAAATATTTGTCGCTATTGATATTAGCTTATTATGCTGCTCCATCGTGTCCCCCTGTCTGCCTTGTGGCAAGGGGTGTGTGCCGCGAGACCCTTTAACGATTCTGATATATGAGCCTTCACTCGCGCTGCCACACGGGCAATCATCATCAGCGCGCGGCACTTCCTTCCGTTGTGTCAGTTTGCGGATAATACGCGAGTCGTGCAGACGTTTTCTTCTACGCAACAGTTGGACTTCGGTTGGTTTCAAATGGCCTTTAAGCTGTGGGAGCGCATCTCCCAGGCGGACAATGTGTTTCAGGCACTGCGTCCGCTGACATACATCTCCCTGCTGGGGCTGGCTCCGTTTCGGCTCAATCTGAATCCGCGGAAGGAAGTGCAAACCTCCACGTACTCATTCGTCGCGGGCATCGTGCACTATCTGTTCTTCGTGTTGTGTTTCGTGACCTCTGGCCTGGAGGGTGACTCCATAATTGGCTACTTCTTCCAGACGAACATCACGCGGCTGGGCGACAAAACCCTTCGGCTGACCGGCATCCTGGCCATGTCCACCATCTTTGGCTTCGCCATGTTCAAGCGGCAGCGTTTGGTCAGCATTATACAGAACTACATTGTGGTGGATGAGATATTCGTGCGGCTGGGCATGAAGCTGGACTATCGCAGGATCCTGCTGTTTAGCTTCCTCATTTCCCTGGGCATGCTGCTGTTCAACGTCATCTATCTGTGTGTGAGCTATGGCCTGCTGGTGAGTGCCACCATCTCGCCCTCGTTCGAGACCTTCACCACCTTCGCCCTGCCACACATCAACATCAGCCTGATGGTCTTCAAGTTCCTCTGCACCACGGACTTGGCCAAGAGTCGTTTCAGCATGCTCAACGAAGTGAGTTCAGCTTTGCCACAGATCGGGGATTAATTTACAAACTAATTTGATTCCTGTAGATCCTGCAGGACATTCTGGACGCACACATCGAGCAGTACAGCGCCGTGGAGCTCTCGCCCATGCATTCCGTGGTGAATCACAAGCGATACTCCCATCGCCTGCGCAATTTCATCAGCACTCCGATGAAGCGGTACAGTGTGACCTCGATTATACGCCTGAACCCGGAGTACGCCATCAAGCAGGTGTCCAACATCCACAACCTGCTGTGCGACATTTGCCACACCATCGAGGAGTACTTCACCTATCCCCTGCTGGGCATCATTGCCATCTCCTTTCTGTTCATACTCTTCGATGACTTTTACATCCTCGAAGCGGTGCTGAACCCCAAGCGACTGGATGTCTTCGAGACGGATGAGTTCTTTGCCTTCTTTCTCATTCAAATGATCTGGTACATTGTCATCATCATACTGATCGTGGAGGCCAGCAGTCGCACCATTTTGCAGAGCAACCAGAGTGCAGCCATTGTGCACAAGATCCTCAACATCACCGACGACCCCGAGCTGCGAGATCGCCTCTTCCGCCTGTCCTTGCAGCTCTCCCACAGGAGAGTGCTCTTCACCGCCGCCGGACTCTTTCGCTTGGACCGCACGCTCATCTTTACGGTGTGTACAGTGTGTGGGACTCATTTTCGGAGTATTTCTATCGATTTGTATTCTATTGCGTTGCAGATAACTGGCGCCGCCACTTGCTATCTCATTATACTCATCCAATTCCGGGCCACGCATCACATGGAAGACGCAGTCGGAGCAAATGCCACCCACATTCACTTTCTTCATGACTAGCGTTAGGCATTTATACGTTGAAGTGTTGCTTTTGAAGTTGAAATACAAATAAAGATGCATTTATATGCAAATATTTGAAAATTTAGATACAGACTATTTCCATCCAGTCTCAAACTGTGGATGGTAGATCTGCAGTGACTCGGATTTTCCGTAGCTGCACTCCTTTATGGCATTGAATTTTGGGAATTTTTCAAGGGCATTGCAAGTGAACACCAAGGCAAGGACAAGGATAAAGAATTCTAGAATGCTAGAATTTGTTGTGTTGATGTACTTAAAAATGGCTGCGATTTGTATCAGAAATCATGACTAATACATATGCAAAAAGTTTAAATAAGGTTAAATGATATAAAGTATCTTTCAATAAATTTAGAGAATAAAATTGGGAGCAGAGTAAATGCAAATAAAATGTAATCTGTTGCCTCAGTGGTACTATCTGATATTATATCCCACATATTCTAAATTTAAATTTCAATTTGAATTCAAATATTGGTTACAGCAGCTGCAAAGCTTTGTGCCATAAGGCGCGCTTAACAGAACTCACTTAACAGTGCAGTAACAGAGTTCGGTTCAGTTCAGTTCGGTTCGGTTCGTTGGTTCCTCACAACCAGCTCACTTGCACGCTGTCCAGCACTGTCAAATTCAAATGCAAAAACCGTTACAATATTTGATTTTGTATAATGCAAGACAAGACCCACATACACATCAGGAAATGTCGTGTGTTCCACTTGTGCCCGTCAGCCTAATTTAGTTCTGTGCAACATAATCTGTTTGGGTAACTCACCTTTCACTTTCACTCAACTGAAAATGCTAATCCATATACGCACGCCAACACCACAACACCAGCCCCTAGCAGCGGCACACAGAGAGCCAATAATCCAATAAGGGAGCCAGCCCAGCCAGCCTGAATACGCGCTGAAGCACTTGGGTGTTCCCTGTTCCGACATTTGAATGTTTTATTGCCTCAGCCAATTCCGCAGGCAGTCATCGTGGGTGGTTTTCTGTTTCGGATGGATTGGTGCTGCTTTGGCTGAATGTTTGGCGCTGTTAGTTGGTCGATGTGCGAAAAATGGGAAGCTCTGTGATACTCTGAACGGTTCCCCGGTCAATTTACGCAGCTTACATGTGTAGTGTGTGCTGATTTGTACTCAGCTAATCTCAACGATTAGCCGCCATGATAAGGTTTCGACAAGTTGTTATCAATTTTGGTTTTTTATTTCATTTATGATTTGTTTACTTTGGACATGCGAAAGTGCACTCCAAATTCTAGTTGCATTCGACGCAGAGATTAGGGATTTATGTACTAGAAAAATGTGCCCTAGTTTTGCGGTCAGTTGGAAGTGCAGCTTGAGAGATTCCACAGAGTTTCAGATTTCATTAAGTTTAATTCACAATTCAATGACAAAACTATGGAAAATCTAAAGCGCAAATTAACCCAAACACCCACACACACGCACACACACGCGCACACATAGAGGAAGCTCTTCTCAAGCCGTATTTCCATGTGCCGGCGCACTTGACTGACATTCATCATCAGCAGCAACGGCGGCAAAGGCAGCAAACGGCGGCAGCTGCTGCTCCGGCGTTGATTCTCTCTGCTCTGCTCTGCTCGGTCGGTCACCGGCGGCTGTCGTTGTAGTTTCTGTGGACTCTCGTCCGCCGCACTCGTAATCAAGCATTCGTGGCTAACGGTACTGCTCCGAGTCGCGTTCTCTCTTCCATCTATCCATATCCATATAAATATCCGTGGCAAGTGTCTATCCCACTGAACTAAAGAGTGTAAATTATACCTCCACGTGCTCAAGTGCCCTCGAGTGTGTCCAGCACATCCTGATCGAATTTCAATTTCCACCAGAAGGATATACACGTATCTGTCGTACTGGTTTCCCGATTTGTTTCTGTTTAACAAACACAAAGTGAGTGCCCAGAGAGAGTGAGTGAGAGAGCAGCTATAGCTCATGTGTGGCGGAAAGCTCATCCATAAAATTCCGTTTTGACGGTTAAAATTTAGATTTGATTTGGCTTAATCGCCGGCAGACTTGTTAAGATTACAGCCAATTAAAGAAATCGAAGTCGCTTTGCCGCTGAGAACGGAGAATTCCAGTACAGTGATGGCTCTCCAGAGGGGATCAAGAAAGTTCTAGAATGCACTTTTGTGCGTTTAATGGGGAGTTGATCTCTGGAAATAAAGATTTTCATACAGCAGACACCTCCCTTAGCATTCACATTCAGTACAATGCGCACCCAAAGGTAGTGGCAGCTACAAGTGTTTTACATCCACCATCAGAGCCTCCACTGTACCTTTCTAACTGCATTTATCAGCATTTTTGTGCTTTGTTCTACCGCTGCCTTTGTAATTTCTCTCTAGTTTAATTACAAACACAAGAAATCGCGAATGACTTACTTAGTTGGCCATCCTTCGCTTAATATATACCATTAAATCTGGAAATTAACAGCTGTTTCAGTGCCAATTGCCCATACGACCTGTGTGACTCAAGTTCAAGTTGAGTCCAAACTGAGATGCACACTAATTGCAGCTGCGTGCGGCTTGTTAGAAACAAATGAATACGTTGCACAGTGCCAACTGGCGAGAGTCTTTGTCTTTCAGTTTCCCAAAATAAATATTATATTTATAGGTTTAGGTTTTGGTCTTTAATTGTTGCGGCGCTGCCATTTCTATAATTAAAGGCTGAGAGCATTTAATTGCATGCTGATAAACGATGGCACATTATCGAAAACACTAAACATTAGGCTAATGTTACTGCAAGTTGTAATTATCGCATTGTAGCTGAGATGAGACGGAACTATTTGCAAACTGCGTCGAATCTACAGTTGCGGTTGAGTGTGGCTCGGGTGGCTTTTGCGGCTTGCGTTGGGAAATTGTTTGAGAATTCGAGAAGGTGTTGAATAGAGAGATGTGTCGTATACAAATGTATCACATTACTTGTGTGTTTACAAGCCACCGATCATTCATCAATGACTATATCAACCAACCAACCCAGAACTTGCAGTTATTTTCTAACTAATTGGCACTTTTCCCAACTTTTCCCAGAGAATCTCTGCCAACTTTGTGGTCCAACAATTGTTTCACTTTCTCCTTGATTCTGTCCAAGGTTCAGGGCTCTTTGGTCACTTGCATTACACGTTCAATGCACATCAAAAATGCTAATACGAAAGATCAACAGACACTCACGATTCCTTAATTTAATAATGAATAACAAGAACATTTTTGAACTTAATTGAAGGCAATTATTCAGTGTTGGAGTCGTCCTCTTTCGCTGTGAAAATGTGAATCTTCTGTGTTGTGTTGTGTTGTGCCTTAGATCTAATTGAATTAACAGACTCATTTGGTGGCGAAGATGTGTGATGAGCTGTTCAGGAACCACCTGTTCAATGTCCAGTTTAATTAAAACATCTGTCACTCTCGTAATTTTTGCAGAGTGCAGCCCAACAATAAAAAGGCGCCGACAAGTGCTCGCGACAGTCATTCATCATTCAAAAAGACATAATCATATCAATTGAACAAGTTGACACGCTCCCAAATATACATACTGTGTACATATGTATTTGTATATAGATTCGTATTCATGTGCAATAACGGAAAGTGTCAAAGACCCAACCATAGCTCACTGTGGGGTCAATTGATAGACTCAATTATGACGATATATCAGAGCGATGCGAACAATGCCATCAGACATACAGACATATGTATGTACATACATATATCTCTCCCTTTATACATATTTATATTTATGCTGATTTGTATTACATATATATGTGGCTCGCTTGATGAGAACTCTTCTGAGAGATTGTGTGGATAGACAGATAGGCTGTGGTCTGGTCTGGTCTGGGTCTGCATTCAAGCGATAAGTGCAGTGCAGTTCAATTTCCTCAATTGTTCGCCAATGTCTTCCTCATGGGTCTGTTCACCTAGACGTGGCTCGAAATCCCGCTTATCGGAATGCAGTGGATACCCGCTATGACAAATAACATCTCCCTATACACCTATTGCTATTTATTGCATACATTTCCAATGGAAAACTCTCTGCCACGAGTGTGTGCACAGGGGAAGCTTCCAACTAATTAAAACGCTCAATCCATTGTAAAGTGTCAGGCGAAGCTTTGTAATTATCACCACTGATACGGGGTAATCATCAGAATATACTTATTTACTCGTGTGTACATATTTATATGGCATTTGCGTTTACTTTATAACTATGGGTTATATTCGACACGAGTGTGAACATCAATTGGAAGTCACGTTTTGCTTAAATTGATTCAATTATATTGATTAAAAAGGAGACGTTAGTAATATTTTGTACTCGCTGCAGTTCCATCTCTAAGGTTCTTTATTTGTTTATATTTAAAGCAATGCCAGTGTGCATTTTGACTAAATAATATAGGTTCGAAATAAACATATTTACAATTTTTGTATAGGTGCAATCATATGTTTATGTACATACTGATACCCTTACTGATTGAATAGCAATCAACGCTCAGCTCAAGTGGTTGCTGCTAGAAAATTGCACTTGTAGCAAGATGTTCCCTCTATAATATTCAAACATTTTGGCAGATGGGAAATGTAAATAGTTGTATGCAACAGGTGGCACAAGAAAGAGCTCCCGCATTGGGCAGCAACAAAATGTGTCCAGCGAACATTGTGAGTTATTTATGACCATTCAAAGCTAAACATTTTATGTACCATGAAAATGTTTTCCTATTGTGCTAGAACTTCAAGTAAAGGCAGTGATACCGGGATATTAAAAATTTGAGGGACAAACATTGCATTATGAGCGCTGGTAGTCGATCTGGTACAGAAAATGTAGAAGCAAAAGTTGAAAGTATCTAAAAACTAAGGCGAGATGGTGGCACCGATGGCACACCTCTTTGACAAATTAAAACACGGCGCAGTCCTCACACTACCAACACAAATTTAACGTTTTGTCTCAAGCTATTCCTTCCTTTCAGACCAAATGGAATTTGTCTTGAATTATAGTCAATACGCCCACAAAGTATGCAATTCGTTTGGCATCCAGCAGTGTGCTGTGTAGACTCCATGTAGAATTTACCTATAGGAGCGAGTCAGAGCGGGAACTAATATTGGTAGAAGTCCAATTAAATGTATTGTGATTTGGTTAACAGCCTTAACTTGTTACCATTAATTAGTCCAGTAATTGGTGCTAATTGTCGGGTGATTTTGGGACTCGCTTAATTTTTAAATATATTTCCAATTTACACACAAACATTTCTAGGAGAAAAATACAAGTTAAATAAATGATAAACCTTAGAGGAGATTGGGATATTGAAAGATATTGATTTGAATTATATTAAGTGTGGAAAAATATATATATTTTATTTCTTTATTTTACCATTCTCTACATAATTATTGGAAGCACGAATAACCGAAAATAGCTGTCTGTACGTATTTATATAAATGAATTTCCCGCAGACCTTGACTCATTCCCATATGATTGTGGCTGTATCCCAATTGATGTGCACTTGTGGCTCTGTTTCTGTTTCCATTTCCAATGTTACTAATAGCGAACGTGCATATCATTACTGTTACAGTCGGACTTACAGTAGCACCAAAGTCACAGCGTGAGTGAGCCATGCCCACAGCGCAGAGCAGCGCCATGTGGGGCCAGAAGAGCAATCGCAAATTAATTATCGGCATATTCGGCTTCAGCCTGGGACTGTTTGGCATATTGTGCGGCATGTTCTGGGAGGACCTATTCAATTGGATCATGCACAAGGTAATTAATGAATGACAACATTCGGACACGTGTTGATGCGACCAGCAGCTGCACTTGATTAGCTTTGGCCGCCCGCGCCCAATTGGGAGTCAAAGCAGAAGTGCCGCCCCAATTGGCGCCAGTCAGAGATCGAGGGGAACTTGTTGAGATTTTTAATCAATTGCAATTGGGGGGATCCACAGGAAATGGCTCTGGCACCCGACACACGTGTCTACGAGAACTGGAAGTCGCCGCCGCTGGAACTCAATTTGGATATTTATCTGTACAACTGGACGAACCCCGAGGAGTTTGGCAATCTCTCGACGAAGCCCATCCTCGAGCAGGTGGGTCCCTACAGATTCAGCGAGCGGCCCGACAAGGTGGACATCGATTGGCATCCGGAGAACGCTTCTGTGAGCTATCGCCGCAGAAGTTTCTTCTACTTCGACGAGGAGGGCAGCAACGGCAGTCTGGACGATGAGATTATCACCCTCAATGCGGTTGCTCTGGTGGGTAGGAATATTCCTTCTCGTAATCCCTTACTTTAATGGTTTTCACCTCCCCAGTCCGCTGCAGCCACGGCCAAGCATTGGCCCAGTGTCAAGCGTGCCATGGTCGATGTGGGCCTCAAGGTCTACGGCCCCGAGATGTCTGTGCGCAAGAAAATCGATGAGCTCCTTTTCACGGGCTACAACGATGTCATGATCGACGTGGCCATGGCCATGCCCATCTTTGGCGATGAGGTCAAGGTGCCCTTCGACAAGTTTGGCTGGTTCTACACTCGCAACGGCAGTGCCGATCTCACGGGTGTCTTCAATGTCTTTACGGGTGCCGACGATCTGGCCAAGCTGGGACAGATGCACACGTGGAACTACCAGGAGAACACGGGCTTCTTCGAGTCCTTCTGCGGCATGACCAACGGTTCGGCAGGGGAGTTTCAGCCACAGCATTTGAAACCCGGTGGCAGTGTGGGACTTTTCACGCCCGACATGTGCCGCACAGTTCCGCTGGATTATGTCGAAACGGTGGACGTTGAAGGCTTGAAGGGTTACAAATTCGCTGGTGGACCACGTTCTGTGGATAATGGTGAGGCATTAATAATACTTCGAAGGATTAGCTAATGAAATTCTCGTTTTAGGCACACTTTATCCCGAGAATCTTTGCTACTGCGGCGGTCAGTGCGCGCCCTCGGGCGTGATGAACATCAGTGCCTGCCGCTTTGGGTCGCCCGTCTTCATGTCCTATCCACATTTCTACAATGGCGATCGGTTCTTTGTGGATCAGGTGGAGGGACTGGAGCCCAAGCAGGAGGATCACGAGTTCTACATGGTTGTCGAGCCAAATACGGGCATTCCACTGGAGGTGGCAGCCCGTTTCCAGGTCAACATGCTGGTGGAGCCCATAGAGGGCATAGCCTTGTACAAGGATGTACCCAGGATATTCTTTCCGCT
Organism: Drosophila subobscura; assembly: GCF_008121235.1. Classification (NCBI taxonomy): domain Eukaryota; kingdom Metazoa; phylum Arthropoda; class Insecta; order Diptera; family Drosophilidae; genus Drosophila; species Drosophila subobscura. The sequence goes on along the minus strand of NC_048534.1, from coordinate 12,872,214 downwards.
CATCTGGTTCGAGCAGAAGGTGCGGATCACACCGGAAATGGCCGACCAACTGAAGGTGCTGCCCATTGTCCTGCTGTCGGGGCAGATCTTTGCTGGCGTTTGCCTGGCCATTGGCCTCGTCCTCCTCTGCTGGGCACCCGTCGAACACATGTTGTCCTGGTGCCGGAGTCGTCGCTACGATCTGAAGACCCCAACGAAGAAAAACGGCGAACACAAGAGCCGCTCCCACTACTCCAGCGCCGAAGAGCTCAAGTCCAAGGCCTCCACTCTGGTGTGCGAGAAGAGTACCAGCGGCACTCCGGACAGCTCTCCCCTGCTCTCGCGCCGCCAAAAGGCCACCATTGTCCCGGCCAGCATGTCCAAGTCGCAGACGGGCGACAGTGTCGCCACCGCCTCGACCTCCGTCAGCGACAACAAGCAGGAGTAACGCAGAAACTTCATTTCGCCATTCGCCATTTAGCTAGTTAAGCCGTCCTAGTGCTTTAGTCGTAGTTCCTAGTTTAGGTAGTACGTGTTTGCCAGTACCAAAGACCATCAAAATTTCAAATCCATTCCCAGTGCCTATGCCAAAGATGAGTTAGCCGGCGAGGCCATTTGCTCGGCATGCGAATACTCTCTCTACATTCCATTCCCTAGTTTCTAATTGTCCAAAGACATTTTTGTATTTTGTACATTTTTTCTTAATCAAATTGTGTCTCTGCAGTTCGCTGGAAGCTGACAGAAGGCCAAAATATCAAAGTGCATATATTTTATACAACATTTCACTTGCTTTTTCTTTGCTTTGGGTAAAAGTGTTCTTGGAACAAGATGAAACGTGTTGAAGCTCTTTTCTGTCTTGACTTTTAGCTCCTACAATTGTATTAAATATTTTCCAGGAAATTTCATTTAATTTTATCAACAAATTTTCACATCTTTCTTATTTTAACAACAGTTAATTATCAAATAGAACAATATACTCGTGCCGTGAGGTATACGAATATACATCCTAGAAAACCCTAAGAAATATTATTGGTTCGTTCACGAACATGGGAATCTTTGAGCGTTGCTTTTACTTAACAATAGTACAATAATATTTGCAATATCACAAATGACCCAACTTAAGTGACTAAAATACGAATCGAAAAGGGGGAAAGTGTGGGTATTACGGGCAGGGAAACTTGGCGAAATTTGTAGACTACTTCTTGATTTTATAGCCCGCAGTGTAGCCATAGCTGTCAGCAACTGAAAGTTGAACAAAACCGAAGTCAATTAGTTAATAAGTTAAGAGAAAATGTGAAGAGTAACCCACGTTCATAGTCCTTGGAATAACACTCGAAGAACTCTCCCAGAAGTTTGCCAGGGGGCACCTCCCATGTGGCAGTGCCGCCATATTTCGGTGGCAAGGCGCTGGCCTCAATGTGCGATGTCAAAGCCTTGTAGTCCTTGCCATGGAAGAAGATCTGCAAATAAATTGTGGAATGGTAAATAGATAAAAGGCATATCTAAGAGCTCTGAGTACTTACACGCTTGCGCAGCTTTTCGCGAATGAATGGCTTGAATATGGCAAAGAGCATATTGAATATGTACGAATTATTCACAATGTGAACGGCCTTCAAGCGCACGCAGATGCATTCCTGTATATAATCCAACAACATGGCCGCAAATGAGGGTGTAAACTGCGTAATATGGCTAAGTGGCAGACCTACAAACACAAAGATTAATATCTCTGAAATCCCAATTCTAGTTGCGGATTACCTTCCATATCAATAATGACAACTGCTCCGCAAATTTGTGAATATGGTTCCACCATGGAGCCCAAAACTGTCAACTGAATGCCGCGGAAGAGATCTGGCAAAGGCACCTGCGAGGGCTTCCATTTTTCTGTTGTGAAAATGAATATTAAGAGAGATCTTTTAAGTGCGGTTTGTTGACGACTTACTTCCTGCTTCTAGCACTAGCAGACGACGACCATGTTGATCTCTTTCTGGCAATAGGTTCAGTATATTTGCCTCAAATACATTGCGCAATTTTGAGGGGATTATATTCTCACAGGCAGCGCCATACTTCAGTTTCATGTGATAGAAGTTCTTGAGCTGAAAAGGGAACAAAAGAGAATTTATTATAATTTAATGTCTCCTTCCCTTTGCTCTACTCTTGCTGCACATTTTACATCTTTAATTCACGGAACACTCACCCTTTTCAAAGCGCTCTCTGGATAGTAATGGGTTGGACGCAAGAACATCATCATGTACTCATCATCCAGTGGCAAGTTTAAATACTTTTCATCTAAATTTTAAGAAATCAAACATCAGAAATCAAATACCAAAGTTCGTTGTTGTTCCCCACTTACTCTGAATAAGTTCCCTTAGCTCCTTGATGGCCTGCTCCTTGTGGCCCGGCGTCTCCCGAAGTTCATCCTGTGCCTTCTTCAGTGCCCATTCGGGTGCCGGCTCCTTTTCCATGCGAATGCGAGCCGATCCCAGATCAATGTATGGCAGCTGCTGTTCATCGTAGCTAATGCACTCTGCCTTTCCCATTGTAGTGTTTCTGAGTTGCTGATGATCGTCCGATCTGCTGTGATGTTGTTCACTGATTCAGGCTGCGAACGAGAATAAAATTGTTTAGGTTTGGGCTTAAACATTTTGAGTGGTTTGGCAAGCGTTTCCTCAAGTCGATTGGCACAACTGGGTTACTTCCGCAGCGGCAGCAACAGCAGCGGCAGCAGCAGCAGTTCAATGCCTGAAACTGTCCAATAGGTCTGTGTGTGTGTCTATGTCCGTATGCCCATGTTTATGTATGACTCAATGCTGATCTTCATAGACAAAAAACGCCGAAAAATAGCCACGACGGAAGAAGCGGCTCGCACAAACAGCTAGACTTACGGTCAAAGGGGGTGCATGGGTGAGGAAAAGATCGTTTGACGAATAGACAATAGCGCCCAAAACTGGTCGCACAACGTGCGTTCGACAGCCACTCAGATACATAAGTGTATACCCTTACCGGCAATGGGTATCAAATGTTGGTCAGGGCTCATGCAACAGATCGCAATCATTAGAGAAGTGCAGTCCCCGGAACATAATCATCTCAAGGATAGTTTTTGCTTATTATTAATGATTTTATTTCTATGAATATTTATCAGCATTGAAGATAAGATCTAGATCGAAGAACATATTGCTTTTGATGGGGATTTTCGTTATTCTTTTATTCATCAAAAGCGCTTAAATATTCGTTATTAAATCAAACACTTATTATATTGAAACATTGCAAAGAATATTGCTGGAAAGAGTCTCCCATCTTCTGCATGCCACGAAATCACTTTCCCCTCCATAATATTTTATGCTTATTTTGGCTATTCGAAAAACCGAAACGTGGTCCGCCCCTTTGGCTCGTAGACGCCTTGGCAACACCTTGGCTGGCACAACAAAATCGAACAGACCATTCGATTCGGTGACGTAGCAATATGTGAGCTGGCAGCTATCTTTTCCATGCCCTGTCATGAAGGACTTGACAATGGCACACTAAAGACCGTATGAGAAATGAGCGGAGAGTGGAGGAAGCAGTCGGTGTATCGCTTGGAGTGAACTACCGAAAATTGTACTGCAAATCGCAGTCCATTAAATCTGATTTAGTGCTGCTCTTGTGATTGAAGCAATTAGTAAGTTTTTGATATTGGCTTTTCCTGTGTGTGTGTGTGTGTGTGTGTGTGAGATTTTTATTATGTATCTCGACATTGTTGCGGTCAAGACGAATCAAGGTAAAAGTCAAGGCCAATTTTAAGTTTTGTATATCTAAGAAACTCCGAAAGTCAGAGACCAATTATGGCCCGACGTGCGTTTGGTCTCAGACTTCTGTGTGAAATCTTTTGTGTGTCATTATTATTTTTTCGGTTGTCTCCAGAAACCTCGTCAATGAATCTCCGGGTTATTTATGCTTTGCTTTTATTTGCTTTTGGGTTTTTCTGTGTTTTGTATTTGACTTTGTCATATTTTTGTATTTGCTTTGAAGTTCAACAGCCCATAAAGTTATGCGCATATTAATTAGTTGGTCAGTTTTTTTGTTGTCTTCATTTCGGTCTGTTGTAAAATCCAATTAAATCAAGAAACAAAAACCAAAAGTGACATACTCCAAGTTATATATTAGGTTTAAGTCTATTTCTGTCGTGTGGAACTTTAATTTAAATTCAATTAGGCGCATGCAAGATGTCAAGTCGAAATGGGGATAACTTTTAGATGAAAATATGACATAAAAACACTCCCCAGCTGATGCCATTTATGGCCATTACTATAATTCATGTTACGTTCAATTACTTTAATTTCAAATAACTAAAACGAGCAATTCAAATCCCAATTTCTGTCTAATTTCATCACTTTCAAAGAGGAAAGGTGTTGGAGTAATCTTTAGACTGTGTGACCTTTGAGCTATGAATAAATTATTAGATTTGATCGCTCTTCTCCAGTTGATTTTGCGTCGAAGAACTCTACTCTTTGTTGAGGCATTCCCCACAGTTGTGGAACTAGAGCACACTCATGATGATTCAGCAGTTAAAGATCAGGTTCGTTAAGATATTCTGTTTCTTTAAGGTCATATATAAATACATATATGCACACAGATGTACATGCACTTCTGAAGGCAGAAGAAAGAGATAATCAAGTTTATTGTTTTTGGTGGAACAATGGAACAACAAAACAAGTTTCTGAAATGAAAGGAACATTTTTCGTGGAAGGGAAGATCCTGATTCTGGTTGACATTGAAACAACTCTTAATTTGGAGATCTTAATGTGTACAGAAAAAACTTAAGTTGTAAAAGGGTGAAAGGAATTGGTACCATTAAATCCTTGATATACAATTTACACTTTTGTTCAACGAATCATTAATGAGAGGAATATAACTTCCATTAGCTCTTGATGGAAGATTCCGATCTTGACTGAGTCACCATAAGGATCTGTTGTTCTTGGGAACATCTTTTAAAAATTGATTAAATAAATTTATATTGATATAAGATACATTTTTAAATTTCCATTCACCTTTAGTTTATCAGGCGATCATTTCAGCATCCTATTTATGAGCTACACAAACTTTTCTCTTCCCTTTTACTTTTCCATAATTAGTAAATAATTTGTTGTATATATTTTATGTCTAGTTTTTGTTATTGTCATACGACTGATTAATTTTAATATGTACCTGTGCACACTGTACCTCGATCTCAACCTTTTCGATGTTTTCAGTGGCAAAACTACTTGCTGATCAGACTGATCAAAGTCTGTAGCCAGTAAAATAATTACTAAAGTACACCAGCGGAGATAAACAGGCATTACCGGTATGTGCCTCACTCAACTTCACCCTGCCTCAATAATTATACAAAATACAACAATACATCACTGGCTTGTATCTTACTTTTTGTTTTTGCTGAACTTTTGTAGCCTTTTTCTTGCCACAATCCAAACTGAAGTGAGGCGTTGCTCTGTCACTTGCAACGAGCGACAAGCGGAAACTGTGGACCCAAGAAACGAACTGCAATTTGTTCGACTATCACTCTGGAAACACATAATACATAATGCCAGTAGCAGTAACACTCCTAAGCTGATAGCTGGTATCTGGCCGCACAAAAGAAATAAAGAACAAAGAAGCAATGGCACATTGCCATTCAAATTCAAATTTCTTTTGAGAGTCTAATCGGGGCTGTGTCCACACACCGAAGTCGGGGGCCCCTCCCAGACGATTATTGTATATACACATTAGAACTGAATTAATCCATAAAGCAAACTGTGCTGTCTAATCTAATGCCAGTTAACAACTGCACAACAAAACAATAACAAAACGAGAGCCTTAAAAATGTCATATAATTTCAAAATGCACTTGATTCCCGCCCCTTGCATATATTAGATCTAAGGTATAAAAGCCACCATGATGTGCATAAATAAACCAGTCAATAGCAGCAACTATCTGGCTATTAAATGCAAATTATGGCTTTTTCTCAATTGTTTCTTTATATTTATTTTTTTGTAGCAGTGATTGTAGTGCCTCAAAAGATGACGGAGCAGTTGTTTGTTTAGTTGGGAAACGAAGCTTATAAAGGTCGAAGTTTGGAGTACACTTTGTGTGGTTTTACACTTTAATCTTTGTATTATTTATTGAATAAGTAACAAAGGGAACATTGAGCGAGAGGAATGCCTCGTAGTTGTCTTGAAATCATTTTTATTTAATTTTCTTTTTACTTAAATAACAAAGAATTTTAAGTCTTTCAATACCCTCTGAAAGTGTATAAAAAACTAAATGCATGACTTGCCATAATAAATTAAACTTCACTTTTGATGAAGAGCTAATTGAAAATGTCTCAAAGAAGAGTCGGAGGGGAGGTCAAAATCACCGACTGATTGTGCCGAAAAAGTGCCAATCTTTCATTTCTGAGTCAACTGTAACCGCGTTCAAGATCAGTTCAAGTCGCTGTCCCTGACTCATAAATGGGACACTCTACTAGATATTTATGTGGTGATGTACTCTACAATATATTGTACAATGCCAGCGTGGATCAAAAGTCTAATGCCTATCCCGTGCCGTGAATATCAATCGATTGGCCAGTGTAAACGATTTGAATTTGTATTTCTACTCGTACTCGTTGTGATATAAACAGGCACGATTCCACTGCAATTAGCCGGTTATAAACAAATCAATGAAAGTAATCACAGCGTGAAATGTAAATTAGCTTCAATTTCAGTTGAACGTTGAGGAAAATTCTATAAGCTGAAGATGAATTGATCTTTTGAACTTTCGAGTGGGGTTCTAAAGTTAGACTTTATCGCTATTAAACTGCATCTTTAATTTACTCAGATAATCCTTTGCATGCAACCAAGTGGAATGGAAATTCAAGACTTTTAATTTGCCCTTTTTATCTTAAATGATGTCATGCACTCGAGTGTGTTCTGAAGTGTAATAATTCTCAGCAATTGACAGCCAAGTGTCCAGAAAATTGTTCAGCAAAGCTTTCAGAAATACGAGTGAGGGTAAAATAATTGTAAATAAATGTGTAAAAACTATAATTGTTGAGTGAGAATTGTGTGTAGAATTCAAACTGTCGTCATAGAACGCTTGGCACTCTTTTTTTAATAGAAACTCCTCCTTTACCTTCTCAAACTCGTCTCAATGATTCTCTATACCGGAACCTACATAATCTATGATACTTCTACCCCCTCTTTTATCACACCTTTTGGGGGCTTATCCTCTATCTGGGGCAACTAGACAAAGCGGAATTTGTCAACAAAGCTCACACTTGCAGTCTCACTTATAGCATTTAAAATAGGAAACCTCCACCCATACTTTTGGTACGAGAATCACCCACTGAACGAACCGGCTCTCATATACTAAATAAATATCATTCTATAGAATCAGGAATAGCCGGTTTCGTTTTCTTTCACAATGCCAAAACCAAAACCAAAACCAACAGCAAAACCAAAAGCAACTCTATCCGCAGCGATCGATCCAATCGAAACGAGCAATGTCCATAAAAACTCGCCTTCAGTTCCCAAGTACGAATTTCGACTTCTGTTGTGTATCAGAGATATGTAAATTTTCTAATTCAATAACGGCGTTTTTTGTGTTTATTTTTTTGCACCTACCAACAGTATTTTATCCTTCACTTGACAAAATGTTAACAATTTAGGCAAACTCCAAAGCCCACACATAAACGAACGCCTAAAAAAGATGTCCAACTGGTTTTGAGTTCACTTAACTAACTCGAACATTCGTAACCAGCAGCAAGGTCAAATTGTTATAGAATACGCGCACTTGTGTGCATTAGAAGTATGGATGGAAAGAGGGCCGAAATTAGTTAGCCAAATAGGCCACACAATCGATGGGAATTGGAATTGGAAAACACGCACAGGCACTTTTTTCTGGTGTCATTAGCACAAGTGGTTCGACAGTCGGTGTCTGAAATATTTATAGGCTTCGGCGACCATCGATCCCGTGAATCAGAAAGCACAAATTAAAACCCAATTGAGCGGGACGCCAGATCCATGTGGAATGTGCCAACAAGTGCAGAAAATTGCCAGCCAGTGTGAGCAGCAGCAGCAGCAGCAGTCTGGTGTGTCGTCAATCAATTTACATTTCATTTGTGTTACATTTGCATGGAATTATATGCATACATATGCACACGTATAGATATGCAGGTTGCAGTCTAATCAATTGCAATGGAAACACTGCTTCGAAGTATGAAACACGATCTACAGGGGAATTATACATTTTGTGGTGCATCTGGAACAGCCTTCAGTGAGGAATGAATTAACGAGAAGGTTGCATTAGAACAATTGAAAAAGAAAAACAAATAGCAATGCAGAAAACAATAAAACAGGAAGACTTTGCTCATGGTTGAGAGGAATTAACTTATAAATGGAGTGGTATAATGAATAATAGAACTCCATTTCTATAAATTTAAAATATGTATCCTCATGCAATTATGAGAAAGCATTAAAAAATGCTAAGAAAAACATCACATATTCCACAATCATATTGAAGCGAAGGTAATCCTTACAGATTTTCATTCATTTTATTTTTATCAATCAAGTTGAGAGTAGAAAGGCTCACAAATCAATGGAAGAACTCTCAGAAAATAAATGTCCCACACAAATCATTTAAAATGTTTCAGGACTAACCTTCTAAAATAACAATTCCCAGTATGTTTTAATACTTTGTAACACTTCATTGCTTTTACTTTCTTTTCTTTTTATATTTTGTATAATTAAAGTTTCTCTTTTATCACTTAAAAGTTTAAACGGAATATTTAATTATTTTAATCACTAAACTCGTTGCACTTCAATTTCCCCACCACTTGCGGGCACTTTAAAAACTCTCATCACATTTTCACACAGATTCAGTAACAAAATACTTATAACTCATCTCAGAGCTCAACTTATTTTCACACACGAAATTGTTGTTAGTTTTGTAAGTCGTAAGCATCCTCTATAATCAGCTGCATACCGCATTCGCCTTTGGCAATTTCCACTTAATGAAAACAAACAAAAAGAAAAACTTTACAGCGATATTATCATCTATTGAGGAAGATCGACGTGCTAAAGACACCCCCAAGCCCCGCCCCTGAGAGTGCATCTGAGATCTGTGAGAATGCGGCAGCTTAAAGGGGGGAAGTGCAACAGCTTATGATAAATTTGGACATGGTCTGAGAACTGGTCTCTCGCATGCTCGCTCTCTGTCTCTCTCTGTGGCGTTCGCTGTCCGGAATCAAAGCGCCTGCGCACTGACGAAATGCATCAAACATTGCAGGCGGCAGTGGCAGTGGCAGGGGCAAGCGGCAAGTGGTAATTGTTTTTATGGCCAACAACCACAGAGCCATAACTTGCCTGGTGGCAGTCAAACAGACAGAAAGAGACGCCACTCCACTCCGCTCCGCTCTCAAAGGCAGAAAGTGTGTCAAATGTTGCTTCGCGCATGCGCATAATCCACAAACAAAAACAACAATGCCCAAAAAACATTACCTGGAGCCCCCCAGAGCACACACACACACACACACACACACAGCCCCCCATCCTAAGCCGCTATGTTAACGCAACTTACCGCAAAAACCGAACCGAACCGCACCGACAAAGATCTGCACGGACCGAAAGTAATATATAATATTTTTGGCAACGGTACTTCGAGTACTGTAAGAGTTTTCACGTTTCACTGTAAAAGTTTTTTGTTGTGCGCAGTGCAAGGGCGGAAACGGAGGAAAGGCTTCGAAGACAAGCACGAACGCGACAATATCCAACAATGGGCTGGGATAATGGGAATGAGATAATATCGGAGCGGCGACGTCCAAATGGCAACGCGGCTAAAACAGGTATGGCGATTGAATAGCGTTCCCAAGCTCTTCTTATTAATTAACTGGCCAGCTCAAGCTTGACAAAAAAACAAAAACTACAAAACAACAAATAATACAAATAGAGTGCGCAGAAATGCAAACTCAGAGCGCGCGCACAACATTTATTTTGGCCACAGTTAGTACTCTTGTCTCAGATTTAAGCAGTGCTGCCAACTCATCGGGGCACTAAAAAGCTAAGCTAGCTTTGGAAAAAAAAGCTAGAAAAAGCCAAAAAACTCAAAATATAGCTGCTCGGGCTGTTGTGATTTAGCTAAATTAGCAACACTGGCTCTGAATTTCAGTTGAGTGTGCTCATTTTTGCGTTATAAAAGAGAGCCACAAGCTTGAGTGAAAAAAATTTAAGAGTGCAAAAGAGAAAACCAAGAGCAAGGTTTGAGCTTAAATACTTAAACTATACCGAAATACGAGGGCTGATAAATAATAGGAGGGCGCGTAAAATTCAAAAGAAAACAATTGAAAACGAAAATGTGAAACACATATGGGAATATTTATTAGTTTAAGCTATTTACCCCAGTATTTGAAAATGCAGCTCATCTATAAGAATGTAGAAAGATATGCTCTTATTGTTTTAGATACATATATTTAAAATAAGATGGAAAAATATTTTTGCTTTTACCTTGAGTGTGGATTGACATGGCAAGTACGTCGGATAGTAATTCAATTTGCTCTTCCCGCTCATGAGTGAATTTGGCAGACTCAGCAGCACCCGTGGCGCGCACCGCAGGTGTGACATCGGGTCTGGATGGCACCTCAATAGTTACCGTGGTTATAGTGAGGGGAACAGATTCAGAGCTTCCTCTCACACAACAATTCAGGACACAGTGCTCCCGGCTTGCACACAGTTATGAATGGCAGAAGACGAGTTGCTTGGAGTTTCCAGTCCGGTTTAGGTTTCCACCTTCCTTAGATGGAAAGAGTATAAACAAAGTGCATCGGCTCTGGTCCTTCCACTTACCTGAATATTAAATTATGTTTTTAAATAATTGCTTGCCCCAACAAACAATAAACTTGTTTTAATCAGCTTGGAGATACGTTTATCAGCGGTGCCTAATCTATTAATTAGCTACACATGTATAGGAAACGCCCCCTTGGGGTTCGAACTTTGCTTCATGCTTCAGTAATTTCTGTGTTTTTTGCTGTCAAATTTGTGCTGATTGTACAGCACTTTAAAATTCCAAATTTTTAACTTTCTTTAGGCCAGCCCAACTGAAGAACCTGAAGGTCATTTGGGTGAAGTTCATTGCATTTGTTCTTGGCAGTTTCTTTTGCTTCAGTTGACCGTGTGTGCAGTTTTTTGGCCTTCTTTGGAACACCTTTCGGTTATCTGCTTGGCTGATAAATATTGTGTTGCCAGTTCTGAGCTATCTAAATTATTGCAGCCGTAAACATTTGTGCCGTGCCGAAGGGGCATGAAAGGCGTTCTGCTATAAAGATAATGACCGCGTATTGAGAGCCAAATAGCCTGTTGATTAATGACATAATTGTGTTATGTAAACACGGTTAGCCAGGCTAAAATTATCCAACAACATGAAATAGTTGAAGCTATAAAATATTAATTAAGTAGAGAAAATGTTGACTTATTTTTGTTCCAAATCAAGGCTTAAAATTAAAACTATCGAAGATAGTGCAGCAATTGGCGAGTACTTCGACTCTCTGGCAAGGTCAGTTACGGTCGCTGAAGCGTCAAGTTTATTCATATAATTACAAGTACTTTGCCATACATTGTTATGGCTGTTTGCTTAGTTTCAAAAGCGGTTTCTAGGCAATAAAAACAAACACCGATATGCGGTCTCTTGGTGTAAATTGTTAAAATGTTTCAATTTGTTGCTGTAAAACACTTTTACGACGTCATAAATAAATACACAAATATTGGGGAAAAGTGCCCAAAAAGGGGTATACATTTAATAGCTAGAATAAATAGTTGAAGTATGGCTTAAATATTTTTAAAACTACTTTCCCTTATAGGACTTTTGCTGGGAATTTGGCGAGTGTTGGTCTTTGGTCAGTCATTCATGGAGTTTCCAACGTTTACTTAAATATGAGAGAATTCGAAAAAATAGTTTGTTAATCATTATTTAAATACTATTCAGTTCTGTTCATACTTGTTGTCAAGTAACCCTCAAAAATGTATCCCTTCGAGTACCATTTAGAGATTTTTGCCATTCCCAAAACTTGGATATTATTCATTCATGGTTTCCCCCTCGTTAAACCCTAAGTGCTTGTACAATGGGCATAAACTTACATTTGTAGTTTTTTTTGCTTTGTTTAGCTTAGGTTCAAGCACATGCGACGTCAGCGATTTGGATTGCTCAAAGTCAAAGTCTAACTCTGGTCTGGGCGGGAGACATGTGTTCGGCTGCAAATAAATGTAGCTACAAGTGAAAGCATTCTGGTGACGGAATGATCCACCAATCGAATGAAACTGATTTTGTGTACTTTGAGCAGTTGTTAAGTATAAACCTCTTGCAACAATTACTCAGCAAGCAAAGTTCTTTTGTATTTGTATTTTGTTGTTCTTTTACACCCATGAATGAATGGATCGAGCGGGTGTGAAGCTCTTCCCCCCTCAGATGTTCAAAGTGCAAGTTTCAGTTCTCGTTCTTGTTGGTTTATCTTAATTGGATCCATGTGTTTAACATTTCGATATGAAATTATTAAGTTTCTTCAGGTGTTTCAGCTGTTACTTCTCCACTGCTAACTTTTAGCTTATCTTGTGGGAATCCATGGAAACTTTTTGTTTTGTATACGTTGCAAATCTACAGATTAGAGCTCCCGGGGAGAGGCTCTATATATAATCCTTTATTGGTCATGGCATTGATGGAAACGTGGAAGTTAAGTGATTTGTGATACGAAGGCCATAAAATTAGGAATACATTTGCCCGTCAATCCAGCGATAAGCCTAACATTGTGCTATAAATAATTAGGTTGTTGACTTGCTAAGAGAACATAGAAATATTAGCATGGAATTGTGTAGCTCTTGCAGCGCTTTTGTCCCACTGTTCCGAAAGTGCTCGATGCCAGGCCTGCCGTGTGGGGCCATAAGATAAGTTTGTTGATCGAATCTTTCGTATGTTTTGCTAGTAAATCAAACGAAAATCGAACGGAGTGCATTTGTGTGCGTTATCTTTTTAACAAATGTATTTAAATACTCATTAACGGGGGGACAGAAGCGGAGCTCGCTAAAGCAGGTGAGGTCGCAAAACAGCAACAATAGCAAAATAATAAACGAACAAAATGCTTGGCTCAGCAACTGAAAAAAAAAGGAATCCAAATGCTCGGCAATAAAAACAAACAACAAATACTTCAGGGAAATCGAAAACAATGAAAGAACGACAAAGAATGAGGAGCAATTGCGACTAGGAGATACCCACTAATGGGATGGAACATATTTAATTTTATTTTAAACATATTAAAAGTATTTCCCCATCTCCGACCCCATTCTAATTAGGATTGTGGAAGATTTCATTGGTTTTCTAGCTCCCAAGTATGATCCTTTATCCAATAGATCATCTACAGCTTATATACCCTCATCATCCACTACCAATGGATACTTACACGTCGACGCCTTAGCCAGCGACAACAAATCGTATCAAGTGTGCAGACTTTGCCCTATGACTACACCAAGTGTGCAGCTAAGCAACACAACACACATTATACGATATCTGTTTTGTGAGGAAATGCAAGAGTGTGCCTGAGAATGAGTATAAGTCGACTTTAGCAAGGGGCTGGGGTGATATTTGCGGGTATGGCAAAACAAAGAATCGAACACGTCCCGCAATCACACGACAAACGGAATCCAATAACAATATCAATGACAAAAGCAGCAGAAACAATGATAACGTTCACCACACGATACAATGCCCCAAAGAACTAAAACGAAAGAAAAGCAAAACAAAAAGTGTGAAAAGAGTACCCCCGCAAACTCCCACCCTTTGCTTTGCGATCTGCTACCTGCTCGCTGGCCCAAAAAAGCTCAAGGAACACCAACAATCGATCAGTCAGCGCAGGGTGTATTATGATAGTGTGGGGTGTGCTTGTGAGTCGCGTTTCTCATTCGATCTATAACTCTTTTGGCAGTGAAATCTGTGACAAATTCGGAGACAACATTTAAAAGAAAAATTTGTGTTGCTTTAAAACAAAATATTTCCCTACCTTGCATTATTATACCTTGATTCAGCGCTGATTAATGCATCTGTCGCTGCGCTGCCGCTGTCGCTGAAAGCAGAGCAAAAATGCATGTGAAAGCGGCGCTGCTTTTACTGGCTGCCAGCGCCTGTCGATCGTTCTGCCCACGCCACTGCTGCTGCTGGCGCTGCTCGGCCGCCCACTGATAAGGATTATGAGCTGTGATTAGAATACTTTCGATGTCGCTGCCATGTCTCTGCCGCTGTGCTCTGGCTCGACTGTACGTTTAACAAGAACATAAAACATTCGATAATAGCCATAGAAGCAAAATATTTTTGGGCTCTCTTATCACTTGACTTGAGGACTCTGCTTTTGGACTTTAGTCGAAAGTAGTTTTGCACACCCTGTAGAATGAAAAGAACAGATTAAGGGTAGATGTAACATTGGGAACTTCGTGAAAGCGTATAATTTAAAGGTAATTTAGAGTAATACTTGCTGGGAAATTCCACCTAAAATATATCAGAAAATGTAGTAAAATTTGTGTCCGTAAAACTCCAATCCAAGGAAACATTTTTCTAAATTCAAAATTACATTTAAGCTTAATTTGAGCGCACAAATCTTTGGTAGATAACAATCTTAGGCATCTACACGGTAATAGCAAGTCAACCTCGAAGCGTCAACATGATGTTTTATTGGCATTATGAGTAGCTTCACAAACTGTGAACTGTTTCCGCTGTCAGTAGGCAGGCAGGCACGGCTGGCCTGGCCTTTCTGTAATTGCTTTTTCGTACTTATAATTTTTGGCAAATTTACTTTACTTATCACGCTACAACTGAAACGGGGAATGGAGATGGGAGGCAGGCTAAGGTAAGGGGTTCAAGATCTGAGCCACATGTCAACATCGTCAGGCCTCAATCTCAACGATCAATGACGACACAAAAAACCCAGGCGGGAATAGGTCTGGCCTAAAGCTCGGGCTTGGGTTCGGGCTCGGGTTTGGGGTTCGGGTTCATCTGGGGCTGCACTCTGTGTAAGGGCGTAAGGTGATTGACAGTCGGAATGGTGACCTTTTTTTCGCTGTTGAAACTCTCTTTCTCTGTCTTTCCAGTCAACGCTCGTCCAAGAGATAAGGAATGGAATGGAAGTCGTGTCGAATCAAGTCAAGCCCCAACGTCGACGTCCACCGATCGCGCTGTTGCTGCTGCTGCTGCCTTCGCTGCCAAGTCGCGCTGCTTCGTATCGCTGTACGACGCCATATATATAATATAGAAGTTAACTCACAAGGGTTTCCAAATGCAAACCGAAATTCAGTTGTCTAGAGCCGCACGAGTCGCGAGGAAGCACAAACAAAGAACACTACTAGAAAAAGTATCAAAAGTTTGCTGAAAGTTAAGAGCCGAATACTAACCGCTAGACTTAGGTAAATACAACCAACTTAAAGTCAATCAGGATGATTGATCAATCAATGATTCGTTCGTTGAGCAAACAAATCAAAAGTGCTGTCCAAAATTGTACACAAAATTAAGATGCAATTTTCGAAAAATGCATTCAGTGATCTCCAGCAAAAACTAACCGCTAAAACGCATTTCTAAAACACGCAGGCCACCCACACACAAAGTAATACCAGAATCCAGATACAAATCCAAAAGCTACAATGGCGGCCAGCGATATCAGCGAGGAGGCATTCAATTTGCGTGTTGGCTATCTGAAGCCCGAGACAGTGGAAATTGCACGCGTGGAGCTGCGTGAGACGGAGGAGGTGAAAGCCGAGGCCATCCTGAAGCTGCGGGAGCTGCTGAAAGCCACACCCGAGCTGCACTACAAGGACGACGATGCCTTCCTCACGGTCTTCCTGCGCGCCTGCCACTTCTATCCCGAGGGCGCTTTGGAGAAGGTACGTACACAAATGTCCTGAAAGTGAAAGATTTCTGGGATTGCTACTCTTTGTAACCCTTTGTTCATTATGGCATTAATATATTGAGCATTCCTTTTACTTTGTTCTTCGCTTTCTTACCCTTTAGAAAATTATATTTTTATTTGAACAAAGTCATGCAAAAAAGTTTCTCTTTGCCATATCCATCCATCAAATCCTTAAACTCTTTGCATATCTTTTAGTAACTGCATTTCACTGCATTCTCAACAATTTATTATCTACTGATTTCCACATTCAATACACTTACAATGGCATCTCTTGCTTTTAATCGTTCACTTTTTTCAAACACATAAATCGAACGCCTTAGAAACAAGACCCAATGGCTGTCACGCTATCAACAAATGGCTGACGAAGTGACTTGGTATTTTTGTTTTTCTCTGTATTTGAAAGATAATCAAATGTTTAGGGCGTCTCGAGTCTCTTATCGGCAGCAAACATCGGACAGAGACGAGAGTTATTGGAAAGAGGAGGTCTATAACCTAAGTTGAAGCAAATGGATAGAAACTGAAGGAAAGATTAGCTAGAGAGCAATGAATTGCATTGAAAAAGATGGCAGATTCCAAATAGTAGGGATAGGAGCACAAAAAGCATACCATCTTCCTGTTTTTAACCAACAACGTATGATCCACAAATGATCATTGATTAAGTACAAGACAAAACCTCGTCAATGTTCCCATTTCTCGCTGCTGATACGCTTTTGAACCCGCTGACACAAATAGGCAGTCGAGGAGGGAGTCAAACGCTAAGCGGATTCGATTTATAATGGGACTCGTTCAATGCATATACCAAGTACATCTGTACGTATATTATATGTACATCTTTTGTAGAGAGTAATGTACTGAATACACAACACCAGTGGCCTGGAGACTCGACCATGTCATGCCACAAATCCGAGTCACGCCATTTTGTTTTTATCATCATAGGAAGCCGGCATCGCATAAGTTTTATAAGCATTTTATTGTTCTGTCCAACGGTCAGAAGAATGGCCTTATCGATCGTCCGATTGTAATCTAAGAATGTGGCGCTACTAATGCTTCCCTTTGGCAACTGTTTTTTCTTTTATTTGCAGATGAAAACCACCGCCACGTTCCGTAAGGAGTATGCGTCATTGGTCCATGGCCTGTTGGTCGATCAGGTGAAGGAGAAGTTCATCAAGGGCAGCGTGATCAATGTCCTGAAAAACTGCGACCAGAAGGGACGTCGCATGCTGATCGTCAACTGTGGCAAACTGTGGGATCCCAGCGAGATCAGCAGCGATGAGATGTTCCGCATGCTCTACATGGTTCACATTGCCGCCCAGCTGGAGGAGGAGACCCAGGTGCGTGGCGTTGTCTGCATTATGGACTTTGATGGCCTGGCCATGAAGCAGGTGAAGGCACTGTCGCCGAGCTTCTCCAAGCGCCTGCTCACCTTCATCCAGGAGGCAATGCCGCTGCGCATGAAGGAGGTGCACTTCGTCAAGCAGCCCTTCATTTTCAACATGGTCTGGTCGCTCTTCAAGCCCTTCGTCAAGGAGAAGCTGAACAAGCGCGTAAGTGTTACCACAACCATAAACGAACCATTGGGAATTTTACTGAGTTTTTATCTTCTCTTCTCTGGCTCGAAACAGATGCACTTCCATGGCAGTGACATGAAATCCCTGCAGAAGTTCCTCGATCCCTCTATCCTTCCGGCCAACTACAAGGGCTCTCTGCCAGCCATCGACTATGGCGGCCAGGAGTGGTTCCCCGCCCTGGAGAAGCAGTCCCAGTACGTCTCCGAATGGAGCGAGCTGGGCCCCGCCCAGTGGTAATACATCTCTCCCAACCATTCCAGAGGTGGCACTCGATCCTAGCTTATCCTTACTACATTTGTAAATACTTGCAACATGTGTTTTCTTAGTTCGTAACATTTTGGCAATTAACTAGTTACATAATACTATAAACCAAACAGAAAACTAAACTTTAGTTGTGGATTTTGTTGGGCATACTCTGGGGGAAGCTGCAAGTTCTTGGCATACTTTGGGGGAGACTTTAAGCGGAATATGAATATCTTTGCTAATGGTTCTGTTGACCAGCTCTTTATTCGTATGAAGATTTCTTTGGAACCCTTTTACTTCGTTTATCGGGTACTTGTTGGGTATCATACGAGTATTTGCAGAAAGACTTTTCATGTTTTCAGATTCCAATTAAGTTCTTTCGATGCACTACTAAACATATTCGATTACCTTAAGTTCCCCTCAAATTAAACAACAAATTCCAGACCCTATCAATTACTATACCAATTTGAATATTGTTCCAGTCGCCTACCAAGAATATTTTTTAGGAACTCTTTCAGTTCACTTTCATTTGAGTAAATCACTTCCAATTCCAGCTGCCTATTACCTTATCTATTATACACATTTACGAGTAGTTTTGTATCTTGAATCGTACTTCACCAACTACTTGAATACAACCTGTAGGTACTACCTGTTCCCACTTAAAATGTGATCAAAAATTACTTATGTTGAACAGCTCTACCAATTCAAGAGTATTTACGATTCAACAACTATTACAATTCAACACTGATCCGACTGAAGTAACTTTTTAATTCGAGAAAGTAATTCCCTTTACAATCCTGTATCTAACATTAATTCCTTTCTTTTTAAATCTATAAACCCTAGGCAAGATCTGTGTACCATCCACATATTTACAATTCAAACTAATACGAGAATATTCCCCAACCATTTTCAAATGAAAATCCTTTTTCATATCTTTTTAAGAATTGGCTAGTACATGCGTGCGAGTGTGTGTGTGTGTGTTATGAGTTTATTTCAACGCGTCCTTGGACATTCAACTAGTTAGCCTCCATTTTCATAGTGGACATGATCAACAAATTTGATTAAAGCATAAACTATTATATAGATTGTTTTGTATTGTATTATAATGTATATCAAACGGAAATTTACAGCTCTGAGAGTGAGTTAATTCGAATATCATTCATAGTATTATTGCGTTTCCCCAGATTGGACACTACACCGAATGTTACACAATTAAATATTTAAATATAAATAGCGCTAAGAATCAGATGAGTGCCAGCGTGTGTGCCAGGAAAGACGGCAAAACCAATAGAAAATTTACAATATTTGATACGTGGACGCGTATGCTTGTATATAGGGGTAACATCGAATAGAATCCATTTATCCAATTTTGGTTTCGTTGGCGTGTCCCTACGAGAATCTTGTGGTGGAGTTGGGGTGGTGGGTGTTGGTGTTGGTGCCGGGGCCGATTTACAATATCATGTTTTGGGGATCCTCGATATAGTCGCGGAAATGTTGCAACCATCTGGCTGCCACGGCGCCATCCACCACCCGATGATCGGCACTCAAAGTGACGGTCAGCAGATTGATTTCCTTG
Source organism: Drosophila subobscura (assembly GCF_008121235.1). NCBI lineage: Eukaryota > Metazoa > Arthropoda > Insecta > Diptera > Drosophilidae > Drosophila > Drosophila subobscura. Next base: position 12,852,929 of record NC_048534.1, on the reverse strand, counting down.
AAGCTGCAAATGGAAACACAAAGATTATATCTTAAGGGTTCGCAGAAGAGCGCTGAGTGGAGCTCACCCTTTGAGGCTGTCTGGATCCAGAACCAGCTGTTTCGTTGTGGTGCCAATGGCTAAGATGCACGATTGCGGGGGATTAATCACGGCGCAGAATTGGTTGACACCTGAAAAGAAAAGGCAAAATTTAAGGTATACCTTCTGCACAATTTTGAAAGAGATTTCCATACCGAACATGCCCAAGTTGGACACTGAGATGGTGCCGCCCTGGAATTCGTGTGGCGCCAACTTATTGGCGCGCGCTTTGGCAGCCAGCTCCTTGACATCCTTGGAGATATCCAGAACGCCCTTGCGATCGGCACCAAAGATAATGGGCGTGATGAGACCCTTGTCCGTGGAAACGGCCACAGAGACATCAACATCGTCGTACTGGCGTATGACCGAGTCCATCCAGGCGGAGTTGGCCTCCGGCACCTTGAGACTCGCTATGGCAGTGGCCTTGATAATGAAATCATTGACAGAGACGCGGGCGCCCTGCTTCTCGTACTTCTTGTTGACCTTGGCGCGGAACTTCAACAGCTGCAAAGGGGGGAAAAGTGAGTTTGGAGAACTCTTCCGATTTGTCGCTTACTTACGTTGTCCACTTGGCACTGCGCCGTCACGTAGTAGTGGGGCAGCTGGGTCTTGGACTCCAGCAGACGCTTGGCAATCACCGCCCGCATAGTGGTCACCGGGATGTCCGTGTAGCGGGCACCGGGTGCGGCCTTGGGTGGTGCCGATTTAGCTGCAGCAGCAGGCTGCTGGCCTGCAAGATCACCGGATTTAATTGAGCCATGGACGCCACTGCCTTTGCCTGCACACAAAAGCCGGGGATTAGTAACAGAACATTTGGACGGGGACTAGGTCGGGGATAAGAGGTATTTAGTCGAGCGGTGCATGCACACAGCAGGATGTGGGTGAGTTGGATATGGGATGTACAACCTTGTAGGCGCAGCTTTTGTGCTTCGGCTAGTTTCTTGGCCATGGGGCTGGCATACACCCGATCGCCACGTTGTTCGGCAGCGGTCTGGGAGGTACCTGCGGGTGCGGGTGCTGCTGCTGGCGGTGGTGCGGCGACTGGTGCAGGTGCAGCGGCTGCTGGTGGCGGTGGTGGTGGGGGTGCTGCTGCTGCTGCTGGCGCGGCAGCCGGTGCATCATCCTTAAAGTCCTTGAAAGCAGCCACACTCGCCTGATCGTTCACAATGATGCACAGCAGCTGGCCAATGGGCACATCCTTGGTGCCGCCGGGTATCAGGATCTTGGCCAAATAGCCCTCCTCCGGTGTCTCAAAGCCCATGGTGGCCTTGTCGGTTTCAATTTCACACAGAAGGTCACCTGAAATTGGCAGTTGCATATAAATGGATCGTAGATTATGCCCGAAGCAAGAGCCTACCCACCTTCGTTGAGTTTGTCGCCCTCCTTCTTCTCCCAGCTTACAATGGAGCCTCGCTCCATGGTGGGCGATAGGGCAGGAAGCGGCACACGGAGATGTTCCGGCAGGCTGGCATAGTTGCGGGCAAAATTATAGCTCCAGGCGTTGACCGACCGGGGCCGGCTGTTGACCAAAATGGACCTATCGAGAATTGTTCGTGAATTTGCATTCATTTACTGGCTGTTCAATCAGCTGATTGTCTCATTGTTTATATGTTCATGCACACAAACACACACACACAGGCACACGTGGAAAGCACACGGCAGCAAATTTTGGCCAACATTTCCATCATTATCAGCATTATCACGCATCATATGTATGCACGACCTTGAGGCACGACAACGACACGCACTGAAACACGCTCACGCACACATTGCTAAATACTTGGACACGACGCCGTCAATCAGCAGATAGCTCTGCCGTTGCCTCTGCCTCTGCACCTCACTCGCCGCCCACTCTCCCCCTTTTGCTGGGTCGCTCCTGCTGCAGCATTTGCAATATTACACAACAATTTCTAACCTCAACGATAGGGGGAGAGCAGGCAGCAGGCAAGAGTCGGATGTGAATTGATGGTACCTGCTAGCTTGGAGTTTCCTGGCATTGGTCAGCAGGCGGGTGCTGAGGGCACGCACTCCAACCTGTCCATCGCCGCGTCGGAGGCAGGCAGTGGCTGGTCGTCGGAGGAGCACCGCTCGCAGAGCCCCCAATTCGTTTCGTGTCGTTGCAAGGGAGCGCAGCATTGTCCTATCTCCGTTCTATCTCTGTGTTAGCGTTTGAATTTCAGTCGGCAGCGGGCGGTCTAGACGCGTTGCTTTGGTGTTTAAAATTTAGACAAATAGATCGAGTCGAATGCGGCAAAGTCGAACAAATTTACAAAATGTTACGGGGTCGACCTCTAGTGATAACAGTGTGACGGACTTATCGACAAAATATACTGGCTGACCCACAAAAATATACCGAAATTTACCTAATCATTTTCAAAATAAACAGTCCGTCGACGGAAATCACTTTGCTCGCCTTAGATATTTGGTTTGATTTTACTAGCAAGCTAAGACCCTTGGCCAAGGAACTATAATTTAATCCGATTCAGGCATCAATTCTCCACACGATTTACTAGTTTTCTTTGCTTATTTTTATTGGCTTGTTTACTAAATAAAGTTCAAACTAAGAAGGTGTAAGTAAATAAGCGAACACCCTGCCGATAGCTCAAGCATTCCAATCGTTGATGGGAGTCATTATCGTCTTATTGACGTCCAAAGCGATACAGGGTCACACTGACAGTCTATCGATAGTTGGCGCCTAGTTCAGGGTTGTCTTTTGTTTGAATATTTCAAAAGCTTTGTAGGCGGAATCTTGCATACATTTATACCATTTATAGAAATGATTAATGGCACCCGGATTGATTCAAATTCACTCCGTTTATTGGGTCAAAACAGCGGCAAGGCCATCTATTTTTAGCTTTTAAGAACCCGCCACCTGTATGAAAAGCCAGAACAGGTGGCCAGGAACCCAAAAAACCACTCAAACTGCCAGAAAAATCTCAAGGCTGTACATTTAAGCACTTATTTTAATACATTTTATATTTATTGAAGATTTTGCATAATTTTCATGCAGTTGGTTGATTTAACTATTACAAAATACAACCTGAAATGTCTTAATTAACAATCAATTAGAGATTAAGCATATGTTTACACAATTTATAAAATTAGACATCACAACTGATTTTTTTCGCACGAAATTCGCCTCATATTGAGTGTACTTCAACATGTGCCGGGTTACAGGACACACCAGAGCACCTGATGAAGTACAATAGACATGGGAGACACATGGAATAATATATATTGCATTCTGTAGAAAAGATGATGCCACACACAGATGTTCGTGTCTAGCACCACGCGCGCTACTTCAGGTACCTGACTGCAGTGAAAAAACCAGCCCCGGTCTCTGATTAGCGCGCATGGTAGGAGACTTTCAAGAAGGTGGGCTGTGGGACGAGATATAAAGCCAAGCCCAAAGCCAGGTCCGAGACGGGACCAGACCAGACCAGATGTTGCTTGCTGGTGCTGGCTTGGCAACGCGGTTTTGTGTTCTGCTGCCACTGCAACAAATGGCGTCGCTTCCACTTCACTTCATGCCGCGCGAGACCATATTTCATGCGCCATAAGCACGGGAGGAAACGACCTTGTGCCGAGTCCCATGTCCAGCTTAAAGGTTAACGATCTCTCTCGCTCTCAGCATATGCTTGTCTCTTTCCAGGCTGTTGCCGCTTTTTCTGCTACTGCTGCTGCCGCTGATGACTTCATGCGACGCCGCCACATAATGGTTAAGCTTTTGCTCTTTTTTCCTCTCCGCTGTGGCGGCTGCTGCTGCTGTTGCTGCGGATGTCTGCCCCTGAAGCTCTTGCCAGTTGTCGATTTTATGCAATAACAATACCAAATTAGTCATATGCTTCTTTGCACACCTCGTTCTGGCCACCATACACAGACATTACGTGCTAATGACTACATAAAAGAGAGGGAGACACTGGGACAGAGAGAGAGAGAGAGAGAGAGAGAGCCGCCAGCCAGCCAGCCATCCGAGGACGTGACGTCATCAGAGGCGAAAAATGACGATTATTACATTCATTCAGCAAATTTTTTCGCAATTGGTGTCGGGCCCGGCAGCTAGAGACCCTTGATATTCTATATTTGAAATTCTGTAAAGAAAATAAGCAAAAGAAACGACTGCAGTGAAAAATAGTGAACAAAAAAGTTGCAAAGAGCGAACAGACAGACGGAGTGGATCACGAAAAGAAAGAAATATCTCATGAAAAAAGAGAGGAGTGTGAAAATGGAATATAGAAAAGTGGAAACAGTTGAGACGAGCAAATTGTGATATTTGTAGAGAAAGAAAAAGTGATAGGCAATGGCTTCACCTTGTATCACATACCCTTTGGAGCACCGCTTTGAAAGCCAAGAACAAGAGAGCCCGAGAAGAAGTAATGACAAAGAGCGCTGCTTCGACAGAAGCAACGAAAAAGAGTAGGGAGAAGAAAACGCGAAAAAAGAACCGGCGTTTTGTGCTCTCCCTCTGTCCGCCTCTCTCCGCTGTTACTAACCGACGCAGCAGCAGCACAGGCCGACGAAGCAGCAAAGCTACGTGCGTGATCACTCACAAATACACACACGTACACACACAGCAGCTGAGAGACACACACGTGCCCGCCCCACTACATTCGCGAATTCTCTTTTGTCCAAGACATTCACACACACGATTTCACACATGTGCAAAAAGAGGTATAAACTCAAAATTAAAATTTTGCACACAAATTTTGTTGGTACGTTTAAATTACCAGCTTGCTCAGCCGAAACTTTTAATTCTCTTTTTTACAACGCCTCATAAATTTTGCAGCAGCCGCGCTTCGAAAATGTATGCGCGAATGGGTGTGTGCGAGCTTATGATGTGTCAGAGATGTCGGCAGCGATCGCGAACAGCTTTTGCTTTTCGACTTGTGAATAATTGCGAATTTCTGTTCGAATGTCGCAGAGTACATACATATGTACATATGTACATATATATATCGCTTATATATTCGTTTGTACATACATGTAGGTATGCGAGGCAGCCATGTCTGCTATGTGTATGTGTCTTGCTTGGGTGGGGCATTCCTAACCTCAAATAGTAACAACGACGACAACTGCCGTCCCGAGTGCATGTCTGTGTGAGTGGGTGCCCATACCCTCTCTGTCTGGTTCTCTCTCTCTCTTGATGCAGCGCTGCAGTGCAAGCACATGCTTTTGGCCCCAGCCAAGCCGCCTTCTATGCCCTTAACCCTGACTGAGCGACAAAAAAAAAATGGAAGCTAAAACCAGCTCACAGACGATCAGCCACACGCACACATAAACAATTTGCTATTTTCATGTGTGTTTGTGCGGTGTCTGGGGCAGAAAAAATGTTGTCTAAAATTAATATTTGAGCGACAAAAAGTTTTTGCAGGGGCAACTCTGTCCTAGTGTGTATGAGTGTGACTGCGGTACTCTGTGCTGGTGTGAGTGGCGCGTGTGGGCAAAAAGGAAATTTGGAAGTATGTAGAATCATGTGGTCGCTCGCATTCACACACACACACACACACACACACACACACACTCAGCCTACAAGCTGCCGCCTCAAACATTTGCGTCACTTAATTGTTGCTGCTGCTGCTGCCTTGTGATATCAAAATGCTATAAATAAGTCTTGAACCTCTTCTTCGACCAGCAATTCTCTCGGCCTCTCTGTACTGTTCTTCGCTCTTTTCGCAATTCCTTTTTTCTTCGCGGAAAACCCCAGAAGCTCCAGGAGAAAGAAACCACGTTGATAGTTTCCTCTCCCTCTCGCAAATTTCACAATATGTTTGCAGTTCCGCTTTGAACTTTTTCTTTCTTTGGCATTTCCGTTGCATTTTTCTTGTAAATTGTTCACCGAACACTCACGCACACTACCACACACACGGACACACGCGAGTGTACTTTTAACAGTTTTAAACTTTTTTCGTCTCATTGCTCTTTGTCGCCGTCTTCGTTGTCTCTCATTTGGTGCAAACTGAACGACTGTGCGGCCGCCCAGACACGGCCTGGCCTTTTATTTTATTTATTGAGAACGTCGTCGCCGCCGCCGTTGTCGTAGTCGTTGTGGTCGTCTGGGCCGGGGGCCGCCGCCTGTCTGATTTTGACTTTGCCCAAGCTCTTCGTCGAGCCAAAAAAGCCAGAGATAAATTTTTGCAGAGGCAAGAGAGTGGAGAGCGAAGAGTGGAGATTGGGGCTTTTGGGGAGCGAGCGAACCGCGCACGCCGGCTGTTGCGATCAAAATGCTCAATGCTCAATGTTTCTGCTTAATCAAAACCCAAATGCGCGAATTTTATTTCCACACACACACATATTGGCAGAGACTTCGTCGACTGCGGCGTCGTCGGAGCGAGACTGTATGTGTTCACTGTATGTGTTGCCGTTTCTTTCGCACAGTGGCGGGATATTATACTGAGAAGCTCTGTTTCCTGCTTCCACAAATGCATGTGCTGGTGGTACAGTGGGTATTCTTGAACGGAGATATGATTTAAATGGCAAAATGCAAACAATTTGAAATTCACACCTTTTCATTCCGTTTGGCAGTTGCTGCCAAGAAGAATATGAAGAAAATTTACCATTTTTGTGAATGGTTTTGAATACTAAAGCCAAACATATTAGATTTAGCCTAGAGCTTTTGTGTTAGGAAGTTCATTATCACGAATATTCACTGTATATACATTTGCCAGTTCTCAGGCGAGTTCCTTTGTTATAAAACTGCACCACCAACCAACAGACTGCAACAGAAAAGCTTTGCACAGTGGGCTTAACCAATAAATAAGTCAACATCTGTGAAACGTATAAAGTATTCTGGAAACACATGGAAATTAGCGAAAACACTAACCCAGCTGTTTCTCTTATCTATTGGAATTTGTAATGACTCGAAACGTTTCATGGAGCTCCCATTTTACTTATTTAAGTACATGTGTACAGTTTAAGTTTCTGGAAATTTACTGCAGGTTGAATCAACATTATTTTAGTCGGTTCGCTTATCTACTGACACTGAGATTATGAAAGGGTTTTTTTCTAGAAATTCCCAGTATCATATTGCTAAAAAAAAAAGTGGATGATTGTTTGCGAATATCTGGAAAGTATTGCATTAGAATTCCTGGAATTCTTTCAGTTGTTTCCTATAATAAACCTAAAGCTTCAATTACGTACATTTGCCATATGTTTTAGTGCTAATTTCGCCCACTGTGCACTTCTATGCTCGCTCTGGCTCTGGGTCTGGCTCTCTCTCTGGCCCTGCTGCTGCTGCTGCTCTCTCACTCTCTGCCCGTTGCATATGTATGCTTTTTGGCTATAAACATGTTTGTCTTCTTTCCCCAGCCAACTACAAACACATCCTGTCTGCTGCTGCCGCTGCTGCTAGCAGAGCCGCCCTTTCCCCTATGTCTACCTGTCTCTGCATCAAGCGACAATGTCAATGCGCTCGTCTCTGTCTCTTGGTGTGTTGTGTGCGCCTGTGTGCACTTTTTCTGCTGTTGCTACACACGCCGATCCATACCCTATCCCTCCCATTCTTGAACCTCCTTCTGCTACTCGCTTTGTCTCACCAGACGGCCATGTAAACGTGTTGTAGGTTTCGGTATTTCTTCCATGATTCATGCAACCATATGATGATGTGATGAAAGCAAAGAGTCTCACAGATGATGGGTTGGGAAGGGTACCGGTCTTCTAGAGCAAGATGTGATTAGAACGAATTTCTATGCTAATATTGAGCGTTGGAGATAGTACGAATCGCACAGTAACGAGTACAAGGAGCAGATAATGGTTGGTAGGTCTTCCAAAGAAAAGCATCTTTGATCATAAACCGAGTATATGTATTTCTTTATCTTAAGATTTATTTTTTTGGGCAAATTTCACTATAAACCTACGTACTAAAATTACTATCTAGAGCTAGCAACAAATAAAGTACACATACACACAAATACTTTAGCGATACTTTACGAGCTAGTACAGTAAAACCACAAATAATAAAATCTCTAGGCAAATACGCATCAGGATGATGATGCAGGGTACATGGGTGCAGAGTCATCGTCATCCATAAAGCATGCCGCGGCATGCTTCCAGCTACGGCGTTAAGGCGATTCAGCACTGGGCTGTACTGGAATGAAGGGCTGCCAGCGCAGACAGGAGTCGTCGATTTTGGGAAAGGTACCGCGACGTTTAACACGCTCCTCATACTCATCCAGAACGTCCTGGCAAATAAGATTAGCATATTAGTAAAGTGATCTATAGAAGATCAAAGATCGCATCGAATTACTTACTTGCTTTTTGAGTACTATGTGCTTGCCCTTCCAGTACTTCATCATGCCCAGAGCCTGCAATGTGCTGACTATATCATAAGAGTATATGGCCATTTCCTAAAGATGGGGAATAAATATAAATTCTTCTTTTATAAATAATTCTTAGTTGTCATTACCTGAGATACATCCTTGATGTTCAGGGAATTCCCTGAACGATTGCACAAATAGTCCAACAGCACATCTTTCCAGTAGGACCTGTACGAGATCAGGCCCAGATCGGATAGCGGTTTCTCCGGCGAACCGATTTTGCCCTCCACTCGTGTCAGGAGATAGCCTGCAAAATAAGGAACAAATTATCGTCAAATAAGGTTCAGCATAAGCCCTGTAAGTATGCTATAGATAGAGTAACAACTCCAAGTTCCGGTGTATTATTTATGGTGACCAACTTTGTCCCGCCCCTCAGCCGGCTGTGTGGTGCGGTAAGAAGTGTTCTGCTCTGCCCAGGCCTGGTTTGGGAGTGTGTGCGTGTTGTGTCTAGACAGGATTCCGCAAAGTATTCAATGGTTGGAAAGGGACGAAATGGGGGGTACATTTAAACAACGTTCTGGCGTACATTCAACCCAGCGACAGTGTCACCCCCAAAGACCCACCCCAAAAGACCCGAGGACAACGACGACGTCTGGCAGCAACAATTCCCAACAACTCTAGATAACAAAGAGGCGAGCTTTGAGGATCGAAGTTTTAGATACCCTCAAAGACTGAATACTGTTATGGTTGGTTACATTTGGGTGATCTTAGAAGAAGCTATAATTTTTTTTAAGGAAAGTCCGATTTGGAAAACCATATGAATAAGGTCTAAAAACTCTTGCAAACTGAGGGACTTCTGTAGCTCGTGTTGGATGAAATATACTTCCTTCTCTGTTGAAAATTGTAATATGTACTGGGTATATAAAACAGAGGCAGCAGCCACAGCGACAGAGAAAGCAGCCGTCGTAGCCGCAGCGGCAGCAACAGCAACAATGAGTGCAGCTAAGTAAATTGACGAGGACGAGGACACACGGTGCCCTCACAACATAAAATCCACTGAGGCAGGCTCGGGAAAAAAACTTGCAGTCAGCCACCAATACAGGCACATAGACAGCGAGAGAGAGAGAGCGAGTGAGAGACACACAGCCGAGAAGCAGAGGAACGTAGACGCGCAGACACACTCAACGGGCCAGACGGCAGACACAGCTGTTGGGGGAGAACGGGAGGGAAATCCTGACTGCTGGGCGCAGGGTTGCACGCTGGCAAAAGCTTCCACGAGCATCGTGGTTGCGCTGCTTTTTTGCACGGCTGTCAACAGTGGGAAATAATTGAGAAAAATGCAGCAAAATATGAAATGTGTGCTAATTATAACTAAATTAATTAATACCCAATATTATTTTTGAAATTAGGGTAAATAAGTGGAGCACTTTCATGTATAATTACATTACATACATACATGGCACGATTCATTCTCTGTCAAAACATTTTCATGTTTTAGAATTGTAATCAAAAATGTTATAGTCTGCTATAGTTATCCCACTGTATAGACCATTTTATGCACTCCAGAGGGGGGAAAGAGATGGCCCGTGGCTTTTGGTCGCTGGGGGACGTTTTGGGTGCCACTTTGATTTCTTTGTGCCGCACTTCGCTCTCTCTCACCGGGCACCGTCCCTCTGCTCGTGAATTTATCACGGCGAAGCGGCAGGAGCGGGTACATCGGAGGTGCGGCTGAAGGCGGAGAGTGTGAGTGGAAATGTCGAGACGACTTTATCGATCCATTTTGATTCCCATTCGGTGGACGGCGGGCGACGCGACGCGAACTCGAACGCTGACGATGCGAGTTCTGTTCTGCTGAATGTTGCATAGCCACAGGCGCTTTGAGTACCCGAGTAAGGATTTACAGAAAGAAAAATGCTCTCTAAAAATGTTTAATAAAACAAAGAGAGAAAGAGAGAGAGATGCAGTGTAGAGAGCAACTTTAACTCAAATTAGCAAGGCTCTAATTATTATTTTTTCTTCCTTTTTCTAGACCTAGACAGTCGGCGAAGCGATAACAACAAAGTGAGTAATGAGTACCACGTACGCTCTTTGGGTTGAGAAGTGCCACCAGCACAGTGGTCCAAGCATGGCTTCAAAACTGTGACAATACTGTCTGATCAGCTCCAAATTTATTTTTTAAATAAATTTAAAAATGAATTTTACGTAAACTCTTAAAACAAAAACGCTGTCCAAACGTATTAAGTTTCCATTTCTGGAAATTTTCAGTTTGTTTGAATTTTTTGACTCATGAAAGTTATCATTTTTGAGTGGCCACTGTAGCCACCAACACGAAGAGGACGACGCCCTTTCATTGTGACCTGCCCTGACCTTTGTTGTCTGCCGCCGTCAGAGCCTGTTGTTGTTGTGTCTGCAGAATTGTATTTATTTTCCGCTGCGTATGCGGGAGCGTCCGAAAAAAGATAAAAGGCGAAACTTGAAGGCGGCACGTTTGAACAAATTTTTGGCAAACTTTTTTTTGTTTTTGGCTGCTCGTTTTTTGGGCGAGAAACTTTTTTCACAAGGGTCTGGTTTCCCATTAATTAATACATGGGTTAATGTGAGATAGGGTGGCAACCCTTGCGTAGCGTAAAGTTTTCTCTGTCTCTGTCCATCTCGCTCCGTCTCCCTCTTTTTGCAACTCATTTGCATTTTGCGTGTTGCAGTTATTACACCTGGACATAATGGTATAGCTTTCTCGCTCTGGCACACATGCTCTGGACTGAGAGAGTGAGAGAGGGGTTCCCACTGCCCTTAAGGTAACCCCTAGAACGGACCCACAACCAGCTGTCTGTCCAAAAACCGTTCACCTGCCTCCAATGCCAATTCCCCCTCTCTGAATAATGACGAAAATGATTTGCCCGCTCTCTCACATAGTAGTACCTTCCTCTCTCACACTTGCTAGTAAGCTCTCTCTCTCTTTGACCAACACATCACTCTTTTGCCGGCCGGCACTTGTCTGTGTCTGCTTGTGTCTGTGTGTGTGTAAGGTCAATGTCGTTTCGTTTCGTTCGTTCGTTCCCCCCGCTGGACGACGCCGACGCCATCAACGACGACCACATTGCATGTACACTGTACATACAGACCGTCGCCTCTGCCGGCGTCGACGTCGACTTTGACGCTATTCAGCCACGCAGCAGAAACAACAACAATGAATGACTCAAGTGCTGCTCTGCTCTCTCTTCTCTACTCTCTTCCAAGCTCCTGGAAGCCACTGTCTGATGCAGCAGGGTGATGTGATTCTTTCCGTGGGTACTCTTTTGTTGTAACCTGGGCAAGGGGGTATTACTGTTCTGACTAAACTTTTGCCATTAAGACATGGAAGCATTTCCCAATCCTATAAGGAATATTCCTATACCTTTTCTTGATCATCTCGAGCAACATTAGTTCCATGTTTCTGGGTATCTCCAAGACTTGATTATATTTTAATGACTATATTCATGGGGTAGATCAGTATTGCAGGGTATCTAAAGCTTAGACCCCAACACAGCCTTTTTTTCTCATATTTTAATGTCTTGTCTTATTTATGTCTGCTTTTGTAGTCTTCGCCTGGATTAATTTTAAGCAATTTTTGAGAAAAAAAAAAAAGGCACAAAATAAGCAACGTTAAAAATTACTTATGCACTGGATCCACGTTCATATCCATGGTAATGTGTGTGTGTGCTCGTAAGTGCAGCTTTTGGTCTACGTTTAATTGATGCAGAAATTGCATGTTCTTCGTTTCGGCTTACCTGAGCGGACAGCGGGTAAAGGCATGGAGAGGGGTGTGTGCAGCTGGAGCGAGGGGGAATTTCAATTGGAAAGTCCAGTCCCAAGACTCTGGCATGCTTGAAACTTTTCTCATGCAATGGCAATGATGATTATTTTCCACAAATACACGCAAAAGCAGTCAAAAAGGCTACGGTAGGAAACACATGACTCGACATAGGGATACTCAGTGCTCGATGTACATGTATAAATTCATGATTGATGGAGGGTGCACTCGAACGGACTCATAACTTGCTTTCTTCATTTTTCATTACTTCATCCCCTTGGCCCTTTGCAAACATTTAAACGAATTTAACAATCCCCAAATAAATACTGGGTATCAAAATATACACACACACACCCATGACTCACATGAAGACCCCACAAAACGAAAGAAAAAAGAACCAGAAAACGAAGAGGCAACAGCCATAATCAATATAGCCAGACATTTTTTAGTGTCTCATTATTTATAATCCATGATTTAGCTACCATTTTTACTCGCACTAACCACTAACCATGGCATTACTAACTAGCCGCCTCATTTAGCCACCATTTTCAATGGAATTGTCGGCTTCTGGTTAGTCAAACGAATATGATATCAATTTACAGATTGGCGCTCTAGTTAAAGAATTGCACGTCAACTAACAAAAGAGAAAATTCCACATAAAATGTTTTAATGGAATAGAGACAGACTTTGGTAATCAGTGCAACGAAATGTTTTCATTTTTCAGGTTGATTTTGGATTATTATAATTTATAGTTCGAAACTAAGAAATGTTTGGGAATTTCAAAAATGGCTTATGAGCTAGTCTTTCAGGGATTAATTGGAGGTATTCCATGTTATTCAGGAATAAGTCGATGCAAAGCTTCAAGAAATAGATTTAAGGTTGCCTGTGAACTAGTAGTTATAATTTAGACTCAGAATGAGGGAGACTCAGGTGCAGTAGATCTCATGGAGCTGCAGTGCATAACCTGTACGTGACAGCATCAAATTAATATAAAACTATGTACTTGCCCTTGAGCATGAATTTGCATTGAAAGATGAACATTATGAGCATAAGTTGTAAAGAAGGTATAGATATAAACATTTTAGTTTGCAAGGCAAACGAATAACTTCTTCCCACAAGCGTTCAATAAAGGGCTCCCACTTTTCCTTCACTTAATGTCATATTTTTGCATTAATTGTTCCTCTGCCACGAACTGCCTTAAATCTATTTATACCCACATAAACGTTCATAAAATATATTTAATGAATACTTACTGAAATCGATGAGTAATCTTCCATAACCCTTCCTTTGATATGGCGGCAGTGTTAGGATGCATGAGACATTGTAAAACGAGTTTTTCTCTTGCAGGAAAGGAATGTGCTGGAACAAAAACAAAACCGAAAATTGTATAAAAATCAATTCTATATTAGGTGAATCTTAAACTAAAGCACTTTAAAACAATGTGGCTATTGATTCTGCAGCACAAACAAAAGGTTAAAGATATTATAAAAATTGAATCAATGGCAAATACTTAAGAACAATTCCAGACAGAGAGATATACGTACGAATGTATGTGCTCGGGTAGATGGGGGATGGAATGTACTTTTGGCGGAGATAGGGCTGGGGGATCGGCCAGACATGGGGCCCAGACACACACACCCAGAGTGCTGGGTAAAGGGGTGTGCGGGGGGTGTGGTTGTGTGGAGAGATGACGGCAACATTCATCTGTCGCTTTTGGCTTTTTTCGGCAGTTCAATGACCAGCAAAATGAAATGAATCGATGCTCAGCAGAGACATAGACAGGGAGAGAGAAACATTCGTGGAGAAGGAGAGTCGCAGCCTGAAAGAGATGGCTATAGCCAGGGAGAGAGAGAGAAGCTGTGCGTAAATAATATAAACGTACGCATATAGCAGGAAAATTGGTGAAGAGGATGGGGAAAAGGAGCCGAAACAGAGCCAGGAAGAGCCAAAGACATGGCCCAGGAGTTGGAGTACAAACAGAGACAGAAAGAGCAGATTCATGGACAGGGAACAGGAGAAGGATCCACAACAAGTTGGGGGGATCTAGGAGACATATACTCTCCGCCGCACACTATGTACACATGAATGGAATGGAAAACGTAGTACAACTCGCACATAGTTAGTTCGTTTATCCCCCAACAGTTTGTCCCCGAAAAAAGAGAGCTGAGAGACTGGGCTCTGGGGGGATCTGTGAATTCGGGACCGGGTTTTTTTTTGTTGCTGCTCTCGGTGCTCCTATCTATGGCAACATTCGGAAATACATTTATGTACATTGCGGGTTTTTCCTTGATGCTTTTCCTACATTTTTCCTTTTTGTTCGTATTGTACGTTTTTCCTTTGTCTGCCATGATGTCTGGTAACGCAGCCACATAGAGACTCCCGGGCTCCCGGGCACACCAAGCGCAGACGCAGAGCCCTGGTGCACAGAGGTGCACGACCTCAATCGTGTCCAACATGCACAGCATCCACGAGGACTGCCTGCCTGGCTGCCTGCCTGCCCCAATCCTCAATGTCTAGCTGCTGTCTGGGCCTGCCCCAAAACCGGTGGGGGGACCCGACCTGGGCCTGTCTGCTGGACCTGCTGGGAGTCTGAGTGCTTGGAGGTTAACTGTGGGACAAAGGATTGCCGAAAATTATCACCGTCAATGGAGGGGCAGGCCATGTAAACCAAATAGTACGAGGAACGGAGGCATTTACCGTGTGTGTTCCGATGATGTTTCCAATTCGGAGCTGCATCCCCGAGCATTCAACGGGGATGCTGCGCCAAGTTTTTGGAGGGGCAAACCAACGACATGCGCAATTTGTAACACAAACCCAGTCTCTGCCAGCGCCCCGAAAACTTTTGCATTCTGCAGTAAAACTGCAGCAGCAGCGGGAGCAGCAGCAGAGGGAGCAACAGCAGCGACGGCAGCAGCAGAGGGGCCACACCATGGGGGAGGTCAAGAAACCATTTGCTGATTTTTAAAGCTGGGGAAATCTCTCTCGTTCGCTCTCGCTCTCTGCGTCTCTCTGTCTGTTGGCTATTTACCCAAAAAGCTTCGTTCGGTTGACAAAAAAAAAAGGTAGAAAAAAAACCAAGTAATAGAAGAGAAATATCATCTTGTTTTTGGTGGGGCATGGTCAAGGCAGGCGACGTCTGGATCCTGGGATATGTACATATGTACCCGCCACCGTACATGGGTTGTGGCCGCGGCTGCGATTCGGACTGGGAGATGCTGTGGTGGGATGTGGGGTGTCTGTCTCCAGACATAAAGGAATCATAAAACTGTTAAATGTCATTATTCAATTTTGATACACGAAAATCAGCACTGAAAAGTTCTATGCCCAATGGTGAAACTATCAAAATTATTTTCAATTAGCAAACAAATTTTGGGAAATAAACTTTTGGGGCGCATAATTAGAGTAAGTTTTGTCAGACTTTTAGAGGTGCAGCTTTGTGGGGTAAATCTGTACTTGATCAATTATTAATTGAAAGTTTTCTTTAAATTACAGATTCCATTCCAAGCCCACTCTATGACTAAGGCAAGTCCCTAATGAAATAACGTAATTGACTAAAGTTCGCAATGGTGTTTAATCGACAATTATGCTAATAAGTTAATTGTAGCTTTTGGCAATAACTCAGCTAATTCCATAATGGATAAACAGTCATAATTCAATTACTGAGGAAACCTCAAAATACAGACTGGCAGGTTTTATGCAGCAAAAAGGATTTGGACAGAGGAGTCGTAGAAGTTTTGCAGAACTTTTTCCACTCAGAGGAACGACAGAACACGGAATTTTTGTAGATTCACTGCGCATTGCATTATTGTAGTAATATCAGTGTAGTAATATCTCTCAGTGCTCAAATCGACTTAAATTGAATTAAATGTTGATCCGATAGGGTAATTTTGAGAGTATAGAGTTACGTTGTGGTGTATTACAATGAGATTCTACAATTATTTAACACAATCATTAGCTGCAACGAGTTTCTTGTATCATTGTATCATTGAAGCAAGGCAATGTTCCATGGGAATCTTAATTATTAATTAAATTTACACAATGAGTATAATCGATAGGAAATAGATTAGATATATTCGAAAGCGTAGAAAGTGGCTCTAGCGGCTAGAGTCTAGCCACAAAGTAGTACTTTGAGTATGGTTAAAATCAAACTTTGGTACCCAAAAATCGATTCTACTGGTCTAAAAACCAGCCACAGAACTACCTTTCGTTGATATTTCGTTGTATGCAAGAACTGAGCTAATTAAATGTGCCATCATATTTTTTTTTATAGTAGCCTCATCCTTAAGTTTCAATTTTATTCCCCAAAAGTCAAGGATTGTCAAAACGATCTCTTAGCTATTCTAAATTGGAAAGAGAACTAAAATGAAAGGTGCAAATATTTCCTCAAATGTATTCCTATTATAGCTACTATCCCAAAGTACATTCCAATAAGTTCCACCTAGTGGAAAACCTACTCTAATATTTCTAATCTCAATCCCAACCGCAATTAAACTCCCCCTTGTTGCACTCACCTTGCTGAAGTAACCCACAATGTGACAGCCATCGACATCCGCCAGCGTCATGATGTAGAACAGAAACGGTTCCACATCGTAGTAGAGGGTCTTGTGGTCCAGGAAGAACTTGGCCAGCAGGCAGAGATGCTGACAGTATTGCTTGTAGCGCTTGCCATCCACCTGCCAGACCTGCAGCTTGCCCTTGCGGTAGATCTCATCGCCCGGAGGATGCCGCCAGACGCATTTCTCGGCATGCCGCTTGATGCCCGTCTCGGATTTCTGGTAGCGCAGGCAGAACTCGCAAATGTACATCTTGGGCAGGCGGGCAGCATCGTCCGGATACGGCGACTGATACCAGACTTTCATTTTGTATTTGCCCATGCTGATGTATCTGGAAGGGCAAAGGTTTGAGTGCGTCTCTTTTGGGTACAGCAGAAATACTCACTTGATTCCCTTGCCCACGGGCAGATCCTTGAGTTCGTCCTCTATTCGCTCGGAGGCCTGAGCCTGGGCCTCGCGAAACAATTGCAGATCATAGTCGGGCACCAGGCCCGTCAGACTCGGCTCCCGATCCTCGTCCGTGCAGTCTTTTTCAAGCTTAACCTGAAAGCAAACAGAAACGTGTACAGGAAGTGCAACAGTTTGTGGCATGTAAACCCACCTTTGAGTCCAAGAAATTATTATTGATGGGCCGAAAACTCGCTCGAGATTCTCGTATCTTGGCCAGAAATTCACGCTGTTCGGGCGTCAGGGATTTGAGATTTGTGTGCTGATTGCCAGGCGCCGACACAATGTTGATGGGCATCTTGACGCGCTGCTCGTTGCGCAGCTTCCTGTCGTTGGCCCGCTCCTTGCACTCGGAGGCGGACATGTTGTGGTAGATGGGGCACGCCTCGGGCAGAAAGTGCTTGTCCAGATTGCCGCTGAGATGGCCGGAGGAGTCGCAGCCCTCGATGGGGCACTTCTTCTCCGTTTGTGTGATGGGCGACACTGGGCGGGACTTGAGGGAGCTGAAGACGCCGCTGCTGATGGCCACGCCCTCCTTCTTCACTTTGCTCTTGGCACTGTTGAGGATCGAGGGCGCTGGCTTCTTGGCGGGACTCTTGGTGAGCAGCATCTTGTCATCCTCCAGATCCCCATCCGACTCGGAGTCGTCGGTCTCCTCTTTGGGCTGCTGCTTGGACCGGCGCATGCTCAGCGACCGGGTTAGCTTTCGCATGGGATTGGCCTTGTCCTTGCGCTCCTCCTCGCTGTCCGAACGTGCCGGCTTGCCACCCACCACGGGTCGCTTGCCCTTGGGATTCTTGGGCGGCTGGGAGCTGTAAGAGTTGCTCGAATCGCTGCCCTCCGAGTCGCTGCCCGAGCTGGAATCATCCCCGGAGCCGGAACCGCTTTCCGAATCGCTTCCCTCGCTGCTGATTTGCGGTGGTGCCACTGGTGGTGGTCCCGCTCCTCCATTCTTCTTGACTTGCGGCAATTTCGCTCGCACTGCCGCCTGCTTGGCCCGCACCGTGCTGGCCATCTTGAGGGGCACCTTTCGGCCGTTCTTGGCCACCTTTATCGAGTCGTCTGTGCTGTTGGAGGAGGAGGATAGCGAGGGCCGCTTGCAGTCGCCATTCTCTGTGGCCCGAGCTACTGGCGCGGTTCTCGGCGGTGGGTTGTTGCTTCTGGATGCCGGTGGAGGCTTTGCTCTTCCTATCGCTGGCGGTGGCTTTCGCCTTGCTGCCGCTGCTGTGGCTGCGGCAGTTCCTGTGTTGTTGGCGCGTGCATTTTTCTTCACAGGCGGCGGCGTATCGTCCTCGTCGTCGTCATCGCTGGTCAAACGATGATTGGAAGCCGCCACGGAGCGCACTTTACTCGCAGCGGAGGTCAGCGTCGAACCGAAAGGCTTGGGCTTCTCTGTTTCTGCCGCCTTTCGGCGTTGTGCTGTGGAGCTCGATGTTTGTTGTTGTGGCTGCTGCTGCTGGGACTTTGAGGCTGGTGCTGTCGTCGCGGTTTTCTCCTCGGGCGTTGCACTGCTGGAATCCGTGTCCGAGGAGCTGCCCGTGTCTGTGCAGCTGGTGGAGCCACTTGTTGATGTGCTGCCCGACTCTGAGCTGCTTGTCCCCGACTCCATGGCCATTTTTTTGAGCGCACAAAGATTTTTTAAGCAACAAAACACAATGATTGTAAGCGGGAGGGGGAGAAGTACTTCAAACGTTTCACACTACTGGAAATAATATTTCGGTATTTCACGATGGATGGTCACACATAAATAGACTTGGCGAATGTTTCTTTAAATATTTGTTTAGAAACTGGATAGAAACGCAAGCAACATTTTCCATACAAACCTTTTTTTCAGAAGCTTTAATTAATTGTTTTACAATTATTTTGAATTTTTGTTGTGACCAGCCATGCTCTGGCATTAAAATACCAAAACAGACCAGCGATGAGTGCAGTCGTTTACCAACACTGCTGGTCACATCTTCTAGAGATGTAAGTTTTTGGCACCTGAAATTGTTTACATATTTTGTGTTAAATGTTTCACTCAATTATACCCTTCAGCGCTTAGTTTCTGCAATTGTTAAATAAATTCTGTAAACTGAATAAAGTTATTAACTTTAAGTAAGCATTGTAACAAAAAGGCACTGATGTGAAGGAACAGGTTCCGGCATATTTGTTCCATCTCTAAGTCAATTCTAAATGAAGCAAAACAAATATTTTCCTGGAAAAATTATTAATTTTGGGATCTTTTAGATTTGAACATGTACAACGTGGATTGTATACCCATCAAGGACATCAAGCCGGGCCTGAAGAACATCAATGTAATCTTCATAGTCCTGGAGGTGGGCTCCGCCACTGTCACGAAGGAGAACCGTGAGGTGCGGAACTTCAAGGTGGGCGACCACACGGCCAGCATAAATGTCTCCATTTGGGACGAGCCCGGAAAACTAATCATTCCAGGGGATATCATTCGGCTGACGAAGGGCTATGCCTGTCTCTGGCGGCACTGCCTCACCCTCTATTCCGGCAAGAATGGCGAAGTCTTCAAAATCGGCGAATTCTGCATGATTTTCAACGAGAACCTCAACATGAGTGAACCCAAAAGGCCCGAGCCAGCACTGGTGGCGTCGCCCGTGGTCCTGCCGGGCGGTCTGCCCGCTGTGGGTCCCTCGGGCGTGCCAGCCAAAGGCGGTCCGGCGGGCATCTCTCCTGCCGTCGTGCCGGTGGTTCTGCCCGGAGCCGTGGTGCAGCCTACCATCCCCGCCACAGCAGTCGCAGCCGCACCCACTGTGCCACAGACAGTGGTGAAGCAGGGCACACGCGGTGGCAGAGGCGGCGGACGTGGTGCCTCCCACAAAGGAGAACGGCGATAAGCCGATTTAGGATCGATCCAAGACATGAACAGGGATTTCGCATTAGAATAAGAGCCTAAAAATGGTTTAAAATGTTGTAGTTATGTTTTATTTTTGCAAAATCGAAAAGACACAAATCAGATGCGGAGAGATTGTGCAGCATTTTTCATCGGATACATTTCTAAGATAATTTTGTATAATTAATATTGAATTTTTAAGACAACATCCACATAAAACGATCCTTAAGAACATTCTCCATTTCCATCTCCATCTCCTGTAGTGTGTGTTGGTGTGTGTTTGTGTATGTGTGAGTGTGCGTGCGCGTGGAATTTTAGCTTATGCTTCTAATCCTCTTGTTTGTTCGATGATCCATCGCTTAGACCTTCTTCTTCTTCTCGTAGTAGGCCTGAATGGCTTTCAGCAACCAACCCACCTCCTCGACGGTCTTGATCTGATAGTTGGCATAGGTCTTCAGCGTTGGCAGCTCCGAGACGCGGAAGGTCTTGCCAATGCCATGCAGCACCTTGATGGCGTCCTCATCGGTGGTGTCATCGCCCACATAGATGATCTTCAGGTTCTTGGCCCAATCGGCATCGAACTGCTTCTCCAGGATCATCTTGGCGCCCTCTCCTGTAATAGTGAAGAAAAGATTTTGGGTTTATAGAAGGGACTTTATTTGGGAGAGAATTTTTTAGAGGAATTCTTTGATTTACAGGGTAAAGAAAATCCCTTACAAAAATATTATTACCCAAGATAGGAGTGGATACTCCCTGACACTATCTAGAGATCTATTAAGGCTATAAGATCTACAGGAATACCTTCATTTTGGCAGACAAAAATTAATAATAAATGTCTAAAAATTCCAGCTCATCCCATTCTGATCTCAAGCGATCAGCTTTCGGTTGCCATTTGATCTGGAAACAATACCCCCAGCGATGGGCATGCAAATGTGCTTGAACTGCTGGGAATCATCCATTGTTCCAAAACACAAAAATTGTTCTAAAGTTTAAGAATTGTTTTGCTAGACACACATTTTGGATTGTAGAAAACGCCTGCAGCGCCAAGAAACAGAACTGAATGCTGCCCCAATCTGTGTTGCCTCTTTCTCTCTCTCTTTTTTTCTGTGGATGGAACTATTTATAGCCGCCTACGTGGGCGGATCTTCTGGGTTTCATTTCGGCTGTTGGTTTGCTTTGGCCAAGTAAATGAGTGTTTGAGGAGAAGATGAAATTGAAATCATTTAGCGGCTCGTCCGCTCGGTACACAGTAAGGAGTGGAACATACATATATCATCTATATGGATCATTTGTCTGTACTTCTCTCTCGGGGGGATTATTATTTTATTTTGTCGTCTTTTTACTCTGTGGCGTTTAACGCCACATTTTTGTTTAATTGGTGACGCAGTCTATAGATCATTTAAGTCCCCAGACCCACAGCCATGTTGCAGTTTTCTCTTTTTTTTCAGACGGCACCAACAATTCCCTGTTCTCTCTTGTACAAGTCCGGCGAGACTTTAAAATTTTTCAAACAAATTTATCTTGGGGAAAAGAAATAAACATTTTTTCCGTGTGCCTTTTTTTGCTTTCTTTCTTTTTGCAATAATTTCGGTTCTGCCTGTTAGAAATTTATTGCCTTTGGAGGCGTACACAATCATAATTAATTTTTGATTTTCACGCATTTCATACACGAAACATATATCTGTCTGAAAGATATATATTTATCTTGTATTTTGTCGCCACGGCTCATTGGCCTGGGAGATGATTTTGATATGGGACTTTGCTTAGAGGACAGAGGCGACAAGTGGGTCTCATAAATCTCCAGTGGGCTATACATATGCACACTTTTTGTTACTGTTTTCTGTGGCAAATTTTAGCCTGGGGAATTTAAGCAATGCATTGGAATCTATTGAATTTTTTAAGAGGATTTAAAAACGGAATAAAAGATATTTATTTAAATTGAATATTATTGCAGATGGTTTAAGCCATAAATTGTATATAGTTTGGCATGGAAAATAGTAGATAGACTAGCTTGAATATTAATGAAAGTAAATTATGGAAGAGGTAATAAATATTGCATATTTTCAAAGATTTTAAGCAGATTTTTTAAATAGTTTGGGATGAAAAAAAAATACTTTCTATATTTTAAATGCATTTTAAACATTTCTAATGCGCCTTTGTTGACTTCCCTAATTTTTTTCTACAAGTATTTTGACCCTAAAAGTGAGGAATAGATTTAAAAAATGCATCACTCAAAGGCTGTTCCACTTTTGCAGCCATATTTATGCACATTTGTTTGTATCTTTTGAAGTTAGCTGAAAACGTCACCAAAATCAAATTCGTTTCGCCCCCCATTTGGTTCCATTCATCTAAAATTACGCATTCCCCACCACTAAACTTAGACGGAATCTGGTAGAACAGGAAAAAATTTCCTACAAATATTGTGACTCAAAGATTCGAATCGAAAGTGAAAACTTTTGTGTGTGAAAAATCACAAAGTTTTGTTAATTTATCATAAGGAATCGGGCGAGTGAGTGACTATATATAAGAGTATATAGCTATGTATATATCTCGTAGGATGAGGGAATATACATAAATGTTTGGGCGTGCTTTTGACATCAGTTGGCTGCGGGATGTTTTGTCTAGAAGAATATTTCTTTATATGTAAAGGCATCCGCAGACATATATTTATTTTTGTATCTTTGTGTGAGAGATTTTAATTTAGTCCGATTTTTGTTTCGTGAAAATATTTTTCGTCTTCTGAAAGACGCCCACGTACAGGGAAAAATGTTGGCAATAATTAAATCATCGAACCATCGAGTCAAAAATCGAATTGTTTCGAGCAGGTGCCGAAGTGTGGACGGGTTGAAAATGGAATGCCATCGGGACAGCTCCTTGGCAGTCACCGTAATGGATGGCAACAGTTGCTCAAGTGGTTTGATGATATAAATCGAATATATTTAGAAACGAAACTAACCTTTGTCCCAGTTGACGCGTGGCTTGCCCTCCAGGGCATAGGGGGTCTCAATCAGCTGGAAGCCATGGGACTGGATCAGACCCTTGGCCTCGGCAATGAGCTTGGCCTTCAGCTTATCGGTGACGCCCTTGTAGTGATAGGTGACGGAGATCTTCTTGTCCTCCACCCAGGCACCAGAGCACACGACCTGAAGCAAAAAAGGGAATACACTTTACAGATATTCTGAGAAGAGTTTTCCTTCTTTCAAGTCCCACCTTCTCCTTGAGTTCGGCCACCAGTTTGTTGTGCTTCTCCAGCAGCTCCTCGGGCATTTCAATCTTGAACTTCTTGCCGGAGGGATACTCCACCTCGAGACCGTGATTGCCGGCATAGGTGACATTGGGGAACTTCAGATGGTTCTTGATCTCGCTCAGCTCGCGGCCGGAGAACACAACCATGAAGATCTTCTCATTGGCAGCCAATTTCTTGATGTTGATCTCCGTATCCTTGGGCATCACGGACAGCTCCTCGGTGAGTGGGGCCAGGGTGCCATCGTAGTCCAGCAGCAGGACAACCTGATCCTTTTCGGGTGCAATGAAACTGTGCACAAAAATGGAAACTTAGCTCCTGTCCTGCTGCATTTCCTTTGGAGAACTTACCCCTCGAGCGCCTTGACGTACTCCTCCTCCTTCTTCAAGAGCGGTGCCTTCTTTTGCTCTGCCATTTTAATGCCACTCTTTATAAGATTTTGTTTTGTATCTACCGGAAACTGCGCGCCGTGCTGGACGTACCTCGACCGATTTAATAATACTAATGACCAGCGATCCTCAACAACCGCACATCGCTTATGATCTATAAGTATCCGCGATCCGATCTCATCTCTCATGCTCTCTCTTCACCAACTTCTCTCTCTCTCTCACGTTGAGTGGTGGTGGCAACCCTGGCAGCTGTACGTTGGCCAAGTAATTCCCACAATATTTATGAGGCATATGCGCATAAAAAAACACATTCTATAATGGATCTTCTCGTGTATAAGTTGGCCTGTTTGTACATATATAACTGAACAGAATGAATATACACACACGATCTCTTCGTATTCTTCTATACACACAAAAATCTCTAATGACAGAGCAGAGTCTTGGGGCGGAACGGGAGGCAGAACGAGTGGTTATATGGTGACGATGCCTTTGATGCACCTTTGTTTGAGGTCGTTCGTGTTTTTGGAATCATTCTGGGTAGTGGTTGACACACATTGGGCAGAGAAAAATGCGTTGACTTTGTGTGGACGATCGGAGAACATGGATTTACTCAGTATATATTCATTTCAACAACTATCTTTGTACAATTAATCCTTTCCTATAGATGTTGTGCTCAGAAGTATCTACTCAATAATTTTCTTTGATCTTCAAACAAACAGCGATTATTTATGTGTTTCCTATGAGATTAAAGAATCTATAAATTTATCAGCAGATCAATTAAACAAGACCTAGATCTTGCAATGTATATCTTATGGAAGTTTCTTATAGTTCTTAATCCCGATTGATGGAAAATTCTTTTAGCAAATCTTAGTTGACATCTTGCAGGTGTTTTGTAGATGAAAGATCAAAATAGATAATATTATTAGCTGCAGATTTTAGCACTTATTGTATTAAAATTGTTCTATATTGATTTGTATATCTATTCTTGATTTTATACTGATCTCTTACATCTCCGCTGATCTCAGAGGTATACAAATGGCTGTGCATACGGGAGGCTTATGCTTACATGACAATCTCTACATCTTGATCCAATTGGTGAGACAATTTGTACATATACATGCGGGAATGTGTTCCTTGTTTTTCTCATAAATCGTATTTAATTAATCATCTAGTGTCATCATTATAACACAAATATGTCTAGTTTTGTATGAATGTAAACGAAACCCCTTCATTACCTTTTCTATCCTTAGGTTTGTGGCAAACCCTTTGCTTACAAAAATCGCACACAATGAAGAAATTGAAGAAATGAGGAGAATAATTCGTTTTTCATACATTTTATTTAGCAATTGCTGGTGGCTATAAAATGTTTGTTGATTGCTAGAAACGCAAAATTTCAATTACGTTATCTCCGTTCTCGACATCTTAAGTTGAAAGCCTCTTCCGATACGCATCTGAGGTACTCACAAAATAAACAAAACTATAAATTTCCAAAGTAGCAAAACAGTCTTCATAATTAAAACATTTATTGTTTAATCTGCCTCGAGCATACATTAAAATCTCACTTATTATATCACTAATTAAGCCATAAATTCTAGGACACATAAACTTGGGCTATCCACTTGAGAAGATCAGTCATGAGAGCCTGTTTGGGCAATCGAAAGTCTGCAAAGGTCTGGATCTGTTCATCGGTGGCAATGCGGAATGAGCGACCCAAGCCCTGGAGAACCTGAAAAGGCATAGAAAATGTAAATAGAAAAAGCTTCTTCAACAAAAAGAGACTAAGACTCACCCTCATGGCATCTTCATCGGTGGTATCATCGCCGGCAAAAACAACTCTCACATCCTTGTGCCAGTTGTCACCAAACTTCTGCTTCAGAATGTAGAGGGCAGCCTCGCCCTTGTTCCAATTGACTGGAGGTTTAGCCTCAATGGCCTCATGGGCCTGATTTGCCCGGAACCCATGGCGCAGACAGATCTCCGTGGCCAGCTGCTTCTGCGCGTCCTTCAGCTCCACAGGTGTGTCGCGGTAGTGATAGGTGAGCGACACGCGCTTATCCTCCACCCAGGCGCCATTCTTCTCCACCTGCTCCTTGAGCTCCCTGACCATGTCCGTGTAGTTCTTTTTGATTTCGGCGGGCAGCTCGTAGTCGTGCCTCGAGCCATCGGGATACTCGATCTCCAGGCCATGATTGCCCGCATAAGTGGTGCCATTGATGCTGACGTGAGCCTGGACATCCTTCAGGCCACGACCCGAGATGACAGCCAGAAAGACTTGCGGATGCTTGGCCAATTTGTGGAGTGTCTTCTCCAGTTCCACGGGCATCTGTGTCTTGCTGGGATTATCCGCAATGGGCGCCAAAGTGCCATCGTAATCCAAAAGAATTGCCAACTTGTTGTGGCTATTCAGGTAGCTAAAATCAGAGAGGGGAGAGAGGAGAGAGGCGAGAGATGATTACTCTTATCAGCAATTTGCCTGGTTACATGACAGGGACAAGGTCATCGCAGATTAGCGCTGATTTATGCCTTGGACTTACCCAGGCAGCTTCTGCTCGAACTCCTCCAGGCGGCTGATCACGGGTGCAACTCTCTTCTCGGGCATTCTGATGATTTCTTCCGGATTACTTCTGGCTACGCTGACGATCAGTACCAAAAGGTATATGAATTTTGCTTGGACTTGCACTGGAATTTTGAATGGAAGAATATTAGTTCCGTGTTTTGAGGTCTTATCTGCTTGCTGCTGTCTCAATGTCTGAGCTACAACTGTGAGGGGTTGCCTCCTATAAAGCGGCTGATAGTTTCTCTCCCTCTCTCTCTCTATTGATAAGAAATCGCATTTGCTGTAAAGTCACACTCTCCCGCTCTCTCCCGCTCTCTCTAAGTTTTACCTTTTCTCAATGGAATCGATTGGCTTGGCTTGTAGACACCTGCCCCTGATGGATCTTCAACGCGTTTTGACTTGCTGCCTCGCTGCCGACTGCAGTTTTATATGGCGATTTTCCGTTCGTTTCCTCAAACACTTTTTCTTGTTGTTTTTGTTTTTGTTTGTTTGTTTGGGCAGGGAACAAAGGCAGAGAGAGAGAGGGTCATCTGTCCTCTGTTCTCCATGCATCATGCATTGCCTTCGTGGCTGGCGCGTGCATTGCCTTCTCTTTCATTCATTTTCATTTTCATTTTCATTTCGATGGTCATAAAAACAAAATCCCCAAAAATTCATTAATTTCATGCAACCGCCTTTAACCCAGGGCTCTCCCTTCCCCCCTTTCAATCCGCTTTAATTGGTAATGAGAATGCAAATCGGGTTATGTCCTCGACCCTGTCCTTCTCCTCCGACAAATCCCTTTGACGTGACTCTGCGCGTGTCTGTCGGCAGGAGGTAACCCACTCTTCAGCCCATCTCCTAATCCCAACCGAATCTGGCCGCGCGATTTGGGGGCACAAATATTTGTTGCATGCACTGGAATTGATTAGGCGACAACAGCGCCTCTAATAATAGCCACAGCATGAGCGCGACACAAATGCCAAAGAGGTGAAGGGGAGATACTTAGACATGAGTGCCAAAGGGTTAATGGGTGTTGTGGAGATACAATTTAGAGGACAGTCGGACAAGCGGTTTGCTTTGCGGATTAAATAATAAAAGGACTTTTAGTCCTTGGCAGCAATCTGTTTTATAAGATATATTATGCATAATTATACTCGTTTCTGGATGATATAAATTGGAATTTACATAACTATTTTTATTACTATTTATTACTGTTACTCATTAGGAAGATCATGTTCCAGTAAATTATTATATAATTCTAGTCCAAAAATATACTATATTTTGAAAAATTAAATGTAAAACTTGGATGAAACTCATTCCTTATTACGGAACAGGGAACCAAAAAATACACAACAGCAGTCCACTTTGTTCCTTTATCTTTATTTCAGATAAAACGGGCCCAGGCTTCGTTTTTGTTGATAAATAAGCATTACAGCGATGATCTACAGACTAAGGTTTCATTTATCTCAAATAAATTAGAGAGATTTTCCATTGAGACTTCAAATGTTTCCAACTATCAACGGTGTCTACCAACTCCACATGAGACAATTCCAAAGGAAAATATTGACTTGCTAAACAAAGGAAACTCCCATCGATAATCGTCATCAATGGCTGGCTAAAGACATTGCTAGATTATAGCCGATATTACGGGTTGTAAGCGTGCTGCGGCAAGTGAATCACGCAGTCGGGGGAACCAGAACATGCCCCAGAAGCATGCTCAGATGCAGACAGAGTGCCAGACCGAGGCCCAGACCCAGACCTGACCAAATTGTTTACTAGCGATACAAACAGTATTATCGCATCGTTGGAGAGGTGGGCAGGGAGAGAGTGTGAGCAGAGCAGAGCAGACAACCCACTCATATCCAAGGGGAATGGACTCTCGCGCTCGCTCTCTGTCTCGGCCAAGCCGAGAGTTGTTTATAATCGAATTGGGGCAATCGACATGACCACAGAAGCCTATGTACATACATATGTATGTATGTACGAATATATCTGACTGCTAATTTCGCTTTAATTAGATCACAACAAATTTGTTGCACTGTAAACAAGTGTCTGGTGTGGCATCATCGCACATCTGTCCGCACCCTCTCGACAGTTGGAACAACAGCTCCCTGGGACATTGGTCAGTGGGTGGAAGAGCTGCCCCCTTCAGACAGACATCAAAATATTGACTCGGACACATCGCTCGCTGTTTTCCAAATGCATTTCCTCACTCACTTTTGCAACAATTTTTTCACTGATTGGTTTGTCACGGATCCTAATTTGCGCAATTTGTCAGATCGAAATGTGTCAATTAATGGAAATAAAACTAGCTGCCACTTTGCAACAAATTCAATGGTAAATATTTTCGCCAATGATTGAATCTGTTTGTTTTTATTCTATTCGGAATTTTGTTTTTCTCGGAAAGCTTTTCCAAAAGCTCGAAGAACAAGTTCGCTGAACAGGTAATGGGCCACGGGGGCCGAGGAGGTCTTCGCGGTCATAAATAGAATTTAGAACTCACTTAGCAAAGTAGCCAAACAGTGGGCACAGTGGTTGGAAATGCTCGTACATGGGGTAAGGGTAATTGTAATGAATTTTGGAAGGTGGAAGATAACTTTAATTATGTTTTGCTTGAATATCAATTTTTTTTTGATCTAATTTCATAGATTTAGCTGCCAAATTAGAACCCTGAAATTTAATTTTCAAGCTCAATCATTATATGAATGAATTTGAAGGAAAAGTGACTTTTTATACTTTTATTTAAGTGTGTTTTTGGTATATTTGGACACTATTCAAGCTCCAACAACCATCCATTATTCATGCATTATCCTCATGAAGTGCCATGCTATTTTCTACAAATAATTTTAAAATGTTTAAGGTCTACTTTTGGGCTGAATGTACAAATGGATTGACTTCATTTTCCTTTGTTAATAATTTAGTAAATAATTTATCGTGTTAAACCATGTGCAGTCTCACCTGCTCTAAAATCGCTGAGTCTGAGACATAATTATCATAATGCAGTGGGACTTTTCTTTGGCTTAAAAACAACTCCCAAGCAGCCTTAAAATTGTCAGAGCTTTCCACCTACGTAAATTAGTTGCAAAAAAAGATAAAAACACGCGCAGGGGGGATGTTGTGGGGTTGGGAGATGGTTTTGAACACCTTTTCGTTCGTGGTGCGTAAACAACAAGAATGCAAAATGACAGATGACTACGACGTTGACCTTCACGCAGGAGGATGGGGGTGCCACTTTTGTGCTCGCCGTAAATCAATCGAGAATTGGGGTATGGGTAAAGGCTTTTGCTACTTCCCCAAGGCAGTCGAGTGTGTGGGAGGGGGCCGTGGAGTGGAGTTAACCGAAATGGATGTTCAGCTCATCTGACAAAATCTAACCTGTTGCCACTGTCAGAAGCAATTAGTGAGTGCGGCTAGGTGTACGTGCCACGAGGCGCCTCGATGTCAACAGGTTGCCCACCCACCAGTCAGTCCCCCCCTTCCAGCGTGTAAACAGCTGTCGTGGTGTCTGTGCGGCCGTCTGTCTGTGTCTGTGCTGTGTGTGGGCGTCGTGTTTCGCCTAGCATTAGGGCATGGCTTATTGCCAATTACATGGAAAATGTTTGCATACTTTCCTCACTCTCCTCCTGTTTTTTTTTGTATTTTTGCTTGTGTTTGTTCCTTTTTTTTTTTGGGCCTAATGTTAAGTGAAGGTCAGTTGGGCGGAAACCTGGATTGCCGGCCACCCTCCTGTCGAGGAGGCATGTTTGTACGAGGATGAAGCGTGCCACAGAGACAGATACATTTTTGCTACTGTCAGTTGATTCGAGATGACAGTCTGAAACGAAAGGCCATGATTGGATGATAATAAATCCCTTTATCCCATTACGTTTGGAGATGATTTGGAAACAAAGTTCATCATTCAAAATCAAGATGTTTGAATATTATAATGGCACCCAATAAAATATATTAAATAGAGCAAAGCTAAAGCTTACAACATTTTCTTTGCAGTTATGAATGAAATTTATATTAAAGAATATTCCCCCCAGTTTTTGCCTAAATTATTTAAATGTAACCCAACTCAGCTGTCGATACTTAATAACGTATCTCAATAGTCACGATAGCCATGTTGACCTTCATCCCTAAATAATTAAACAGCTCAAGGCGTGAATACAGACACTAAAGATGAAAAGAAATGACCTAAACACATACATATGTATGTACGCCGCATGCACAGAAGGCACCGACAATCAGCCACTTGGTCCTGCCTCCACAGCAACAAACATTCGCCAGCAACATTGTTTCTCAACATGCAGCCAGGGAAAGCTACACGAACACGCAGCATGTTCTCGAAGTGTTCACGAGACTTTGGAGAATGCAATTTTGTGGTATTGACAAGCATGAACCTTCTTGTATTCTTCTGAAAATCATTAATCTACGCGAAACAATCGTAAATCACTTCTATCCGCAATGGTCGCTGTCTCCGTGTGGTGTCTTGATTCATTTCGGTTTGTGTTGCGCGCGCTTTCGCTGCTGCGTTTGTCTGGCAACTTTTGTGGCTAACTGTTGCTGCTGCTTTTGTTATTGTTGCTGCTGCCTCGTCTCATTCAACCAACGCCAGCGCAGCAGACGTGTCGTATTCGTTTCAGCATAAAAACTTAATATCGTCCGTCCGGTGTCTGTCCTGTCTCCTGCTGTTATCATTCGTGTCATTCCTTCGCGCTCGAACCCACTGTGCTCCCGGTTTTCGTGTAGTGGGCGTTTACGTGTGTTCGTGTGTGTGTTGTCAAGAGTGCATTTTACATTTGTCCACGCACAGTGCGCGCCAACACTTTATTGACGCCATCGCCGCCGCCGCATCGCATCTGCAGGTGGTGTGGGTGGTGGGTGAAGTGTTACAATGGCTGGAGCGCATCTGGCCGTTCTACTGCTGCGTCGCAATAAACCCACTTCGATGACATCGCAACACCGGACCCGATAGTGGTTGGGCGGACTGGCATTGGCTGGACGAGTACGAGCACGGATATTGTATAAAAGCATAATTGCTATGTGCCAGCGGCTTAATACGCATCGAGAACCTGAAGTGTCAACAATTCGGCGAAAACAATTAAATGCAAACAATGAATTTTGTAACAAAATAAATTGACACAACAGAGAAGAACAATTATTAATACAAATAAAATTTAAAATTTAAATAAAAGACAACCTATAAATAATAAAATTAAAATCAAAACTCATCTTCAAGAAAAAAGATATAAATAAACACAAACTAAAATTGTGCCAAATATGCTTGTAAATTCAACGGATTTAATAACAACAAATATTATCCAAAAATATTAAATAAATCATATTTACCGAGCTGTTGTAAATGTTTTAAATGTGCTGTTATAAAAATTAATATAACCATAAAACGAAAAAGATAAATTTTATTTTTTGTGGATCAGACGTGGTGCGTATCCATACTTAATTTTTATACAACTTAATAAAATATTCAATTTATTAGAATTATTAAATTGAATGTAAAAAAAGCGTAAACAACAAACACCGAAACAAAGTAGGAAACATTTCATAAACAAATAATAAATTAAAAACAAATGTTTGACTTTTGTTCTTGTTTCTAGTTTTGTGCGTTCTGTAAACAATTATTTCGCGGGCAGTGGCATAGTGAAGGGTTTTTCGAGAGGGGAATTCCAACAGAATTTCCCCTAAAATGTTTCTAACTGAAACTCAAATCAAACTTCAACTTAATTAAGTTATTTTGGAACATTTTTGTGTGTCAACCCCTCTTCCTCTGTGGGCTACACCTCTGTTTGCTATTTTTGGCCTTTCCAGCACGCAACCTTGACTCGTGTCTCATCCACGGACCATAACTCAGGCGAACTCATAACTTTTAACCTCATGTTTTTTTCCTACATACTCTTTGGATTTGTAAATCATATTAATTAGCTTTGATCGTTTCATTCCGTACTTCCGCTTTTAGATCTATGAATGTGCAAAACTGTTTGACTTTGAGAATTCTATTCGAAATACGCTTAAAACAAAATTTCGCTGTGTTTCTTTAGTTCTGTTTTTGATTTGTTTGTTTGATATGTTTTAAATTTGGCGGCAAGGCCTTTGCTTGTTTATTTTTGCAAAAGTGAAATGCAAATTATTCGTGAGGTTCTTAATTGTTGTCTACGAGTGCGGGATTTATTCTATATATTCCGCCTATCCATCATTGGTCGAATTTCCGATTTCTTCTACGCATTATTCGCACTTCTTTAGCCAGTATCCGCTGCCTTTTTGATACTCTCAAAATCAACAATACATAATGAGCGAAGCTTAACACTTTTAACCACCGCCTACGAGTACATAAAAAGCATCTAGCACGTTCATAAAGCAACTAGTTAATAGCACCCGATACTCGGTGCTGCGGTGGCTGCCGGCTTTTACTTTGTGGTGTCACAAACAAAAGCGTTTTATTGCCATCCGACCGCAGACAGGGCGGAGAAACAGTAGCAAACGTTGACAAACGCCACAGCCACCAGGAAAAAATATACGACCAAAGAAGAGAAAGGTTTTAGTGGGCACAAATTGGAGATACCCTAGCATAGTGATGGTGACACTAGAGACAAAGTGAATCAAAGTTGATTAAGTGTTTTAAAATTATAAACATAAACATAATTTCTATATTTACTTATATACCAACTCCCCGCAAAACCCAAACTAACCCAACTTTCCAGGGTATGCAAAATAATTCATCGTTTCGACCAGATGACACAGTGAGTGGGGAACGGAACACGAGTGCGACAGCACTTTATGAGGCTGGGGATCGTAAAAGGCACACACCAAAAGAGTGAAGAGGAAAGAGGGAGCACAATGTAATGGGTCCTTCCGAGTTATTGATATTTTGCATCACAGCCTACGACAAGTGGCGAATGTGGCAAGGAATGTCTACAGCAAAGAGAATTATATTCAATTTTAGTAGACGGCCCAAGGCGGAAGCCACTTTCAGGGGCACTTGGCACTCATAAATCCTATCGATATTTATGGGGGAAACACATTTTGATTGAAAATGAAATGAAAAGGGCCCAAATGAAAGCAGATAAAAGCCAACAGTATTTGATAATAATTATATACGAGTATGTCTGCATGTACAGTGGGTGCTGCCAAAAGGGAATGCCAAGTAATTTGACTATCAAAAAGTTGCCAGACAAAATATAGCACAACTTTTTGTTGTGAGGCTTCTGTTTTGCTTTCTATTATGAAATTTGATTTGTTTTTAAAGAAATGTCAAAGTGGAGTATCAAATTACAGGCAAAAATTAAGTTTTCGGCATTTTAGAGACTTTTCTTTATGCTGAGATGCTAGTTAAGAGAATTTTAAATTGTTGATTTACTTGCAAAATGCATTTCCCTTAAGATATATTCACGGACTGGTTACTTCGTCTTTTTCTTCGTTTATTTCCCTTTTAAAAGTTTACTTCTTGTTTTTCTTTGGATAACCTTGCTCTTGTTGCTTCAATATTATGTTTCAAACAGCTTAAAACTTTTTAAAGTTACCTTTACCCCTTATCCTAGTTGGTAAACCCCACCAGACACCGAATTATTTACTTACCAACACCTCCTGCTGGGTCCCGTCTCTCATGCTTTGGCTTCCCCTTTTCCCATCCTTGACTTGTGCTTTATTTTGGTTGCAGTGTAAAAGAGACCTGTTTATTTCGGTTAAACGACGCTTAGCCAATACAATAAAACCTCCATGGACCGACCCATCCATTTGAGCCGACTGAAACAACATTTATGACGCTCGACTGGTGTTTGTATTTGGCCGACAATGTGACAATGTGACAATGCCCCAGTCTAAGACTCGATGAAAGCAATTTCTTTCTTTCTTTTTTTACATCACAGAAATTCACTTTTATATTTTTAAAATCCCAGCCAAGGTGAGACTACAATTCAGTGGGGGGAAATGGAGGGCAGGTTGACCGCCAACTCCAACCACTTTTACGCATTTTCGATTTCATGGTCATAGCCAACAAACCGAAAGAGAGAAACCAATAGCAACGGTCGTCGTTGTTGTTAATGTTAACACTCGCACTGCCACTGGCCCCGCTTCCTCACTGAAACACGGAATGACGAGCACAAATACGGCGGGAAATGTGGAGCGGGGAAATGTTTTGGGAGAGGCGAAAAAGAGAGAGAGGGGGGAACAACACAGAGAGTACCATGTCGCAACTTCAATCACCAATATAAAAGAGTGAATAGTTTGGAAAAGCCGAAAGCTAAGATACACTACAAGAGCCACTGTTCCTGGAGTAGATGATTGAATGTTGATCAATTAGAAATAAGATGCAACTGGTAGGGGAGTGTATTAAGTGTTCGCTTAGAATCAAAGAACGGTGCTCGAAAGCTGAGTGGATCGTAAGAGAGTGAGAGCGGGCTAACAGTCCGCTGTTAGCGGAGTGCGGTACAGGCTGTTACCCTAGTCTGTCAGCTCTGGAGCTGTTACCTAAAATTCTATAAATTCCTATTCCCCTCGTTGCTATTTAATGGCGTGGCACCTCTTCAGCCGTACAAACATTTTGTCAGAATAATTATACCCTCTGCCAGCGTAAGTGTACAACCACAACGAGTCACAGCAAGTGCCGCACTTCCCATGACCTTAGCCGAAAGTGGAATTCGTCGGCACCATGACAACCCACATGATGTACCCCCGTTAATGCCCCCCAATGCCCTCCTGCACCATCATCAACATCCTAACCACTTGTTGTTTTTGGCTGGCAGTTTGATTTGTTTTCTATGGAATTTCAAGCAGGCATAATCATCCTCATCAACATCCAGCGATGACAACCACAACTGACCCGACACGTGCCCATCTAGGGGGGGGGGCAGCTCTATTTATACAGTGAGTAGAGGAGCAACGGTAACTTAATCTTCGTCTGGTTAGCGTCAGAGTGCGCAATAGAGCTCTCCGTATGAGGACGAGTATGTTGATAAACACAAACGGGTCATCAACCGGACAGGTTCGGGTGCTGCTACTCCTCCTTCCTTCCTGAGTCCAGGACCCACTCTTAGGGTCCTGGGCGTGTGTGAGTTTTTATTTTCAATGCCTATGCCAAGGTCCGGTCGATGTCCTGATGAGTAAGGGCAAACAAGAGTCCTGTTATTACCTCACATAAGGGGTACTCACTTATTTGAGGCTTGATTCTGGAGTTGAAAGATGAGCAGTTAATCAGCCAATGAGAAAATATTTGTGTGTCTTTGTGGGTGGAACTTGTTGCATAAATGTGGTGTGGAGGGGCCTTAATTTTCGGGGCACATGGTTCACGCCTTGATGGATTCGACTGAAAACTGGGTTGAAGCTTTGATTTTTGGCTGATTTTTGCCGTTCTTCAAGCGGTTTCTGAAGAAGAATCTCTTCCGAAGACTCGAATTTCGAAGAGAACTAAACATGGGCGCATTTTTTCTTGGTTATTCTTTTAACCAATTTTGTCCACTCTTGTGTTCAGCTTACATTACATTAAAAAAGGGATCAACTGTACCAAAATTAAGCCTGCCCATTGAGTATTCATTTTCCATGGAACACTAAATTATATTTCTCATATTTCGTCAAAGCAAACACAAACCTTTTGCCAACGTTTCCATTTCATTTGATTTCATTTTAGAATTCGCTTGTAACAGTACCGAATGGAGTACCCCTAACCATTTTTTGTGTGGCCCTTAGAATGCTTCTCAGAACTCATTAATGTGCGCCCGAGCTGGCTCTTACACCTTGCCTGATTGCACCACGCTCCCACCATTCCCCTTCCCTGAATCAGAAAATATTCTGCGCAATAAAAAAATAAACATGGAGAGTGAGAGAGAACACAGCCATAGAGAAAGATGGGAAAACAATTCAATTTAGTGTGGCACACTTATTGGGCTACGGGCGTGTGTGAGAACCAAAGCCTGCTGGATGAATGGATGATTAGCTGACTCTGAGGGTATTGCTCCATGACAAACAGAGAGACAGAGAGTGAGTGAGAGAGCTGCTCGCTCTATTGTTCGTTATAATTAAATACAAATTAGCAAGAAAAGTTGAATTGAAGTCGCCTGCCCGGCTGCAGCAAAAACTTTCCGGATGAGCCTTAAAGCCCCTGCCAAAAACCACTTGATGCTCTGCATTAGGTTAAGCGGAAATCGTGGGCCCATCGCAGCCTGGCGTCAGCTGGTCCTGGCAGCACCCAGCACAAGCCAGAGATGGAGGCCAACGCAGTCCGGGTAAACGCTTCATTAGGCACGCACAGTGCTATCATGGACCGCTCAAGTGTTTGAGTTTCAAATCCAACTAATTAAAATCTACGCAGCAAAACTTTGAACGCAATAAGCAATGCGGCACAGGTCTGCACAGAGCTGTTCATGGCTATCCCTCTCACTCTCTCTCTTTCTCTCGCTCTGGCAGTGGCAGGTAACCGACGACTGATGTCTGATAGATTTATTTCACTTTAGTGTTCGACTGTAGAGTGTACAGTGCGCTTCGAAAGTGTGACCATTGTGAGCAAACAGAGAGACATTTCAGTGTCTCGAGTTTGATTAATTATTTCTCGAGTCTGCCCCAGTTCTTTCTGTTTAAATAATATTATAATTATGGATTTTATGTCAGTTTGCACGAGATAATTAATAATTGTAGGCCAGGATGTGTGGAGTAGTTCCTCATCCTTTGATTTTGCTATCAAAATAATCTCTCTCTTTCGGTGACTGCGCTTTGTTCATAATATTTTCCGGCAACCTATTTATGGCTTAGAAAGGATGCATTACATTTGTCAATTCAATTTCTATTACTGAAGTTACTTCGAAGCCAAAATAGAAAACTTATTTTTCTCTTATCTGTCTCTTGCTTTAACGTGCTGTGACGCACTGTATTTGCCACCTAATTGAGTAACATGTCGTCGGTACGTGTCATTGAACTGTTTTAAGAGCTTCCTTTGCCATTTCCTGTACACACTTAGACACACCACAGCACACGACAGGATGGCTGTCACCTACTGTAAGGACGCGACAATAATCGAAGAGGGAACCCAAGGACACAAATGAGCGAGCAAAGTGACACTCGGTGCCAAGTGATAATTGATATTTTATTGTTTGCTATTTTGTTCGAGTGTTTTTCTTTCCTTTTTGAAGTGTTTTGACATCCCTCGCTAATCGGCTTTCGGGGCGTGGCCATGATAATATTAATGGCCATGACAATGACGCGTTGTTTAGTATTGCGGGGCTTGTCCCTGATGCAGGGACTGCGACTCCAGACACGGACTGGAGGACAACGCAAAAAGTGTCCAATAAATGTTCCATAGTTGTCGGTGGCTCGTTGCCGCTGACATTGTTGACCTTATCAAGAGCACAAACAGACTTTCACCCCCGATGGTAAGCCACATATGAATGAATGTACTATGCATTGGATAATATATGTATCTAAAAGTATATCCATGGGTGGCCATAAAAAACACGAGCACCCTCCCCCCGCCCAGCGAACCTTTTGTTGTTCGCTTCTTAGGTTCACGCTTTTGTCTTGGCCCTCAAAAATATGCAATAAGGCTGGAGCGGGGTCCAAAATAAGAATGCGACCTCCTGGTCTAGCCCGATTCGAGGAATAAAGGCCAATAGGGGACTACATGGGACACAGGGCCTGCAGTGCCAGAGCTGCTTTGATGTGGGTTATGGGGCCCAGGAATCTATGCACACAAAGGTTATGTCAGTCATTTGGGTCAGACATATTGTCTCAGCCATGGGGAAACCCGCCACCCACACACACAGCACAGCAAGTGACACGCAAAACAGAGCCGCCCGATACCCAGGAATCGGAAGAGATATTTGTTTGTTGTTTTTGTGGCTAGGAACATAAAACAAATAAATCTCAGCAATGGGTAACCTTTGGTCTAAACGTTGACTGCTGCCTAAAGTTCAACCACTTATTGTTTTTTCTTTCCTTTTCTTTATTTTGTTCTTTGCAGACTTTTGTTCCTAGTTGGCTGCCATGAATGCCACCTCGCCAAAGTCATCGCTGGTCAAGCTCGGCCTTCACACCAACAAACAAAAGACGCTCAAGGTGATGGTGCTCGGCCAGAGCGGTGTGGGCAAGACGGGTGCGTATTTTCGCTCGACATTTGTGAAATTAGAAACCTTAAATACGTTAATCTGCACCTCGCCCACAGCCATGGTGGTGCGTTTTATCACACGCCGCTTTATAGGGGAATATGACCCGAATCTGGAGAAGATCTACACGTGTCAAACGACACTGGACAAGGAGCAGGTGCAGTTCGATATACTCGATGCCACAGGACAGCTGCAGGTGAGCTCATTTCTTGGTCTCTCATTTCGAATTTGATTACTGGTCTCCTTCCCTAGGAACTGGATGGTGTCACACTGGAGTCGAATATACGCTGGGCGGATGCCTTCATTCTGATGTACTCGATTACGGACAAGTGCTCCTTCGATGAGTGCAGTCGCTTGAAGTTTCTCATTAACTACAACAAGCGAAGACGCAAGCTGGGATCAGCCAGTAAAGTGAGTAAACATAGGAAAATAACTGTTGTAGGGAGCAGCGTGAATTGGGATCCACTTGAAGATGCAGTTGCTTTTGTGTGGATCATGAGAGCGTGAGAGAGAGCGCACGTTAGTGAAGTGCGGCAACAGCCTGTCACCTTTGGCAGTTAACAGCACTGCTGCTACTAAAAATGTCTGCTTAACATTGCTCAATCAAGACTTTAACTCTCTTTATCTCTTTGCTCAGGACTACACTCTGGATATACCTGTAATATTGGTGGGCAACAAGACAGATCAGCCCGGAGATCGCATGGTAAGCCTGGAAGAGGGACAGCGTCGTTTTAGGGAGCTCTCCTGTGCTTGTTTTCATGAGATTTCCGTCAGAGAGAGCGTGGATCAGGTGGGAATTAACAGTAAGAGAGAGAGCGACCAGCAAATAACTGTTTACACTCTTTTGCAGGTACTCAATGTGTTCCGTGATGTGTTTCGCTTTTGGCGCGTGTTCACCAAATTCCCCAAGCTCAAACGTTCCACCAGCGATGTGGCCAATGCGGCCGATGGCATTCTGACGCCCGATTCCGGGTCGTGTTCCTTCTACGATGCCTCGTCGCTGGGCGCGGGGCGGCGCTCGTTCCTGGTCATTGGCAGCGCCTGCCTGGAGGAGAGCAGCGGCGACCACACAGAATCCACAGATGAGATTGCGAGCAGCAGCCTGAGCAGCTCTCGCAGCGACATCGATGCACCGTTCCGCAGTCGAGCCTCAACGGATGGCACCTTGTTGTCGCGGCCCAGGCGCTGGCGTTATCCGCCGCCGGGCTGCCTGCTGCCGCACACAAATCGCGTGGAGCGACGCATGAGCATTTCCACGAGGGGCAGCAATGCCAGCTACTGAGGGGGGAGGGGGTTGAGTGAATAGTTAGTCGAAATGTAGCGCCAAATAAATGCCATAGATAGCTGTTATAATGGGACAACAAATATTTTAATTTCAAACAGAAACCAACTGGATAAAATAGACCCCAAGCTCCACCTAATCATCGTCAATCTTGAGCAGATACTCCTCGGCGCGCAGAGCCAACTCACGGATGTTGCGCAGGCAGCCAGCGGCAGCCAGCTGCAGCTCCTTGTTGGTGGAGCCAATGCACTCCAGCAGAAAGGGAACAACTCCGCTCTGTAAAGGAAAGAGAGGGAACATGAGATGCAGGCAGAACGAGAGAGGAGGGGCGTGGCCTACCTGGTGCATTGTGATGCAGTTCTGTGGATCCATCGAGAGCTTCTCCAGCGCCATGGCCGTGCTGCGATGCACCAGGGGATTGTCACTGGTCATGTAGGTGACAATGGGGGTGACCGTGCGCAGGCGTCCCAGCTCCTCCGTGTTGTTGCCGAAGCAGGCGCAGGCGGCCACCGCGGCAGCGAGGTTCATGCGCAGCAGATCGTCTGTGGTGTTGACCAAGTCCGCCAGCTTGTAGATAACCCGCAGATCGGAGAGAATGGCCAGATTGGTCTGGTCCTGGGCAATCGTGGCAATGGCCGCGCACACCGCGGACAGCACCATAATGTCCCGAGACTTGAGCAGACCCACGACCAGCTCCATGGCGCCCACGAGGCTGCGCACCAGCTCGGCGGAGTCGTTGGCATTGCGCACACACGGACAGATGGCGTAGGCGGCGTGGGCCTGCACCCGGGCACTGGTGTTCTTCAGCAGCGACCAGATCAGACGCACAGCGTCAAGGTCCTCCAGGATGCGCATGCTGTCCGGATCCTCGGCGCACTCCTTCAGCGACTTGGCGAGATTCTCGAGCAGCGGGGCGTGCGAGGAGTTGAGCAGCGCCACCATCAGCGGCAAGCCACCGGCCTGCCGCAGGGCAATTCTGTTGCTCTGGAAGCGCACGCACTCGGAGAGGGCGCCAGTGACATTGGTCAGCACCTCGTCGTCCTCGTCGCTGAGCAGAGCCACCAGGTGGTTCACGGTGCGCATGTTGTCCAGCATGCTGACATTCACATCCGAAATGGCGCACATCCAGATGGCACCCGTGGCGCCGCGCAGCAGCGGCTTGTTCTCCCGCACCGTCTTGTCCTTGATGATGGTCACGAGCGGCTCCAGTCCGCCCGCCTCGCGCACCAGATCCCTGGTGGTCTCGTCGAACGCGCACTTGTAGATGGCCGTGCTGCCCTCCATCTTGAGATCGGTGCACTCGGCACTCAGATGCGTCACAATGTCCGCGATCATGCCCTCCGTGGTGATGGCCAGCTGGAACTTCGGCTCCGAGGAGCACTTCTGCACCGTGCCCATGATGGGTATGACCACATCGATGTGGCAGGACTTGAGCAGGCGTGCCATCAGTGGCACAATGCCGCTCTTCCGCATCTGCTCCATGTTGTGCTTGGAGTCCGCGAGGGTCCACAGCGCACGTGCCCCCGCGCGTGCCATGTTGAGGGACTCCAGATCGTCGCCATTGAGTTGATCGCGAGGAGTTTGCAGGATGCTGTGCTCAAAGGATAACTCTCAAAAGGGAACTCTCTCTCTGAAGGAAGGACTCACCTCAGCTTGATGTCCACGAGATCCACCAACTTGGGAATGCCCCCGCAGGTGCGCACATATTTGCGCGCCAAACGCACCTTGCTCACATTCGCCAGCGTCTCCGCGGCCATGGTCTTGAGGTCCTTCATGGAGGAGTTCAGAATGTCCACAATCAGCGGTATGCCATCCAGATCCACAATCGTCTTGCGTATGTCTATGTTGAGCGTAATCTCGGAGAGCACCGTGAGGGCGCCCAGGCAGCACTTTGTGTCGCTGCACTCGAGGATGTTGACCAGTACGTCCAGCCCGCCAATGTCCTGGATGGCAAACTGATTGATTTGCGTGCTCAGATCGTAGTCCTTGAGGCAGCAGAGCGACACAATGGTGGCCGTCTGGTTGCCCGCCTTGATGTACTTCACGAGCTTCTGGATGTTGTAGTAGTCGGCGGGTATCTCGGCCGTGCGTGCCACTTCCTTCCAGCGATCCTCCTCGTCCGTAGAGGACTCCACCTCAGTGGAGTCTGAATCCTCGGCCACCACCTGGCGCTTGTCCTTCGAGAAGCGATTTGGACAGGAGCCGCATTGCTCGCGAATCTTGCGCTGACGCGTTGTATTGCTCGAACCGGTGCCAATCATTTTTATTTTTTGTATCGGAATTTATTCGTGGCAGGTGTTTTCTATGTAAAGGAATTTCTATTGATCAAATACGAAAGTGGGTTGCTTAGGTAACCCAAACACAAGCAGAAATTTGAAAAAGCCGCCTACTGTAGTTGACTTATCGATTACAAATTGTATGTTTGCCAATACTGCAGTTATCGCACAAAAATACCGACATTTTCCGACATATCTGCATTTACTTTCTAGTCTTGTGGAAAGACAACTCTTCAATAGGATAAAGTTAAGTGTTCAATGCTGATAGTGCTAGCTGCCTAGTAATCTTATAACTTATATCAAAATAAAGGAATAAGATTTGCGATTGCAAACAGAGCACGATTAACCCATTGTCGACCAGTTGGTATTTTCATACATACGACAATATTGTATAAAATTAAGAATTGTAGCGTTTAGTTTAAGTGAAAGTTTAGTTAACTGGTAGGTAACGTGTTTCAAATTGTTTAAATGGAACGTTGCTGTTAAATTTGTTTTTTCCTCGCCATATATATGTCATAATAGCACATGACAAGGTATATTTCAGTATATTTGTGGTCCAGCGGTATATTGAATCGACAAATCCACGGTCACACTACTAGCGTGTTTTGTTTTCGTTTTTCCTTTCCAATAAATCGCCGATCGCCAACGCAATAAACAGTGCCAGCTGCTACACGAATTAGTTTGACAATTGAAACGCCATCGCCATGGGTAATGCGAGCGGTAAACGGGAGTCGGACAACATGTACACCTCCGAGGAGATGCGGATGCTGGAGTCTGCCTACAAGAATGCATCGGGCGGCGCTCTGGAAAGGCTGACCTCAGACCGACTTGTTGTGAGTGTTGAAGGATATACTATATGATCAATATGTGTGCGGCGGCCGCGGCCGCTGCCGCGTACCGCGTGCCATGTGTGACACGTGTCCGGGGTCAAAAAAATCAATGTAAATTGAAAGCAGATGCGGAAAAGTGCATGCTGCAGGCACGGTCAAAGGGTCAAGGTTTTCGAGCGGAATGCCCAGCCCTGCCTGCCTGCGTGACAAGTGAAAATGTGTGGGCTGTGTGGTTATCAGTAGTTTTCAATTGATAA
The DNA here is from genome assembly GCF_008121235.1 of Drosophila subobscura. Taxonomy (NCBI): domain Eukaryota; kingdom Metazoa; phylum Arthropoda; class Insecta; order Diptera; family Drosophilidae; genus Drosophila; species Drosophila subobscura. Next base: position 12,810,064 of record NC_048534.1, on the reverse strand, counting down.
TTCCACAAGCAGCAACACACACACAACGTGCCTCATAATTTGTCTAATTTGTTTGCAGAGCGCTTGACGCTTAGCTCCACTCGGTGTTTGCTGTGTTTGCCTTTTGCTTTGTTGAATTTGCTTGCTAACGAATCACGAACTAATCGTGATTTTGATGGAAGGGGTCCCCCAATTAGGGCGAAATGAAAATTGAATTAAAAATAAACAATATTAACCCGTTTCGTGGGGCCCTGCTCAAGCACTTGGCTGGGCCGTTGTGTGTGTGTGTGTGTGTCAGCATATCGCAGACCTTGGAAGAATGTGCTGACAGCAGCACTAATGTCTTGTTTATATAGTAGATATCGCAATGCGCATTTCCTTTTGCCCATTGATGCTTATTATTTATTATGAAAACAGGAAACATGGTCCCAGACCATCGAACGTTCGCTGGCCGAGAGCACGGCTCAGTTTTTGTTTATTCCAACGAAGCCCGGCCAGCAAACTGTCAACATACCGCTGAAAAAGTTCGCCGAACCCTACTACATCATGGAGCGCGGCACGATGGATCAGAAAATGCACATGTTGTTGGGCTCCCTGCGACGAAATGGAGCCGATCACTTCAATGTCAAGCAACTGGAGCAGGTAAGCAGCGAATCGGATGCCCCAGAGAGCTCCATTCGAGCTAATTGTTTGTCTCTGCTTGCAGTATTTGTACTCCGTCATCAAGAGCTACGTGCATTTGGAGACCACTGCCAAGGGTTCCAGCATCAAGGACTGGCAGGAGTTGGGCTTCCTCACCACAGAGCGTTCGGCTTGCTCGTTAGCCAAGGGTCTCATGCGGAACATGGGCAAGGAGCTGGAGCATAGTATGCACAGTGAAGCACTGGAACGTTGGCTGCACGTCACGCCGCAGTTTCTGCTGATGTGGCGCGAGGTTTTCGTTCAATTGTATTCCCGTCATGGCGGCAGCAAGCGTCACATAATCAAGGAAGTGGAAATTCCCATACTCCCAGAGCTGTGTGGTATGGCAAAAGCAATGCTCCGATTATCGCTGAGATATTTATTATGCTCCCCCTTTTTGCAGATGCTCCCAGCCATAGTCAGTATCGCCCAATCATCGAACTGCCGCACGTCTTGTACATTAACGCTCAATTAACCCGCGAGCTGCGCCACAAGTGGCGTTTTCTCTTCTCATCGAAAATCCATGGCGAAAGCTTCTCCACCATGCTGGGCAAAATCGTGGACAAGGGACCCACGTTGTTCTTCATCGAAGACGAGGATCAGTACATCTTTGGCGGCTATGCGTCCCAATCGTGGTCTCTGAAGCCGCAATTCTGCGGCGATGATAGCTCATTGCTGTTCACACTAAGCCCCGCCATGCGGTGCTTTTCGGCCACCGGCTACAACGATCATTATCAGTATCTGAATTTGAATCAGCAGACAATGCCCAATGGCCTGGTGAGTCATGCTCTTATACAATTGATTGATTGCCCTTCTAATTACCGGTTTTACTTTTGCTTTTGGCTGAGCAGGGAATGGGTGGACAGTTCGAATTTTGGGGCCTGTGGATTGACTGCATGTTTGGCGATGGACAAAGTGTGGAAACCTGTTCCACATACCGAGATTATGTGCAGCTAAGGTGAGCATAAACACAATGTATAAATGCAGCATTAAATATTCTTTTATTTAAAGCAAACGAAAGCAGTTCAAAATACGCAATATGGAGGTCTGGGCCGTGGGCGATTTACCCGTCAAAGGCGAAGATGAAGAAGGTGGTGATGGTCAGGTAAGTTATGCCTAAAATATACGTAAATTTAATCTTTAAATATATTTTGCAATCCATTGTAGAAACGCTCAATCTTAGATGGCAATTTGGAGGATCGCGCAATGTTGGAAATTGCCGGCAAGACAATGCATTCAGATGGTCTACGTGAGCCCGGCATGGATGATTGATATTATCTGAATGTTAGCCAAATGCAAGCTTGGTTTTATCATGTTCAAGAATTTACGAGACCATGCCCATTTTGGGTGTGCAGTTAAAATTTTTAATTCAATTTTACTTTAGCCCCTCCCCCCCTATCGAAAGTCCCCTAATCCAACACAAAACAGAAACACAAAACACAAAAAGTGAGATCCTGCGAGCAAAAGAGTATTTGTTCAATCCATTCCTACAAGACGTTTTGTTTAGCTATTAATGTTTATATATATATATATATACAGTGTATAATGGATATAGTTTATGTATGTAATACTGAGAGTATTGTTGTTGCGTTTTAGACCCTAAAAAGTGAGAATCTGAAATCATTTACAACAAAAATTCATAAGCAATGTTAGTTTGTCGAATTATTCTTTTAATCCTGCGTCAATAAAATGCAAATGTGTTTGCTGAATTCAATTTATTGCTAACAAATAACTAAAAGCTAGAATATATTTTGGACACACACCAAGGGATACTCTTGGAAGCAGAAACAATGTTAAGAAAATTCAGTTGTATGTTAGTTAACATTTAAGTTCCACATGAAATCCACACAATGTTAAAGCCGATAATCGATGTGGGAGCTGCCTGGTGGGCTGTTTATATATCCACTGCATAGCCGGATAGTGTCACTCCCGGTGCAATTTCCTCTTCCACATAGGAGCCCGCCTGCTCGAAGGATCTGGCATTGCTGTTCTCAAAGCTGCGACCCACACTGGAGCTGCTCTGATTCAGGGGCGGTGCCCGCTGCTGGCCAAAGTTTCTTGCTATCCCATAGTTGCCCGACGAGCTGTTGTAGCCCTCATCGTCGTAGCGGCGTCCAGTGGAGCGCAGCTTGGGCGCCTGGAATGTGTGCTGCTGGTCGGCGTCCGACCCCCGGCGATTGTTGAAGTCATAGGTGCTGGTCTCCGCGCCCCTGGGATAGTTTGTCTTGCGCAGCATGGCCTTGAAGTTGAACGGAGGCTCCTCGGAGTTCTGCAAAGTACAAATTGTGAAGGATTTCCAAGTGCAAAGTCAGAATTTGGACCCACTTACATCTCCCATGTCGTTGCGTGCCATGTTTTGTAGCTCCCTTATGGGATCTGAAGGTGGATACGAGGAGCGTTGCTGATAGTTACGCTGCTGCTGTTGCTGCTGACTGGGATTATTGCGATGGTAATTGTTGGACGAGGGCATCGGTGGTGGCGGTGGCGCCGCATAGCCCTTGAGGGAATTACGACGCGAGCCGGAGCGACCCCAGTTCGGATTGCTGCTGCTGCTGTAGTTGTTGTAGGCATTGTTGTAGGCATTCATATTTTGTTGCATTTGGTTTCTGCAAAAGAGAGGTTGATATTCCATCGGTTTTGGGTAGAATTTGTCTGCCTTTACCTCCTCAACTGCTGTGGATCTCTGAAGAACCCTTGATTGTAAATATTATCGCTCTCTCCCATGCGGTCCCAATTGGTCTGGCAGGCCTGCTCCTTCTTGTAAGCATTGTAGGTCAGTGCACAGGAAGTCATCGAGGGGTTGCGCTGCAGCGGACTGTCCCAGGCCTCATCGTCCTCGAGGTTTTGCACCAGCAGCTGATTGGGAAACGTTTGCCGCGATATCGAATTGGCCGGATCCACCATGTACTGTGTGTCGTAGAAGGGTATCTGATCCAGGCGGAAGGGCATCTTCTTCATGGGCACGGGCAGGGGTCCCAGCTGTGCGGAGCTTACCTCCCGCATGTTAATGCGCTCGAAGGGCACCGCCCGAGTGCACTTGTTGAGGCCGCCGACCATGCGCTGGTTGTAGATGTGCACCTAAAGGGCGATCGATGAGTCAGTGGTTCGCATCAATGGATCGAGTCCTTACCTGCTGCGAGAGATTGACGAAGTCCTGGAAGCGCGCCGCTCTGTAGTGCAGCAGGACCTGGAAGATGGACTTCTCTCGCCACTTCTTGGCATAGGGACGAATGAAGTCGGCGGTGTTCTCGTTCCGTTGGCCCGTCTTCTCGTTGACCAGCGGCGGCAGGCGAACGCGGTCACGGAACCCACGATAGGCTGCAGGAACAGAAACAGAGCGAAAAGAAAGTAGAGCGGGTCAGAGGGAGAAGTCACCTTAATTTAATTAAATTTTCATTTCTTTTCTACGCAGCACTTATAATTCATCCATCTCTCGCGCTGTGGTGTCGCCTCGTCAAGTGTTATGTCTCGGAGCAGGAGTGGGGAGGGGGAGGGCCTATAAGCCGATTGGTTGCATCACAAAATGTAACTACGGAACGGGGTGGCAGCCACTAAGCGGCTTAACTATCCCTACGGCCACCTGCCACCTGCCACTAGTTTTGTAGTTGGAATTTTCTTGATTCTTGATTACATTTGTTTGAGTTTTTATTGGTAGTAGTAGTACGAGTAGTAGTAGTAGAGTATTATCGATCGAGTGCTACACTGCGATATAGTATTAGTGACATAATGATACGTGTACGAGATTACTTCATTGTGGATTCTCCTCTTCGGCCGATGCCTGCTCTATTTTTGATATTCGCACTGCCGCGAGCGCCTCATCCATGCGCGTCTCGAGAAACATTTCCTCGGCCTCGGATGGCGTCTCACTTATGTCGATATGCTCCTCATCGTATTCCTTAAGCTTATCAACTTGACTCTTTTTACCTTTTTGTATTTTGGCAGCAGCCAAATCGCCATGCTCCGGTCCCTTTTTGCCCACTACACAAAGGGTAGAAAAGAGTTTACATTTTGGGTTGCAATTTTCCATAAAGTTTTAGGTGGAAACTTACACTTTAAGACTTTGCCGCCCTTGACACGTTTTCGGGCTAAAAGGGCTCGCATCATGGACTGCACTTTGATGACTTTCTTCACTTGCAGCTCGTAGTTTCTGGGGGTAGCAAAAATATGTTAAAGAAGTCTCTAAAGAAAGCCTTGGGTTGGGTTTCCTACCTGGCCAAGAACTCATCATTGTAGTAGCGCAAAAACACTTTGGACTTGCCCAGAGCCCAGCCCTCCATCTTGAGGCGTAAGAATAATAAACGACAATTCTCTTTGGTCATTTCCACGGGCTCATCAAAGTCAAAGGCGAGAAATTGATAGCTGTAAGGATATCGTACATAAAGTTATGATAAAGTCAAGAGAAGAGTTTTATCTACCGTCTTAGGAACTCATCGAAGCCCAGTCGAGAGCTGTAACCCTTTTGCCTGGCAATGACCGTATCGAGGACACCCAGAGCCTTCATCTGTTGCTGCACCACGTCCGAGTGGAAGGCACGCGGCTTGTACTCCAAGTCCGCGCGTATGCAGCGCACAAAGTGCACTCCCAGACTGGCATTTTGGCTGAGCATTTTGAGCAGCGTCAGGCAGGTGAAGCGGAAATTGGCCGACAAAGTGCGCAAATTGTTCACCTGCGAGATGCAGCCAGCACTCAGTGTGTTGAGGGCCTAAGAGGGAGAGGGTTTTGTAGAGTTTTCAGGGGTTTAAGAGACAACAACTCACATAAGACTTGCGCTCAGTTTCATCCTTATGCTGGACAGCCTCAAAGGGCATTGTTAGATTGCCAGCTTTGGTCAGTTGATTGGTGAACATGAGCATTATGCTCTCGTCCAGCGAGGAGCGGAAAGTCTCAATCATTTCCGGTGGCACAAAGTCACGATTGATGTCGGTGAAGGAGCGAGTATCGTAGATGATGCGCCCCGTATAGTGGGCCACGGATAGCTCAGTGGCAGTGTGCTTCTTCACAAACTGGCTGTGTTTCTCCGAAACGCGATCTGATATGGGAAATCAGAAGAGTTTATAATAGTTTAGGGGGTAATGACAGTGTAAACTCACCCATAATCAAGTCCTGATCCTGGCAAGAGCGTGAGGCATCGTCAATGATGTAGAAGAGGCCATCGGGTTTGGTCAGCAGATTATCCAGCGCCGTCTTGTTGTCATAGAAGTTCAGGTTGATGGTGTCTATGTCCTCGGCCTCCATTTCCAGCATTTCGCTGATGAAAATGCGCTGATTGTAGTGGTATTGCATCTGCTCATTCAGCGTGTTGATCATCAGCTGCTCCATGCCATTCCGATTGAAGCACTCAAAGCCGAACATGTCATGGATAACAATGGCATTAGAATCGCCACTAGGGAAGGAGATTAAATATAGTTTAAGGCTACGTTTTATAGTCTGTGTTGTGACTTACAAGACTGCTCTGGGAAAGGACATGTTCATGTTGATCCTGTTGATAATAAAGTCCACCAATCGGGAGTAAATGGTGCTGGCCACAGCATCGCGTGCATCGCGCGCCTCCTCCGAGGTGTACTGCCGCCGCTCGGCCACACCGCCCTTGACCATTATAAAGTTGGTCAGGGACCACATGAACTTCTTCTCATCCACGCGGAGGAGCTCGGCAATGCGCGACACAATGTCCGTGTTCTCCACCTCGGCGTACTTGCCGGATGGCCGGAAGCGAATGTTGCCAATGTTCAGGATGGCAGCCAGCACCTTGCGCACCGTCTCCAGCTGCTTGTGGCTAAAGTCCAGGTCCCTGAGGATGTTCTCGAACTCGCGGAAGTGCTCCACATTGCCCTCGGGATCGTCGCGGCGATACTTGATCTTGGTGGGCGGCGCATCTGGAGGCACGCGCAGATAGCGATAGTTGCGATCCGCCTTCAGGTTGTAGTCCTTCAGCTGATTCTGCTGGTTGATGAAGTCGTAGAAGTAGTAGAAGATGTGGAAGTTGTGCTGGGTGCCATCGCAGGTGGCCACGCGCAGCTTCTCCAGCATGTACATGTTGAACACGGCGCCACTCATCTTGCCCGTCTTGCCGAAGGTCAGGCAGTACTGCAGGACACAGCGGGTGGAGTCGTTGTTGACGGGTGTGCCGGCATTCACCATCATCAGTATGGCCTTGATGGAGGTCTCCACGCGCCCGGTGGCGCCTCGATTGCCGGCACCCAGATAGCACAGATGCTTGATCAGCAGTCGGGCATTGGTGGACTTGCCCGAGTAGCTCTCCCCGGACAGCACAATGTGCTGCGGCTCGCGATGGTGCAGCATGTCCTGGTAGGCAATGTCGGCCACGGAAAAGATATGCGGCTGGTTCTCCGAGCGCGACTTGAAGCGGTACTTGGCATGGAACTGCGGGGGAACAGACTTTAGGCTGAGAAAAGAGAAGCAGCAAAGAGCAGGCCTACCTCCGGTGGGAATTCACTTGGCAGCTCGTTCGAGTTCAGGGACAGCAGAATGTCGCCTATGAAGCTGAACGATTCACCCGTCGTCATGCGATTCCGCAGAGAGTCAATGATGCTCTCGTCCACGGGGTTCTCCAGTGCAGCCAAATCCTCGGGATACATGCGTTCCGGCTTGCCATCGAAACGCTTGATGTAGCCGCGATCCACAAAGAGTTCGGGCTCCTTGTAGAGGTTCTTCACGTCCCTCGACAGCTCCAGCATCTCGGCGAGATCCGACTGCATCTCCTCCTCGTTCTCGATGAGCTCCGTGAGGAAGGGATGCTCCACCATCTCGACCATCATGGGACGATTCTCGGCGTTCTTCTCCAGGCACTCGGCCACAAAGTCGTTGATCTGCTGGGACCAGTTCGTGGGTCGCATCAGTGTCGGCGGCGGATTCCGCACGATCTGGAACATGGCCCGCGTGGGATGCATGTCCGCAAACGGCGGCTTGCCATCGGCCAACTCAATGGCGGTGATGCCCAGAGCCCAGACATCTGCCCGCACGGTGATGTCGGGCTCCCGGGACTCCATGGCGGCCACCACTTCGGGTGCCATCCAACAGGGCGAACCAATGCAGGTGCCCCGCTTGCCCAGTGTCGAATCCACTTGCCGGGACAGCCCAAAGTCGCAGAGCTTCACCCGTCCGTTCTTGGTCAGCAGAATGTTGTCGCCACGGATGTCCCGATGCAGGACATGATTGCGATTCAGCTCGATGGCTGCCCGGCACGTCTCCCGGATGATGTAGGCGATGTGCTCCTCCCTCATCCTGCGGTCCAGCTTCAGCAGCTTGTTGACCATGTCCACGGCGGTTCCGCCAGCGCAGTACTGCAAGGATTACATTGAGTCTCGGGAACTGTTAAGGACTCTCTACTCCCGCACTCACCTCCAAGACGAACCAAATCTCATCGGGTCCATTGGGCTTCGACAGCTTGTAGACGCCATAGAACTCGGGCAGATTGGGATGGGCACAGTAGTCGCGGAGCGTGCGATACTCCTCCTCGATGGACACCTGATGCTCCTCATCGTAGTGCTGGATCTTCAGGGCCACCAGGCGATCGTTCTCCAGTTCCTTGGCCCGAAATACTTTGGCATTGACACCCTGGGCTATCTCCTCATAGATCTCGAATTTATCCGTTGGATCCGGCAATTGCGAATACGGCAAATACATCCTGATTCAGTTTCCCTTTCCTTCGACGGTTGAACTAGAATTCTGTGGGATTGTTAATTGGTTTAAAAGTGCAGAAAGAGGTATTGAAAAATGGGGTTTTGGGGTTCCGTGTCTGCATTGTCAGGGCTTCGTTTGGTTACGCAAGAACTGAAGAATGAACTGGGTTGGAAAGGGGTTTGTCTTGGCATATTTATGGGAGCTTTAAAAAGAGGGAATTAAAATCCATTCGAATATAACTTTCGCTTCAATTGGAGCTGCAAAAGTTACAGATAAATTTAAATTGGAAGAGCTTTAGTGGGAATATCCTCTAGTCCTTTCTCGCATCACTTCACTTGGTTTTAGTTATTGTTTATCTCTCCAGCTTTTCTGTAACTTTCCAACTTTTCAACACTCAACACATAATCCTTGATCCTTTCAGCACACAGACCTCTGCTGTTCCCTTGGTAGCTTGATGGTAATGTTGGTGTGTTTCCAATTAGAATTCCGAACCGACCGCACGCATGCAGCACGTATCACTGCCGTAAGCCAACTAAAGGCTGGTCAAATGCATTCGCTGGTTTTTTACTATGGGTCTATCGACTCGAGGAAGGCAGGAAGCCCCGCAATCTCGATGGGCAGTAGCCAGCAGTGGCAACAGAAAACACCTTGGGCAACTATTTAGTCGACTAATTCAATTAGCATTGCCGACATTCACGTGCAGACCAAAACAACAAAACGTGGGGGAAAAGCTGGAAAACCGATTGAAACTCAGCTGATTGACAGACTAATTATGCATCTTATTATTTGTATTTACAAAATATATTTATATATTTCAATATGTCTTGAGATTGCTAAACTAATCATTGAATTTACACATTTCAATTATCGTTTTCTGTTTTATGGTGGCCCTATAACATATTCTTTATTGTTTAATACTGATTCGTGTTAAGTTTTGTTTTGTTTAGATTGAAGAAAAGTCTTTTCTTATGTGATCGCTGGGGCGATCGGTTGTCCTTCTCAATTGCATATACTAATCCACTCCTCCACGTGGCACTCCTCGCACTCCACGCTACAGCACCATTGAAATTTACAGTGGCAACGCTCGGCACGTCGCTCGATGATTTGGCTGTGGCCACGACCACAGCAGAGGGAGGCGCACCCATCGCTGGTTGTTGTATTGCGATTGCATTTGCGACCCACTGTGCCTGGAATTGAACAGATAATGCAAGAAAGTGGAGGAAGTTAGAAAGGTTTGGTTAAAAAGTTTCCTAAGTGAAAGGACTCTCATAAATTTCTCTTACGAAGTGCACTTTCACTTAATATAATTCTTATATGATAATAGTTGTCATTTCTATCTTTTATTTTGCTTTCATTACATTTTGATTAAGTGACAGCTCCGTCGCTGCAGGCGAGCGACTATTAAAACTCCATAAATAAACTATTAAACTAAGGCCTATAAACAAAGTATCATAATTGTTGTACGGACGATAATTGCCAACGTTAATTGCCATCATTTGCCTAGACACGACACGACTTGGCACACGGGGCACATGAATCAAAACGCCCAAAGGGGCTGGAGCTGGAGCTCGGACGACGATTAATTATAAATTTGCGTCGTAATTAACACTTTTAAACTGTTTCCCCGGCGTGGAGCGGCCTTTGATAATTTGCAAATGTGTCAACAGCAAAAATGGCCAACAAAAATTGCAAGTGGCAGTTAGATGTGGACGTGCCGAGCCGAGCCCCAAAACCCGAGCCAGATCTCAGCAGATCAGCGTTGATCCAAGTTGATCCGAGATGGAGCTGAAATGCTGAGTCTGAGGCTGCTGTGCGGCGCATGGGTCGTCGCTGTCTGTGGGTCGCAACATTTTGCTGTTGTTGCTTTTGTTTTTGCTGAGTTATGTGGCATGTTTTGGTAGCTCGTTTATAAATCGTTTTCCTTTTTTTTTTTGCTTTTTGTTGCTGCATTTTTGCTGCTGCTGCTGCTGCTGCGGTTGCTGTTAATTTGCATTTGTGATTTATTTATTAGAGCCAAATCAAATTTATCGCTCGAGTCGTATCTATAAATCATTTTTAATTAGTTGAACCGAATTTGACGACAACAAAACTGCAAATTAAGCAACTAATGGGTAATGGGAGTTGTCGGGTTTGTCAGCCTAATATTTCCATTCAACGTCTCCAAGTTTCATCTAAATCGGCTCATTCATAGTGGCGCAGCCTAGCGTGAAGCCACATTAACTGTTTATTCTTTGCACTGCAAACTGCACACACGTACATATGTATGAATGAACATATGTATGTATGTATGTATGTACGCATGTACATATGCATGCATTGTCAATTGCATAAGTTTACGCGCACAGCGGCCGTTCTCTCGTCTATCTATCCCGCCTTCTTCGTTGCTGTACTTCTCTCGCGCTCTTCTCTTTAGCAGCAGCCCCAAACTGTTCTTACGCTCTCCCTCGCTTCTTTCGATCTCTCTCCCGCTTGCATTAGGGCACGGGCAATTTGGTTCGCCTGTCTTTAACTGTAAATCTTTATCTCGTCATCATTAACGCACTCACTTTCTATCGACTTGTTTTTGACCGGCGAAAGAGCTCGCCAGCTGCCGTGGAGAAATAATGTTCAATAAGACAATGTGCTGGCTCACCCTGTATATCTGCTCCCAGATCCCGCTCACAAAAGTTGGGCGAGCGCTGATAGTAGAACAGGGATGTCTCCAGCTTGCGTGCCATTCGTGCCGCATTTTTATCAGAGTTTGGCTGACGCGTGCCACGCTCCGAGCCGAGATCCTCGTGCCGCCTCGTCCCGTGATCGCCCGCCGGGCCATCGAGCGTGCCAGACGCATCGACGGCATCCATGTCGGAGGACGAGGAGCCGGAGCTGCTGCCACTGTTTGACTTTTTGTTGCGGGAACGCTTCAGCACAACGACCGGCTCGCCGTTACCCAGATTCGACTGATCCACGAGTATGGCCTTGCGGAACTGATGCTTCAGCACCTTGCCGACAACATGGAAGTCGGGGGCGGACTTCCAGCAGGTCTTCAGCTGACAGCTGCCGGACATGCCGTGGCACTTGCAGCGGAACTCCATGTTATTCGAAACGGCCTGGAAAGGCATGGGAGATTAGGAATATGGAAAATGGAATGCTGGAATGTTGAATGGACTCACCACTCTGCCTGCATGATTGTTGTGCAGATTGATCTTCGACTGGATGTCGCCCGCCTTCTCGCGGCAGTCGAGAAAGAGCTTGGAGTACTCGACACCAAAGTCCATGTTGTGGGAGCAGCCGCCCCACTTCCAGCGGCTGGCGATCTTCGAGCGCTCGTACTTCTTTTCCTCCTCGGGCGTTAGAATCTGGTTGGTCTCCAAGTACTGCAAGAATTGCTTCTTCTCCTTGTCCAGCGACTGGCGGAGGTTCTTGTTGAGGGTCTTCCGATTGATGGTCGGATCACAGCCGCAGGACATCAAACGGCCTTGACTGCAGGCCCTCGCCACGCTGTGGGCCACCCCGGCAGCCGAAATGGCAAAAGCAAACGCGCTCTCCCTGTAGCCTAAAAGCAAAGAAATGTTTCTTCATGATGGCCATAAAGTGGTAGACGCTTCTACCCCTGGGGAATCATTCGATTGGATTGGATTGGATTGGATTGGGGGGAAACTATCGCAATTTATGCGGTGTTATTTTTAACGCTGCATTCGAAGCAGCGGTGGGCCGCTCTGGGAATTTCAGCGGCATTTCGACTTTGACATGGTCTGGACAAGCGTTCAACCAGGCCACCAGATCGTTTTTAATGATGCAGTGCAGTGTGCCGCACGAGTGCGCTGTGTCCACCGTATCCACACCCACAAGAGAGACACAGAGGGGGGAGAGGTAGATAGAGAAGGAGATTTGATATTTGAAATGCCTTATGCAGCAAAAGCAACAGCAGCTGTCAAATGGCTGTCAAAAAGTTGACGTTAATCATGGCCGACATGGCCATGAGTGGCCCCAAAGTTGGCAACATTTGTCAAGCGATTGACATGCAAATTGTCAGCGCCACTTTGCATAAAACCAAACTCAATTCAATCCCAGATCAGAGCCCAAACAAGAGACCAGAGACCAGCGACGAGAGCGACAGTACATATGTCAATGTGACAGGCTTGCATCATTCTCGGGCGGGCCCCCGGACGGACACTCCTCTGCTCCGCCTCAGCTGTCAAACAATCAGTCAGTCAAGCCGGCCAGTCCGTCACTCAGCTCGGGATGCGCACGAATGCAAATGTCAATGTTGTGACAAGTTGTCGTACCAATCCGGATCCAGCGATCCACCGATCCACCGATCCATCGATCCATCCATCCATCGATCGTTGCAAACTGCAATCGAAGGTGCAAGTGCAATGGGAAATTGTATGTATGTATAGCGCGCATTTGATTGACGATTAAGACGCCATCAATCAATGCATCAGTAGGAACAGTAGCCTCGCCAAAAGTCCACCCCACCCCAAGACCAGCTCAGCTTCTGCTCTTCCCCTTCATCTGTGCGGATCTCTGCCAACTTGTGATTGCTGATCGCTGATCGCTGATCACGGACTTGATTTATGCACGCTTTGTCTTGCCCCTCGTCGAGCCATTTGCAAATCCAAATCACATCATTGCCAACAGTTACATTTGACAATGCCTTGGGGTCTCGCTCTCTCTCTCTTGCGCATAAATTGGCCACAAAAAGCGATCGAGGAGAGGCTGAACTGGACACTGGCTTGGCTTGGCGACCTGTCTCTGTGGCGACCACGTCTACAGTCTACAGAGTACCCTGTCTCCAATGTCTCGTTGTCTGCCGTGTGTTGCAATCCCAAGTAATTGTTTGCGACATACGTCGCTCGCTTGTTGTCACATGCATTTGGCTGGAACCCAGAGAGAAACACACAGAGAGAGCGGTAGAGAGAGAGAGAGAACTGCCCGAAGATAAAGGTCGATCGTCGATCTTCAGTCGTACGTAATCCTTTTACTACTTTTGTGCCTCATGCCCCATCCTCAGTTGATTGACAATAATGCATGGTAGCAGCAGCAGCAGCAGCAGCCTCAACAGCAACCAAGATCAGCGATCTGCAACGACGATCTCTCAACGACGATCGACGATCGACGAGTTCCATAAGTTATAGTAGATACGAGTATGTATGCAAAATAGTTGACCTGTCCGTGCGCCGTTTCGATTGTCAGTCATTGTGCGCGGACTCGGCTCGACTCGGCGACTTGATTTGTTTCGTTTCACTTGGTTTGCTCGAAGCGATCGCTGGCCCGATCTCTGTCCATCGATCCCTGACTTTGTGGCTGCCTTTTGTGCCCTTATAAGTCGTACCTCGTCGTCGCTGCACGCGTTGCTGTTGCCTGTCAATATTGACTCTCGTTATGTGCAGTTCCTTCCTTATTTAATGGACGCACGAAACGGGCGGGTTGACAAACGGACAGTGGACATTGGACAGTGGGACATTGGACATTGGTACACTGGGACAGACGTACGATCCTCAGACATGTCGGTGACATAAGCCTGCGTTTACCATATTCGATATTGGCTGAAGGCTAGTCGAGAGTTACTTGGAAGTGCTGCTGGTGTGGCATGCATTTGGAGATTTATGGTTTAGCATTGTTTTCTGGCAATGTTGTTAACTTTAACTTTAACTTTAACCTGCGCGTTTCTGTCTGGCATTTGGACCGATCATGATGGCCCACTCAAGATTGTGGCGGCATCAGCGCCAAATGCAAATAATATGCACAGAATTTGCTGTAATGGAAGTATTTGTGGGCACAAATGAAGCACCAGAACCACTAATACTTATTGCTGGCCAAAAGATTCCTCAGCCTCAGCCTCAGCCACAGCCTCCAAACATAATCACATCACTGACTGGCTGCTGGCCCAGCCAACGACAATGACAATGACAATGACAATGTTGGGACGGGAATGGGATTGTGTGCATCCGTATTCGATCCGCTCCCATGGCTGTCTTCCAGCCCATTCGTTCCCGTTCCCGTTCCCGCTCCCATTCCCCTTTCCCCCTGTACGTTGTCAGCGGCTGCGGCAGCATCCGTCAACGGAGATAACAATTTTTTAAATTGAAATTGAATGAAGTGGTTTGCTTACAATATAATTTATACGATGAATGCAAATAAATTACGCCGGACTTTACGGCCAGACCGAAACGAGATGAGCACCAGCTCTCAGCTCTCAGCTCTCAGTCCTCAAGCCGCTGTCCTCAAGCCTTTCCCTTTTACTTCAGAAGTCTCTTCCGTGGCTCCTGTTTGCTCTTGTCCGAATGTCGCATTGAAATTTGTGAGAAATCTCTTGAACAACGTCAGCCATACACTCGTACTCGTATATCGTTTGCATCTGGATTGCCATGCCGCCATTTTGAGCGCTTTCCATTGTATTTTCCTTTCCTTTGGCTCCCCTCTTCTTTTGTTGTTATTTTTACAGCAATCGCATGATGCATAATTTAACTAATGAAGCATTCTGTTTAGGGACAGCAAAACATGCGCATAGAAGTGGCAAATTCCTCTACCATTAAGTGGCAATTTATGCGTTTTAATGGAGTTCTGGATGCTGAGGGATTACAGAGTTGCAGAGGAAGAGTTTGTAGTTGGCTAGTTGTAATAATAGTGGCTACAAATTTGTAGTACAAGATGACACTTTGGAGGAAATATAGTCAGACTTTGATGATATATTCAGAAGGTATTGATAGATAGAGGAAAATAATTTGTTTGTGTAGAGTGCCTCACACTCACGCTGGGATTCGAAACGATTTTCGTTGCCACCGCAGCCGCCCCAGATGAACCTAGTGCAAACCCTGTTCGCCGCATCGTAAGACCAGCGGCGCATGGCAGCCCTGCAAAGTCCTCGCTGGGAATGCGGTAGTTCACAGACATCTGTGGGGATCGAGTGATACTCTTCAGTGACAGAAAAGAAGGAAAACTCAAGGAGACAGACCGATTTTTGGACCCAGACCCACGCCCAGAGAGCTGGCTGCAAGAGCAGCAAACACTAGCAGGATCAGCAGGAGCTTCATGCTGGGATGTTGAGAACTTGAGAGGCTAAGAGATAAAAGTTAACTGAACTTAGCTGGGGCAGCAGTCGATACATTTATACCAGGGATCGGCACGGCCCTATCCCATGGGTGCGGGACAAGGCGCTGCTGCTGCGCTGCCCTCACGTACAAGCGTATTACAGTGATTCGTACCAATACCAATGTTCCGTTTTGCATGCGTCTTCACACACAAACGCAAAAACGGCTCGTTAATTGTATGGGTGCCGAGCCCTGATTTATACTGAATGTCCACAGCAAGAGGGGAGTCACAGCAGTACAATGATAATGGGCACAATGATAACAATAAACTCCTAAAGAATAAGTTCTACATTGATTCCAGATTCCATTCTCCATTGAGCATAAGCCAATTCTGGCGAAATTGGGTTGCAAAAAATACAATGCTGAACTTTTATCGTAAGTTTTTGTTACTTTTGAAAAGAAATAATTTCCAAAAATATCTAGAAAAATCGTAATTAATTATGTCAAACAATCTGAGTAATTGCTTAAGTTCCATATAATTAATAGAGTGCAATCTTCAGGTAAAACAAACTTCGTACAGTCTCCCCTTGCCACTGTACCCTTCGGTGAGTCATGGCAAAAGTCTGCTAGAAATGTAAGCGCTAAAGCAGAAAGCTTTGCAACTTTGCACAAAACTAGATAGAGAGATCGGCGCCTGTGATCAGGGTTACCGCTACTTGTTGCTTGGCCAACAAAAGCGGCTTAGAATGCGGCAAGCTCTTTGTAGATGCCCCCACCGTTCGCGATGTCGCAACGCCACGGGTGAGTGTGTGAGATCTGTCCGTCATAAGGCACACGCCGCGTAGGCAACAGGCAGCAGAGGTTCGCCAGAGAGCCACTCGTAATACAATGCCTCGAGGACAGATTAAGATATCAAAGTCAAAGTTCGTATCGCCGCCGTTTCAGATGCACCGGACTGTGACAAAACGATGGACTGGACCCCAAGCCCAAGCCCAAGCCCAAGTCGCAGTCCAAGTCGCAGTCTCAGTCAACACTCCTACTGGCAAAAACATAGAAATTTGATCTAGTCCGGGATCGTTGTGGGGGCATTAGAAACTGTAGATGCTCCTGCTGTGGCTTTTATGCCATGTCGTGTCTAATAATGCGACGGTTAATAGCTTTGGACATTGTCTGCTTGACCAAATGTCTACCCGCTATGGGCAATTTTAATTAGACTCTTTGCCTAGCGGTTTGCGTGTGGGCCGACAATGTGTCCACTCCCCTGGCCCCCACTCGACTCTCCACCGCAAAACCCGTTGACAGTTGGCGGAGTTGACTTTGGCCATAAAGCGATTTTGTTTGCGTGAAAGCTGAGCCACGCTTACTGCACATTTTAGTGTCAGCTTAATGGCTTTTGGCCATGGCTACCAGAGGCGGCCAGCTCCAGAACCTGGGAACTGTCGCTCCTCCTTTGCTTACCTTTCTTCAGCAGATTGGAGGCATGCGGATTGCGGCTCTTTGTGCTCAGCGATGAGCAGTTCCAGCGATGCCATTGAAACTGTTCAAGAGAGAAAACATTCAATAAATATGTGAGCATTTGTAGGGCCTTGTAAGTATGCTACGGAGAATGCTTTTCGGTAGAGATTTTGCACCTGTATTTGACATTCACGTATGGCCATATCGAGTCCTTCGAGCGCTGCTGCTGTCACATCACTCGCCTTGTAGCAGAGCTCCACTTGATCCTTGGTGAGACCAGGCACTGAACGGCAGGTGGCACGACCATCGGGTAAGCCATAGAGCCTGGAAGATAAAGAAATTGTCAGATTTTATAAGATCAGAGAATGTTTCCCATGCTTCAGCCTCCCCTCCATCTTGGCAAAGCTCAAGCATTGCTGAGAATTTAAATTCCAATCAAATTTTAATTACAGCCACCGCAGTTGGCAATTAAACCCGAACCAAAAACTGGAGCCAACGAAAGTAATTAACCTTGAGGTTCGGGGCACACAAACCGCAGACAAGACACAAACCCCAAAAACACTCCGAGAGTAAACTAATTTAATTTTATTTATTTACTTTTTGTTGTATTTTGGATTCACTAGATTTGAAATTAAATTTGCTTCAACAGATTAAATCGGGCAGACACGAACCCCAAAGACCGTAGACAGACAGTAGCTGAAAATATAATTTCTGTGGCCAACTTTGTCATAAATCTTTTTCAAAATCGCTGAGCGATGAATCACTGCCTCATCATCCGTCGCAAGAAGCTTCCAAAAATTGTTTGCTTCGTTCTTTTAAATATGAAATAGACCAAAGGGGTCTGTACTGTAAATTATATTCCCAGGTCTCTGTGGGTCTGAACTCATTTAAGAGCGCGCCATGGCATTCAAGGTCAGATTGGGTTGAGCTGAGCTGAGTTGAGGTGTTCAGATCTTGGGCCAGAGATACAGATACGAGTTTCTTGAGTGTGTGTGTGTGTGTGTGGTGTGTGTGGTGTGCGCTTGAGTGAGTGCCAGTTGACGTTGGACAACTTCATCGAGTCTGTGGCAGTCTCGCTGGCTGTGGCTGTGGCTGGGATCTCAGACCATTGCCACATCGCACATTGCATCGCAGCACATCGCATCGCTACGTTGATCTACGACACGCAGTTTTGGCTGGTCGGTCGGGGAGGAACACCGGGCGTATACGTGATGCTCGATGGCGTCTGCCTTCTTCGTTTTGTAAATGTATATTTTCTTAATGCCTAAACTGCCGCAGCCGCCTGCCCGCGCCACACTCCCCGCTGGGGGTTAATTGTGGCACGTCGCACCGAAACACTGCCTCAAATGTAGAAACGTGCCATTTTCACACACGTCCTACGAGCCGAAGATTTAGAGATCCTCATCAGCATTGGGCATCATTTGTATGCCATTCACGGCCAGGAGCATCAGCAGCTGCAGCCGTTTGTCTGGCCAGCACAGATGCCAACAGATTCGCAGAGCAGGTTCAATTTGTCGCTAAAAAGTTGGCTTTTGCCAGCTTACCACTCCCATCTCTCTCGCTCTCTCTCTGTCCCTGCACACAGCCTATTATCATCATTTGCTAATCAAGCAAACAAAACTGCAATTTATAAGAGTAAAAGAAATATCAACAGGGTAGAAAACGAGATGATAAAAAGTGGAAATGCTACAGGCAAAATGCATTTTAATTGGCTGACGTTTCCGAGATACGAATACACTCGCAATGCAATGCTGGGCATTCGCCCCGGCCCGTCCACCATCCAGACAGCCAGACATCTCCGTCCGATAAAGAATTTAAACTGATGCACATTTTGTTAACAGCTTTATAAAGCATATGGCTTTTAGTTACCATTGCCAATGGCAGTGCCAGTGCCATTTGCCGACTTCAATAAAACTGATAAGCAACACAGAAACACACAAAGTGAATGAGGCAGGCCGCCGTCGCGTCCTCTGAGTCATGCATTTCAGCAGCTCCAATCGGACAATCCAGTTCCCAGAGCTCCAGCGATCCTGCGGCCTGAGTTATGCGTATTTCACGCGATGCGATAGCAATGCAATTGATTCGCTTATAAAATTTATCGATCTGCGCGCCGTTCCCCATGCGAACTCGAAAGACGTTCCGTTTGCTTATCAGACCCAAAGTGTTGGGGCTTTCGAGATAAAAACTTTAAATTTCATTTTGATTTTCATAACTTGAACTGCTGCTGCAGTCCTTTCTCACGCTCGCGAGTTCTATTGAAATGCCATAAAAAGTTTGAGGCTTTAATAGGCGCCGCCAGAGTAGACCCGAAACTCTTTCGTTTCTGGCTCGGTCTTTGGAGTCTGTCAAACGGTAGCCCATGCATAAATCAAGGATTTTTGTGTAGTTCGCTGAAGGCATAAGCCGAACACACAGACATGACCAATAGCCATAGACCTCAGCCAGTAAAACAATGTTTC
Source organism: Drosophila subobscura (assembly GCF_008121235.1). Lineage (NCBI taxonomy): Eukaryota > Metazoa > Arthropoda > Insecta > Diptera > Drosophilidae > Drosophila > Drosophila subobscura. The sequence goes on along the minus strand of NC_048534.1, from coordinate 12,790,833 downwards.
CCAAATACGTAGCAAGAGATGCAGATACAGACAGACAGACAGGCGGACAGGCGGACGGACAGAGATTGAAGCATTTCAGACTGGGTAGATAACTTTGCTGGAGACATTCCTCAGCAGCAGTCGGGGGGAACGGGGGGAGCGGGGCGACCACAGCAACAGCTAGGAATGTCTTTGATCCAATCCGACTAAACAGGGTGACCTGGCAGCAGGCTGCGACTCGAAATATTTCATCTCCATGCCTCCCCAAAGAAGGAGACTTCAAGTAATTAAATCAAATTATCGCATTCCTCTGGCAGATTTATTTTTCCAGCGAAAGTCAAAATGATTCACGCGCAGAAAGATCTTTGAATTTAAATTTCAAGAATGATCTTTGAGTTTCCTTAATATTTGTTTGAAAAGTGTAACAATAAACTGGCGAGTGTGTAGTGCATTTATTTCCTATTTATAAATTATGTTTGCTGTGCGGGAACATGGCCGATGCGTTGCTGAAGAGACTGGCAAAGTAGCAGCGGTGCGGGCTGCGCATACGCCAGGATACGCTGGAGGACACTTGAACGTGTGAAATCCTGGCTGTGGCAGCTTGTGTGTGGATGCACCCAATTAAGTTGCAACTGCAGTGGCCCGAGGCAGCAAGAGGCGTGGCAGCTTGACAATTCATTTGCATTTCAAACGGCCAAATTGTGGTGCACCAACACCTGACTCGTGCTCGGATGTGTGTGTGTCTGCGCCTCATTATGCGTTGCAATTATGACGTTGCAACTACAAGGAGGTGGATGACGATGACGATGCCAACGAATTGCAGGCTGCACTTCAGCTGCAGCTTCAGCCTCAGCCTCAGCTTCAGCCTGCATTTTTACCGTCTCGAGTTGACTGCAACGTTCGCTCGCTCGCTCGTTGCATCTCTGCCTGCAACGTACGTTCACTGCGCCGTTGTCAACAAGCAGTGCAAAAAGTATGTTGACAACCCCATGCAACAACAGCAACAACAACAACAACAAGAGGAACACGAGTAACGAGATTAACAAGCTGCAACTACTAGGCGAGGCAACCAGTCAGGCAGGCAGCAATGCAGGCAGGCAGGCAGGCGGCAGTCCGGTCCGGACAGACATCGCCCTGCTCCGCCTGACTGACTGCGCACCGAGCACACCGAGAGCTGAGGCCCAGGACTGAGACACGGATTGACAGCGGCCCAGGCGCATTATAAAACTTGAGTACCAGGGACCACCCTGCAATTGAAATCAGCTCAATTGTGTGTAGGGGCCCCCCTGGTACCCCCACTACGAGCAGTAATGCAAGTACAGAGGGGGGCACCAGCCAGAGTCACAGTCCAATCATCTACTGCGGATTGAGCAGTCTACTGAGGAAGCCTTTGGCAATTTTTTTTTGTTCGCTTTTCTGCGTTCCAAAATGGCGTTTTGCTAACGCGCAAGTTACCATTTTTTGTTGGGATTGTGGTAAGCTTTTCTTAAGAGATTTTGCGAGAGAGAGAATTTGCGGAGAACTCATCATCCCATTTAAAAATGAATTGAATACAAATCTATCTGCCTGATTTCTATTAAATTGATATTTTTTAAATATTATATCTAATCCTATTTTAAATAGTGAGAATTTATAGAAATATTTCATAATTATGACTTTATTCTAGTCCCATAACTGATGCATGTTGAGGGCTGTTAAATTAATTATTTTACCTTATTCCCATTTCTAAATTCTATATTCCCTGATTTTTCTCCGTGGTATCTCAAAAAGTTGAATCGATTTCCCCAATCCTAAACTATTTATTTTACAACAATTCTTTAGTAACTAAAATTCGGTATTCTTGATGGTTTCACACAGGTAGCTGCTGGCCTAAATTTCCTGAAAGCCCTTCTTTCAGTTCCCATCCCAAATGCCCTTCCCATGTCGGAGAATCATGTGTGAAGGTGCAGACAGTCTGCGCGCCACCATGACCGCAACAATCTCGTGCTAATCAAGTACAATTAGGTAAGCTTAATTTCCCAAACCTATCACTAGATCAATATTAATTATGCCAACACCTAGCACTGACAGCTGTTTCTCTCCAGCCTACGGACGGAGCAGCATCAGCGGCAGCCCCCTCAGCAATTGATTAATTTGTTGTCGCTGCAACAGCAACATTAACCCCTAGTCGCTGATTGTTGCTGCTGTTGCTGGAGCATGTCGTTTAATTAATTAACTCGCCACCAAACCAGCAGCAGCAGCAACAGCAACACACAATATAACATGGGGTAATGAGCTTGAAGCTTGAAGTTAATTTGTTGACAGGCTATTTACACTCGGGAGTTGTGCTTTACATACTCGTAAATTGTAAATTGTGATGGATACGGTCTTAGATGGGACGTGTGAGAGCTGCTCTAGCTTCCAGCCACTTCGTACTTACCAGCGTGTGCAGCAGGCCAAGATAATCACAACAATTAAATGCAAATTGCAATGACGCGTTGCGGCTTGTGTGCCAACCACGATGGTGTGGTTTGTGTTGCTGCTGTTGGTATTTCCTGCCTCTTGTTGCTGTTGTTTCGGTTTCTGCTGCTGCTGCTGCTGCTTCTGGTGGTGGCCTTTGATTGTTGCTTCTTGCCACACAGTCATCGCTCGGCTTTGATTTGCATAAATTTTCATACAATTGTAGCCAAATGTTTAATTGTGCAACATTTCTGTTAATCAATTTATCACTGCTCTCAATTGTTGCTGTTGTCGCTGCTCGGCTTGCTGTTGGGTCGGCTGATGTATTCGTTTGCTGAGGCCAGGCATCAGGAAACATTTTGTTGAGCACATTTGAATTATCTTGAACAATTTCCTTATGGATTTTTCTTTTAGATTGTTTACATTTTTATTTTAATTTTTTTTGAAGTAATTGTTGGATATTATTGGAGATTGATTCTCTGCGGGGAGTTGAAAGAAGTTTTGATTAAAATTATAAATCTATTTGCAAATTCTTTGTTCTTAACGAGATTTTAAATATTGCACAGTTTATCACTCCTTTTGTTATTTACGGAAAATGTTCCATCGAACTTGTTCTTCTTTTCTGAGTTGCTAATTCTTACACATTTTCAATTATTCACTAAATGGAATTCACTTGCTGGAAATTAGCTTTATGAACACACATTCCTCAGAGGGTTTTCTTTCCTTTTATTTTTGCACACTTTTTTTCAACATATTTTGTGATTTGCCACCTCTTCATCATAGACATTTGGAGACTGAACATTCACCGATCTATTTTGTCTTTGCCTTTGCCTTTGCCACTGCCTCTCTGGGCTTTCAACTTTGAGCTCCGCTCTCCAGCTACTGGCTGGCTTGCAAAATCGTTTTCTCGTAATCTTTGTCGTTACATTCGTTATTTTTTCATTTGTTTTGTTCATTTACAATCGTTTTCTGGTGGGTAACGAGAGGAGACTGGGCTTGTACGATTGGCCTGCAATACAAGTTTTGGATTCTTGTTGGTTCTGCTTCATTTCATAGTTTTTCCCCCCCTCTATCAACCCCTCTTATTGTTGTCCGCTTCTGCTTCTGTGTGGTTTGCTTTCGGGGTTCGATTCGATTTGTGGTTTTTGTTGGGAAAGTTATTTCTTAGTGTGTGGCAAATGACCAGCGAATGGCGGCTATTATTTTTATTTGATTGGATTTCGAGTTGCTGTTGGTTTGGTTAGGCAGAAAAATTGTTTACATTTGGCAGAATTTAAATGCCTTTAAATGTTCCTCTGCAATTTGCGAATGTCTTTGGAAATCTTTTATTTTAAAGTGGTTTAATAAAATTAAGAAAAGTTCTTATGAAAAATATCTCATCAGGTAATTTTTTAACGTTAAATATAATATTCCTTAATTTTTCTTACATTATAGTAGATATATTTTATGATGATTTTAAAGAATGTTTATTCATTTATTTAAGTGTTTGTTATTAATAAAAACTTCGTGTTATTGATTGTAATATTTTTGAAATTAATTTTTCTTCTTCTCACACATAACATTGAAATTTTAAAATAATATAAATAAGTTAAGAGTTTTATTTATTTTATAGATGGCTTCATAGCTAAAAATAGTTTTTGTTTTTTGGTCTTGATTCTAAGTTATTAAACTTAAATAATGTTCAGCGTTTGTTTAATGTTTTAATAACATTTTAAATTAACAAAAACTTATCCAGCGCACCTGGAAATGTTTCAATTCTTAAATTGAAATTGTATTTAAATATTTCGTTGATTTTTTGGTGTAAAATATTATATTTTGTTTATATGTTTTTATGTAAATTGGTTTTGTAATTTTGCAATTATAGAATAATTATTGTTTTATGTGGATATATTTCCCTAGCACGGATGACACAGGACACGAACGTCCTGTCAGGGAAGCGAGTCGCGCGACTATGAAACGAGCGTTGAGCCATCCAGCCTCTAAATGCAAATTAAATTTGAAATATTTGAAACAGAAGCAGGCAGGCTTCGTCGTTATCGGCATCGACATCGTCGTACTCGTTATCCTCGTCCTCGGCATCGTCCTGTGTGCATTTTGCTTCGGCTGGCAACTGCGGACGGATGCGGCACGGGGGTATGGCTGGAGATGGCTGATGGGGATGCGTGCGCGTGGCTTTGCTTGGGGTGATTGCGATTTTTAGACGTGTCCTGGCTGGTGTCCTGCCTGCTCAGCGACTGGCTGGCGAAAGTAGAAGCACATCAAAGGATAGACACACCTTTGCACGTACATGTGCCCACGGATATATTGAGGCAGGGCTGCTCATTCTCGTGCATTTATCGCATGCGAGAGTGTTTCCTTTCCTGCCCTCCATGTTTGGTCCAATTAACACATTGGAATAGTCATGCCTGGGATCGGGATATGTTTGTGTTGCATTTCATTGATTAAAGATTTAACCTTTGAGCTTGACACCTGTCCTGGTTTCTGGTTCCTGGTGCCCTTTAAAGGCTGATTAAGCAGCTCCCTGTTGCCCACATCCCGATGCGGGGTGTTTGCCACTCTCCACGTGTTGTTCTCTGTTGTTCTTGTGGCAAGGACACACGACCGAGTGCCACTTCTGCTGAACATCAAAGGGTTAACACACAACAAAAGTGAAACTGGTGCACTGCCTCGCCCCATCCTGGCTCTGCCACTCTCTCTCTCTCTCTCTTCCTTCCTTCCCATTGTTGTGCTCTCAAGGACTCCAATTATTGCAATTTCGTTCCTTTGTTGTTGGAGTCTTTTTTTCTGTTGTTGTTTGCCTTTGAAATATGCTAATTTCTATATAGGCTGGCGGCAAAAAACAAAGGCCAGGGCAATTGATTCACGGCTGCTTCCTTGGTTAGTTCAAGGACCAGTCGCAGCATCAGGGGAGTGACTCAAAATATGGGTCGTTTAGGCTGTCAGTTTTTCTTTTATTTTCCATTTGACTCCGTGTGTGTGTGAACTTAACCCTCTTTGACTTTTCCTTGCTACTTGTTACACTTCAAAGGATTCACGCGAGCGGCCACACACTTGTTGCCAGCTGTTCTACGAGGCTGTTGCACTGCCAATATGTTGTGCATTAGAAATGGGAAGTTATCTTTGAAGAGTGCAGAGTAGATAGTAGTAAAAATAGTAGTAAAAAACATTTCTCCTATGCACTTCCCGCTCAAATACGCCTTGAAATGTCAAATTACTCACTTGAAATTCATTTTCTGGCAGCTCCTGATGCACTCCACTGTAGTGTACATTCCTTTTGGCATGGTTAATGTTTAAACTCATTAAAAATTATCCGTTAACAGCTCGATGCAATGCAACTGTCACACACACTCCCATCTCCCCACTCTTTACCTCAAACCACAAAGAAAACCACAAAAAAAAAACAGTGAAGAAAAAACCAAAGAACGAGCATTTGACCATCTCATCTACCGCATACAGTTGCCATGAATCACCATCAGCTGGCTGGCTGGCGGTGGCTTCAGCCACAGCTACAGCCAACAGTCTGTGCCTGTGCCTGTGCCTCGGGGTCTGAGGTCTGGCTGAACATCCATCAATGTGCCGTTGACATTTCCTTGGACCGTTGACAAGAATTGTCACAATAAACAATACAACCACGACGACGGAACGACAACAAGAGCAGCCCGAAACAATGATGGCAAGGAGAGGAGAGGACACGTGACGCGATGAGATGAGATCAGCGGCAGGGCAGCCAGGAGTCCGTCCAGATCTGGGGCAGGAGCAGGAGCAGGAGCGAATCAGCATGATGATTAGTTCGGTAAGTGGCAGCGCTTCGCTGTTTTTAAGGATTGGAAAGGGGCACCGGGAGAGCGCATAAATTACCGAAAGGATTAGCCAACCAGACTCAGACAGCTGACAGGGGAAGGGAGTGCACGGGCAGGGCAGTACTGGTACTGGTACCCCTTTGGAGAGGGTAGAATGGTTGTTGTTGCTGTTGGCTAAATATTCAGTGAACTGTAAAGGGATTCCTGCGGAACGGAAAGGGGTAGGAAGTGCCGGGGGTAAGCCTCGGGCAAGCATCATGTTAAAATTAAAATCAGATCAATTTCACAGATATTAACAGGGATAAATGTGTGTACTTTTGGGACACGGCCATAGTCCTGGGCAAGTGTTGATGGAATACGAGTGCCACTGTCATCAAGGGGTTGCTTTTGTTATTACATTTTCATAGGCGAAGTGATATTACGATGGGAATACTCTGATAATGTCAACTAATTGAGATTGTTTATGGAGCTAAATATGCGTGGATAAAGATGAGTTTAATTTTAAAACATAAACTTAGAACTTAGAGAAATTTATTTGATATTAAGAGTACTCCAAAGTCGACTCATTTGTTATTTAATTACTAGTTTTCTTCCTTATCTTGTTATGGCAATTATTCCCAAATTGAGGGACTGAAATCTAAAAGAAATACTCAAAAACAGTGTCTAGATTTTCCAAAGATTATCCCTCTCTGTCTCACTCTCTATCTATCTCTGTCGTGGCTGCAGGTGTGCCCCCGCCAAAGTTCAGAGCAATTTGCGCTCATTAAAAGGAAAAATCCATGAAAAATTCATTATAATGATGTTGCCCACGGTTACACCGTAGGACCCCGTAATTTAGTTAATTTTCGTTTGAATTTCATTATTTTTATGGCTGCTTTTTGTTGTTTAATTAACTCGCAACGAAATGCGGGAACGTCCATAAATCCCGACAAACAGCTCGCAAAATGACACAAATTTTCGCATCAAAGCAAATATTTCTCCGCGAAGTAAGAAATAATCATAAAAATTAAGCGAAAATTAATCGAAGTAATTTCGAGAGCAGCTTCTGCTTCGGCAGCTACTCCTCTCCACTCACCTCTTCGGTCGCTTCCCGGTCCATCCCCTCCCGTGGCACTCCCCTAGCGAAGTCCGGCGACATAGCGAACATAACATGAGGCATTCCAGGGGCCAAAGTGGCACTGGGTAAAAAGGGTTTGGGTTTGGGTTTGTCGATTTTGGTTTTGGGTTCGAGTTGGGCTTCGGTCGGTGTGTGTATGGGAAAAATTCCGCTGGCCTCCAATCAGTGCACACAGTTTGCATTGCTCTGACATGAAAAAGAAATCAGTGCAGGGCCACGGCCCCACAGTGCCCCAGCACCAGCCCCAGCCTCACCTCCATTCTCCTCATACTTCTCTCTTCCTGCTCTCTGCTGGTTCGCTGGACGACATACAATTTTCGGTTGCAGATGTGTGGGAAAATTTTTCAATTTTAATTGCACGTTGCGTTGCGTTGTCGTCCCAAAATTTAAACAGTCGATATGCCAGGGCCCACCTACAAAATCTCATCCCATCGCAGCCTATGCCAGAGAGAGGGAGAGAGAGAGAGGGAGTGAGAGAGAGCCAATGGGGTGGCATACAAAGTTCGCTTAGCTAGCGCGTCTGCATACCGGGAGCGCCTTTCTATGAAAATTCCTGCCATCAGGCATCGTCGCAGCCGCGGCTGGCATCCCAGCAATGTTCCCATCTGAACTATGCAACCACTGAGGGCTGCTGCTGCTGCTGCTTCCGTAGTCTGTTTTCTGTATTCTGTACTCTGTACTCCACCCATCTCTCTCTGCTATCTCTACGGAGCGGAGTTCCCCTGTGCGGCAGTCATGTCAAGTTTTAGCAACAGTCAACGGGCTGGGGATTGGCACGGGGACTGGGCTGGAGGAAGGCGTTGCTTTGCGCAAATTACAATTAAAAATTGTTTCAAGTGGTTTACAAACCGCAGCACGCACATAGCACGGGAGGAGCAGCTGCCAGGGCTGGAGCATTTACTATCACTTGAGAGGAGAAACCATAGCCTGAACCTGTACTCCTTCCAGCGAACACATTTCGAGATTTTCGTTTGCCAACCTTCACTTTTCTTTCTCATTCATTTCCAGCTCTTTCGATCCATTCCCCATTCAAAGTTCAACCATCAACCGTGCCCCAAAACACTTGAAGACTTAAAGTCACAGATTTTGTGCACCCCTTCGGTGGCCAGCCAGCCAGCAGCTCATTCACATCATCGCGGTCGTAGTCGTCGTTGTGGTCATCATCATCATCAGCATCAAAATGAAAGTTCAAGTGCATAGCACTCGTTGGCTCAAGCGGCCATCTTGGCTTTTTAGTGGCTCTGGCAGCCAACCAGAAGAAGAGTTTCACATGGCATGGTGGGGGGGCACCTAAGAAGAGATGATGAGAGATTGGAATGAGGCAGAGTCAGGGGCTGCGGCTGAGGCTGAGGCCGGGGCCTCTGTCCAGGCATTGTTGTGCCGCTTTATGACGTTGATGTGGCGCTGCATTCGTCATCTGCACAGAGCCCAACAAGTTGCAGCAACAGTTGGCCAGAACCTGAACCACGCAGAGGCACAAGGAATTTGCAGATGTGCTGCCAGGGGCTCCCATTGGAGGCAGCAGCAGAAACAAGAAACATTTGGCCATATGGCAGAACTCGCTCTCTGTGACTTTGATTTGCTGCTGTCAGTCATTGTTGGGTTCTGCTTTTCCTACCATCATACCATCCTGGGAACTTCATTTTGTTTGCTGCGGCGAATGCCGGAGTGCATCGCAACCCTCTGGTGGCCACTGCGCAGGTCCCGGCTCACTCCATGGACAAAATGAACGCCCTGCGATGTGTGTGGGTGGAGCCAACTCCAAATGAACTCAGCTGCAAGAGCTTTCGGAGCTTTGTGGATAAAGCTTTAAGCACAGGATGCCCACACAGCGTTGCCAGATGGCATCATAAATCACTGTAAATGCAGTTCCAAAACCCAAGGATTCTTGCTCCTCTTCACCTCTCTCCACGCCTTCGAGCCCGCGCACGCGCACGCGCACCTCTTACGAAAATTATGAAAGATTTACATTAATAATTCTTACAAAAGCCACACATAAATAGCCGTCTGGGCAATCTGCAGAGGAGCATCCAGCTCCAGCGCATACAGAGCAAGGGGGGAAAAAATAAAGAAAAAGTAAAACACAATAACCATTTTTATTAAGCGACAATCAGCGCGCGCTGCGCCAAGTCCAGCTCAGTGACTCTCCAGGTCCAAGTCGCAGTCCCAGTCCAGGTCCACCTTCAGCTTCATTCCCTGCCCCAGCTCCGCACCGGGGCCCACTCCTCACTGAGTAAGTTGTTGAAGTTGGGGTGCAGCTCCAGATCGGGACTGGGGACTGGGGACTGTGGACTGAAGAGAAGACTTCCCGCTGCGCATGCGTGCGGGGCTCTTGCATGCAAATGGAATCACTTTATTAAACAGCTTACATAATTCATGTGCTGCACATTTAATTTAAGGTCATCAGGCCCCGGAACGGGCAATGGGCAATGGGCAAGCCGTCGCTTCATGGCTTCATGGCATCATGGGGCATCGTCTGTGGATCGGGGGGCATGTCCGGGTTGCAGAGGCGCAGCATAATGAAAAAGACTGTGTAATAATTTTTAAATGTTTGTAAAAATAGGTGTAGACAAGTTGAAATTTATTATGGCGACGTTGAAGTAAGTAAACGGGTTGCAGTTGTCCAGTGTGTGGAGCACGAGTGGAGAGTCCACAGTTTTGTGTGCTTCAGACGGAAGTATTTTGGGTTTTGTGTTATTGTTGGAATTATGACATTAGGAGAAGAGTGTGTGAGCGAGTGGGAAGTGAACGGGTTGAATGAAAACAGCTGGCAACTAATTGGGAGAATGCTATTAAGAGGAATTGTAACAGTGGTAACACTGGGTTAGAATTTCCAGTTTTGAGGAGGAATAGTTACAGGTAATAGAAGCGATGCCAAACTTAAAAGATTACAGCTTTAGGCTATAAAGATTATTCTACAATAAATATTAAATAAAAATAAAAATAATAAAATCAAAAAGAGAATGTAATTCCATGTAAAGTTCATAACTAATTGATCGACGCTTGAAGAACTAAATCAAATTTGTCTACTAGTTTGGGGACCCTGAAGGATATTCTTTCAATCAATGTTAAGCCATCAAATGTGATATTATAGTGCTCCGTAAATGTTTAGCTATGAATTAAATTCTGCTCCTAAGTAGTTCCGGCTTTCGTATTTCCATTGTAAGTTCCAGAAGTTAAATGAACCATTTAAATATTCAAAATATGCCGCAAACTCTAAGTGCTAGAAGATGGGTAATTCCCCATTTACTTGCTCAATATCTAAATTCAATATCTGAGTTTCCCACTCAACATTTTCTCAAAGAAACAAACAGCCTAACGTTTCTGCATTGCAGCAAGTTCTGGGTGAGAGGAGGAGGTACTCGGAATAAGGGACCCACCTGGCTTGAATACCCACCATGACTGCATTAAAAATCAACTTAATTTCACTGCCCATGGGGTCAGTTTTATGGAAACACAAAAACGCAGATCCACACAAACAGCATCCAGGCAAGGAACAACGGGAGAAGCAGCCAACAAACGAACAATAACTGAGAGCCAGAGTCACGAGAGCCTGGAGAGGCACCAGGGACGGTGGACGTTGGACGTTGGACGTTGGACGTTCGACGTTGGACGCGTCGATGAAAAAATGATGAAGACCTCCAAAGTGGCAAAACACGAAATGGCAACAAAAATCATATTTTCACAGGCGCTTGGCGTTTGCGCAGAACTTCGCACTTGAGTTGCACACAGCCACACAGCGCACAGCACTGCCCAGCAGATTGGTGTGCGGGTATGGAACTGATGGAGGATCTCCGTTCCGTTCCGTTCCGAGACCCCAAAACATACGCAATTATGTGTTTTTTATTAACTCTGCCTTCGGAGAGACTCCTCGTGTGGCAGGCCCCAAAGAGTGCAGTCCAAGTTCAGTGCGAGTCCATCGCCATTAGGGGGGTCCATCGCCACTCGGTCCACACGCACTCTCTATATAATTTTAACACATGCTGCGTTTTGGGCCTCTCTTTCCCTCCACTTCTTTCCTTATTTTTCATCTTTTTTCGCTATGTTTTGTTTTTTTTTTGGCACTGCAACATTTCCCTTTTTGGCCCAGAGGCTTAATAACTTTATTTAGCTTAGATGGAGATGAAGATGGCGATCGTGAGTCGTGTGTGGCTGAAGTTGAAGCTGAACCTTAAGCTGAATTGGGATTGTGGCTGAGACTGAGACTGAGGCACGAACGCATCTGGGATCTGGCCATCAGTTTCTGGGGCGGCAGTATTAATTAGTGCGGTAGTCCTTTGTGCCACAGACAGAACCTTCTGCAAGTGTGTGTGTGCGAGTGTTGCATTATTTAGACATCAGGACTTTGATTGATGATTCTTTTTGACTTGATCTGGGTGTTAATGATTAACTAATATGTTTTCAGGGATGCGATAATACGGAAAAAGAATATACTTTAAGGAAGAGAATTTTCTTCGGCATTCATAAGATATTTCCCAACATTTAACATCTGCAAAATGCTTTTTTTTTGCAGCAAAAATCAATGATCAATGTCAACATTGTATAGGAAGATGCAACCTCCAAACCCTTTCCGACATTTATCATATTACAAGTCAAATTAGCGCAGAGCTCCACACCGCCGCCTGGCAACTGTTAAACAATTCATTTATCTTAATTTGTCTGCAATTTCCCTTGGATCTGCTCGAGCAGTTGAAGGCAGCTGGAGCCTTCACAGTCTCAGAGAAAAATTTGAAATTAATTGCCGCCTGCCACTTTCGTACCGTTTCGGTTCTGGGTTCTTGGTTTCGGTTTTCGTTCCGCCGTCTTCCCTTTTCTGCTGTGTCATAATCTTCACACCCGAAAAAGGATTCATGATCGCTCGGGATGATGATCTTTTCCCCTATTGTGTGGTGTGTTGGGCCCTCTCCAAGGGCAGGCTGTGTGGTGTCTGTGTAATCTTTAAATAATTTAAGCCAATTCGCCGTAAACCGTTAACGGTTGGAGGCGTCCAGGGCGTTGCGCGTCCATCTGCGATCCGATCTGCATCGCGCTCTGTACGCTCTGTGTTAATATTTGCTCATGATCATCGGCTTTTAAGGATCTGCGGCAGCCGCAGCCGCCGCCGCAGCCACAGCCATTCGTGGTCGAAGAAAAAAACCCTAATTACCGCATTAAGGTGTCAAAATGATGAGCATCATCTGCTTTGTCTGGGCCAGCGCTCTGTTCTTCGGCTCCCAGGCAACAATGTGGCAAATTTAATGAATATGTCAAGTAGTCAGCGCTCCAGAGTGTCCAGTGATAAATCTGCCTTAACGTCTTAGAACGATGGGAGCAGCTACAATTGACAGCAGAGGCAGGAGTCTCCGTCTGTACCTCCATATAGCTACCTCCTCTCTCTCTTTCCCCATCTCTCCCTGTGGTTTGCTTATGGAGCGTGGCTGGTAATATTTTGTCTCTCCGACTGTGAACCTTTGGGAGCTACTTTGTGTGCACTTTTGGAAGCCGAAAATGATGTAAAAAGTATTAAAAAATATACGCAAATTTTGAAGTGAAGATAATTATGGAATACGTGAATGAGTCTCTAAAAATGCTCCAGTAATGTTGCTTTTCTGGCCTGAAATGTTGAGAAGAAGAATCACAATTCTTACGAATTTCTATGTGTTTATATTGCTTTACTCTCTGTACAAGCAAACACTTGTGAAGCTCACGCACAGGGGCCTATTCCTATTTGCTATTTTGTATATCAAACATTTAGAAAGTGCCAATCCATGGAGCACTCCTCCGCCATGACAGGGCCAAGCCCCTGCGCACCGTTCTCCTATTTTCCAGTACACTAAACACTGACCACCGACCGGCCCTCCATCGACCGAGCGACCGGAACGTGCATGTTCAGAGCCAAAGTCGGGGACCGATCCAATGCGAATGACCAGCCCAAAGAAGAAGTTGCGGACCCTTTTTCCCCCTCCATCCCTTTCCTTTCGTTTCCCTCTTTTTTGCCACATTCTCTTACGCTTGCCTTCTTCTTTTCCACTGCTCCCAGAGGTTTCGTTCTTGCCTTCTGCTTTTTTTTCGGTTTAGTTTGGTTTGGTTTGAGTCTTCCTTCCACAGGCTGAGGAGGTCTGGGCCGGGATACGTGGTTCAGGCGAGGTTCAGGTTCGGTTGGAGAGTCGGACGGTTGGTTGGTTGGTTGGTTGGTTGGTTGGTCCATCCGTCGGTCGTTCGTTCCATTTTAATAACATTAATTAAGGTGTTGCCTTCGTTGGTGTTCTTCACGCCTTTCCTTACAAATTACGCAGGAATTTCATGTTTCAGGTTTTGTTTTCTGTAGTTTTTGTTGCTGTTGCTGTTTGGATCTTCGGACAGGCGTTCAAGCGGTCTTAATAGTTGTTCTCCTTTATTGTTTGTAGCGCCTTCCCGCCGTTCCCCCTCCACCGTTCCTTCTTCAAAAGAAGAGAGAGAGAGAGAGCAAGGAACAACTGCAATTTGGCGAAAATGGTTGCAATGGTTGATCATTGAGAGAGGATCCATCCACTCTCCGATCGTACACCGATATGTACACCGCCAAATTAAGCCATTAGTTGCAGCATCAAAGATATCCCATATGTACATATAATTCAGATTTATAGGCAGGCGCCATTTTAAGCGCCACATGAAAGGATGGAGGCCGCCTTGTGGACGGAGAATCGGCCTAGAAACTCCATAAAAATGCATTTTTATTGAGATGATCCGTAAGATCTTTCAGCTGTAAGTTCCAAGGTCAGGCTGAGGTCAATGCCACTCTAGGATAAAGATAAGGAAAGAGGCAACAGGATGGGGAAAGGGATGGGATGAGATTGGTAGCGCCAGCGCCGTGTTTAGTTTGTTAGATGGATGACTAATAAGCGTCGCCACAATTAATTGAAACCCATTGATATGCATCTACCGAATGGCTTCAGATACAAGCAAATCTCATTAACGAGCCCAAGATAAAGCCACTGGAATCTGGAAGAACAACGACATGAAGCGGCAAAGAGCTCTCAGGAGAGCTCTCCCAGTGTACGATCATATGCATTCTCGCCATACATTTTGTTCAGTCAAGTGTACCAAAGCGAACGGGCAGACGGGCAGACGGTCAGCTCGGGCAGCACAAGATTCCAATCCCCAATCTCAATCCCGATCCCAATCCCCCGAACCCACATCGGAGGCTTTATAAATGCATGCAGATACAGTTTTGGTTTCTTTTCTTCTTGTTTTTTTTTGGAAGTCAAGCGGTTTGCATTTGTACGATAAATAAAATGAATGCGATTGTTAATTAGTTGTTGGAGAGTTGGAGCTGTTGGTGCTGCGGCTGCTGCTGCCGAGTGGCTGAGTGTATCTTATCGCTGGGATGGGCTTGTCTCTCCGGCAGATTGACCCAAGCCCCGAAATAATAAACCAAATGAGAGAGAGAGGCACAGAATCACAGCTCCGCATAGGCAAATGGGTTGGGAATTCACTTACAATCTTGGAGCAGTCGGTTTCAGCTTTTTTCAAGATTCTTGTGTAAGCTTCGTAAGCTGCAAGAGATTATGGTGGTGATTTGTTGGAGAGGAGATGATGGGAGAAGTGGCATGTGCTCAAGGTGAAGGCTGGGTTACATAGCAGATGGAAAAGAAGGAAGGAATAAGTAGAGGAATAAGTAATTTAGGGGTTACAAATTCGAAGAAAAGGGAGAAATCTTGAATGTTACTTTTAAGCTGAAAGAAAGTTTACTAATAAAACACAGACAACTTTTCCACTCATCTCTCTCCAAATTTTGTCTCATTTTTAACCCTCTTTCTAGCTGTATATTTCCCATGCTCCATTCACTCTCTGACAACCAGCATAATGGCTATTTGTTTGCTTCTGTTGCTCACGATCGAACATCACAATATGATATTCACTTAATTACATGCATTTGGCGACAGCGAATTGATTTCTTAATTTATGCATTCACAGATACAATGAATGGCGCTCGATCGATCTGCTGTCTGGGCATCGTAATTTATGCAAAGAGAGGCAAATTCATTTTCATTCTGTTCAATTTTATATTTTTACTCTTATGTTTGTTGTTGCTGTTTGGTTTGCTGTTTAGGCAAATTTCTATAGATTAATATCTCTCGTGTCGACAACAATAAAATTGTGTTAATTTATAGGAAAGTCATTCGAGTGACTTGAAACCGAAATGCGAATGGGGGAACTTGTTTTCCCGTCTCGTCCACTGTTCGTTCAATCGATTTGTGTGCTCTGTTGTCTTCATTAATCTCAGTTTAATCACTTATGCAGATTTCAATCAATTTGAAATATATTTCCGTTTAGCATCAACTTTGTATTTCTGCCTGTGGGGAGACACAAACTTGTTATACGAAACTCAATTTGCTTGGAATTAATTTAGGGATAATCTCAGGGTGTAGAGTGGAGGGAAAAGGTGAATTGATTTGGGGAAATAAATATGGAAAATCAAGAACATGTTTACCTACCGCATGCTCGTTCCTTTTGCACCTAAATTCATAGTTTTGGTTTAGTTTTTTCTTGGCTTTTATTACAACTATTTACAAAGCTTACATAGATGCCAGAGGACTGATGTGATTGTGGGCGATCGTGGTGGTATATGTACAACTGTCTAAGGGATTAGAGATACTCGTGTTACGGTTAGTTAATACTTAAGAATGGACTCTGCTCTGTATGTGTTTTCTATCACGCGAAATGGAAAGCTTTCAATAATACAAAATAATAATGATAATGATAATGATAATCAGAGGCAAGTGTTGACCTCCCGATGTTCGAGGCACTTTTCGCAGGTCACCTCGCAGCACCACTTGAAGACGCACTTGCAGTTGGTGTACTCGGCCACCACGCGATGCTTGTGGCCCCGACTGCAGCACAGATGATCGCAGCTATCGTAGCCGTAGCTGGTGGCATTGCACTCCCGATCCTGTGTGCCCAGGGCCCCCGTCTTGGGATTGGGTGCACAGAAATCGGGTGAGTCGTCGGCAAACACCAGCTGGTACTTGTTCGCCTGCCGCGTGTGCGGCATCTCGGGCATCAGGCTGTTGCCATCGTTCCGCAGCGCCACCTTGCGGGCACTGTCGTATCTCTCGCGCAGGCGTGCGGCCACCTCCCGGAACGGTGGCATCTTCAGCCAGCATGTTTTCACGGTGCAGGAGCCGGACAGGCCGTGGCATTTGCACTCCAGTCGCATGGCATCGCGAATGGCCTGCACAGAAGAGAGGGAGAGAGAGAGAGACAAGGAGGGTTACGTTTAGGCAATCCCCTTGGGTGAGGGTTACTCACCAATCTGCCCGCATTGTTGTTGTGCAGCTTCACCAAGGTGCCCAGATCGCTGCGCCGCTGCCGCTGCTTTGCATCCAGGAAAACCCGCGAGTGGCGCAGGCCAAAGTTCACATTGTCACTGCAGCCGCCCCACTCCCACTCGCCCTGCGGGAACTTGATGTTGTCCCAGAACTTGCGACGCCCGCGCTTGCCCCCCGGCTTGCGGTTCCTGCCCAGACGCTCCAGCGGCGACAGATCCGTCAGGCTGCTGCCGTTGTTGAGGACCCGCTGGCGCCGCTGGTACTGCTGCTGCTCCTCGAGGGGCAACTGCTGACGCTGCTGCCGCTCCAGCGCCGCTTCCGCGGTGGCGGCATTCACCATCTGGGGCTGCCCGCCATTACGTCGCATGTGGGACTTGTCGCAGGAGCATTCCACCAGCTGGCCCATGGTGCAGGCCTTGGTCACGGCATAGGTAACTCCAGCGGCTGTTATGGCATTCACGAAGCCTGTCTCGCGGGAGTCTAGAGAGGGGAGAGGAATGGATAAGGATTTGAAGTTATTGAAACCCATAACTGGAGGCACTTTATTCCATTTAATCAATCCCCAATCATTGATGTTGTCAGCACGTGTTGCCTGATTGATGGTAATTTGTCAGCCAAGGCGACAAAATGATTTATTACTTGTTCGATTGGCAATCAACGATCGACGATTGCTGGATCTATGCAAATCACAGTCACTCAAAGACTCAGACCAGCCAGCTCTTCGGTCGGCCAGTCGGGACAGTCACGTTTAATGAAAACGAAATCGAAATCGGAATCGCAATTGTAATCGGGCAGAGTTTCGCATTTGCATATGCTTGTAATGCTCCCCGACAGAACTCTCAGCTGAAGGTGAGGTGATGTGATGCGAAGTGAAGTGCAGTGCAGCCGCCAAGCGGTCTGGACAGGTGATATGTCTTGGAGCCACCCCAAAATGCAGTGTTACATGGGAGGGGAGGGCACTCTCCCTGCTGACAGCTTGACAGGGCGAGGCTTGAATTCCATCGGTGTTCTCTTTCTTTTTTGGCGGAATTTATGGCACACAACATTTTGGTACGAGTTTTGTTTGCGCATTGTTGTCATTAAGTGCAGAGATCGTCCGCGAGGACGAGCCACAGCTCGGGCCTTCCTCTTTCTGGCCTTTCTCAGTGCAATAATTTATTAAAATTGACAGCTTTGTAGGCTCATTTCAGGCGCTATTCATCAGCGCGGGTCGCTGCATTTTTATTATTATGTAACTTGATGGATGATGCGGTCGCCAGTCTTCAGTCGCTGCCAGTCCCTGCCTGCCAGCACGGAGGAGCCATGCAATGATGAGCAGTTGTAATTAGGCAGCCAACTCTTTATAGCA